>NC_136430.1:426290999-426293499 GCF_052849685.1 Lactuca virosa | reverse complement strand
CCTGCCGCAATATGATGAGAGGCTATTCCTCCCGGAACAAAAGGATCAAAACCCTCCACACCCCACGATGAATTTACAGCTTGTACTTTTCCTGTTAGTCCATAAGGATCGGACACCCATATGCCAGGACCATACAAACCTGTTACGTGAAATGCACCAAAACCAAAGCAAGCCACACCTGCAAGAAATAAATGTATTCCAAAGATCTTGGGCAAATCCAAAGAAGGTTTTCCTGTACGTTCATCAGAAAATATTTCTAGATCCCAATACACCCAATGCCAGATAGCTGCCAAAAAGCACAACCCAGAAAACACAATATGCGCTCCGGCCACACCTTCGTAACTCCAAATACCCGGATTGGTTATAGTCCCCCCCGTGATACTCCAACCACCCCATGAATTGGTTATTCCTAAACGAGTCATGAAGGGTATAACGAACATACCCTGTCTCCACATTGGATCAAGAACAGGGTCAGAAGGATCAAAAACTGCTAATTCATACAGGGCCATAGAACCGGCCCAACCAGCAACCAAAGATGTATGCATTATATGAACAGAAAGCAACCGTCCGGGATCATTCAATACAACGGTATGAACACGATACCAAGGCAAACCCATGGAAATACCCCTTTATGAAAGAAAAAAGACACTACGTAACTTTATTGCATTGGAAATATACTATGACTATGTTATGGACCCCCTCTTTAGTGGATTATTTCAACGCAAGGGTTCATATTTGTTCTATTCTGTTGGTAATAATGGAACAATTTTGTTCGTAGGAACAAAGAGAAGCAGATTTATTCTATACTCGATAAGTACCAATACGCAATGGGGAGGTTAATGCCATTTTATATGAGCGAATGTGCCCATACTTGTTCATCATTAAAGGACACTATTCGTAATAATTTTCCCTTATTTTTTCTGACTTTCTTTATAAATTTTTCTAATTTATGAATAAAATATGATAATAAAATATGATTAGGATAAAGTACAATATTATAAAGATAATTATAAAGATAATAAAGGCTTTGTTACGTTTCCACATCAAAGTAAAATCTAGTACTGAGTTCTTTTTTCTTTCATTTAATGCCTATTGGTGTTCCAAAAGTACCTTTTCGAAGTCCTGGAGAGGAAGATGCATCTTGGGTTGACATATAGTGCGACTTGTCAGATATATTGGGTCATATGGGATTTCCCCGTTTTCTCCCCAATCGAGATATCCTCTGTTTCGCCCACGAAAGATTAATTGAATCATCAAAAATTTGGAGCGTGAAGTGCAATTAGATCCATTTTTGGGGGGGATTCAAATTACTATTATCAATTAGAAGAATTTATGGTTGGCTTAATTGGACTACTACATTGAAGTATCCAGGCTCCGTTTAAAAAAAACCAAGTGATAATATATCTATTTTATATAATAAAGGATTCCTATTTTTATTTGATTTGAAAGAAATCCTTTTTTGTAAGTAGAAGTTATTTCAAACTCTTATGTTAATCAATCGAGTAATATGCATGAAGCCGTCAACTATTTTACGGAATGCGTGAATTAAAAAAAAAAAGGCATAAGAAAAAGAAGTGGTAATGGGAGCATTTGTACTATATGTGCAAATCAAAATCGGGCGGATCTTTACCCGGAGTAGAGCATAAACCTAAAAAGATTAAAGAGGCCCATTTAAGAACAAGAAAATAACATCGTGATTTGGATTGAATCGCGATGAAAGAATCCATCAATGAGAAGTTAATTGGATAAGTTTAATGAATTGTTTTTTGATATTATACGTTAATAAGGAAAGGAAGACAAACTCGTGTTTAGTGAAAAATAAAAGAAAATCCTTTTTTATAAGTTAGAAGGAACTTGCTATGAAAAAATAAAAAGTATTGGAATCTACACATTGATTCTTTTTTTTTTGAACCGTATGCATCAAAAGACGCCTGTACGGTTCCGAAGGGATTTGACCCTAATCAACCGACTTTATCGAGAAAGATTACTTTTTTTAGGTCAAGAGGTTGATAGCGAGATCTCGAATCAACTTATTGGTCTTATGATATATCTCAGTATCGAGGATGATACCAAAGATCTGTATTTGTTTATAAACTCTCATGGCGGATGGGTAATACCGGGGGTGGCTCTTTATGATACTATGCAATTTGTGCAATCAGATGTACATACAATATGCATGGGATCAGCCGCTTCAATGGGATCTTTTATCCTGGTCGGAGGAGAAATTACCAAACGTCTAGCATTCCCTCACGCTTGGCGCCAATGAGGCTTTTATTTGAGAGAAAAAAGAAGACTATGCCTTCGCCATATGAAATATGAATATTAAGTAATAATAGCATGGCACTTTGAATACGATATAAGAAATTTTGTTTTCAAAACATTAGATTATGTATCGAGAGAGTAATATGAGAAAAAGGTATTTCCGATTTTCTTATCGGAAGTCCAGTTCAGCGTCACAAACTTTTTTTCACACCAGAGGTCTCTTAACAATATTTATAGA
>NC_136430.1:425890999-426285999 GCF_052849685.1 Lactuca virosa | reverse complement strand
TCTCCTGATGGTTGGTCAAGTAACAAAAATGTTGTATTTTCAGGTACATCATTATGGATTGGAACTGAAAACTATTTTATGGGGATAATGACTTAAAAGGGTAATATATTTTTCGATTTGTACACATTTGGTCACTGAGTTTTTTTCCGTCCACATTTACCCCCATCAACTTGTTAAACTGTACACATTCAGTCCTTATGACCGGTTACTCCAGGTTAGCCGGGAAAAATGACTTAATAGGGTAATATATTTTTCATTTTGTACACATTTAGTCCTTAATATTTTTGTACACATTTAGTCCTTAATATTTTTTGTTTCAAAATAAGTCATTTTTGTTTTTGTACTCATTCAATACTTATGAATGATTTCTTTAGGTTTTTCTCACGACATCTTATGTATGACAATCATTGATGATGTGTTAGGGCTGTTGATGTTTGTGTCCATCGCGATCTCGATTGCTTGGTTGCGTAGATCTTGTGGTTTGGCTTTGGTCTTGTGTTCTGAACGTCGTAACTTATTCATACGATATCATAGTTTAACGATCTTTATATCCACATGTTCGTTTTTGAGTCTACTATAACTTTCGTTAAGATTACTCCCGTTAAAATGTAATATATTTTTACTTACGATTTTATAAAAAAAAACATACATACATGTATTCATAAAAAACGTATGGATATAAAGATCGTAAATAAAATTATATTACTTTTTAACGGGAGTAATCTAAACCAAAGTTGTAGTAGACTAGAATACGAACGCATGGATATAAAGATCGTTAAAACCCAAGATCATATGAAGAAGTTATGACGTTCAGAACACATGACCTAAGCAACCAAATAGTCGAGATCGCGATGGACATAAGCATCAACAGCCCCAAACACCTTATTAATGATTGTCCCAAGATGTCGTGAGAAAAACCTAAAGAAATCATTCATAAATATTAAATGACTACAAAAACAAAAATGAGTTATTTTGCAACAAAAAAATATTAGGACTAAATGTGTACAAAAATATTAAGGACTAAATGTGTACAAAGTGAGAAATATATTACCTTATTAAGTTATTTTTATCGGCTAACCTGGAGTAGCTGGTCATAAGGACTGAATGAGCTTAACAAGTTGAAGGGGTAAATGTGGACGAAAAAAAAACTCGGTGATCAAATGTGTACAAATCGAATAATATATTACCCTTTTAAGTCGTTATCCCTATTTTATGAGGGAATAAAGTTGTTTTTGTCAGGTCTAATTGGTCATTTTTTTAATAAACAAATGGATAAGCCGATAACTTCTTTGCCAGCTCATCTATGACGTTGACTAGGCCATGTATACATTTATTTTAAAAATTAAATGGGCCCCATTTTAGCCTTATTTACAATATTTTGAATCTTTTAAATAATCAAATAACTTCTCTCTCTCTCATCGTGAACCCATAAAGACGAAGAACAATCGATCAAAGCAATCATTGAAACATTAACTCATGAATGAAGAGTCCATATAATCGATTACGATATCATGGAAGGCAACTAGTGGGCATCGCTAATGCAAGCCATAATCTCCCATAAAGGCGGACCATTGCCTCACCACCGCCTTATCACTCCCCGGAAGTAGTCGGAGACCCAACTCCACCGTCCAAGAAATCAGGGGTCGTTAAGTTGCTTTTACGGCTTCAATCAGTCAACCTTTCTCCTTCTATCTGCAAACATGATTTGACCTCCACAACTTTCAGTTCTTTCTCGTTCGTCTTCCTTATTGGGCTGAAATCAATACAATATGATCCAATTTCATAACAATCGTCTTTTAAAATTGGAATGACTGGAAAGTAGTAATGTTTGGGGATGTTAATTACCTTATGGTCGACTGAAAAAGGTATGGCCATAGCGTTACGATAGAGGACATCGCGTGAGTCTCTGCAGTTTGACACAAATATGTACTCCTTTTTCAGAATTGACACCGCCATCGTCGATCATATGAAAGACAAATGCGGATTGCATCTAGGGATATTGGAACTACTACTCAGTCCACTACACAGACACAATCTCATCGACATCTCATCTATCCTCTTCCGAAAACTCCGCTTAATTGTCGTCTTCCATAGCTCTTCGCAACTGCTACTATCTGGCTCGTCTCTGGTTACCTTCATCCTCATCACACACACTCACTGGTCAAACTTTTTTTTAAGTCTCTGTGTGTGTGTCTGTATCTTTGAGAGAGAGAGAGAGAGACGTGGACAAGAGGTGAAGAGGTGAGGTGGATATAATTTAACATTTTTAATTAAATAAAAGCCACCTGGCCATTAAATTGGTAATGATAGGTTATAGAGACCAAATAAACAGGTGAAAACCCACCTTATTTCCCCATTAAGCAACGAAAAAAAATAAACGAAAAAAAATAAAGGGACTGATTCAACAAATTCGATTTCCCAATAAAAGGGATAAAGAAAAACGAGACAATTTCACTTTTCAAAAGTAAAAGGATAAGGGTGTTTTTGGTTTCAAATTTTTTTGTGTTTTATAGAAAAAAAATAAAAAGCTAGAAAACATGTTTGGTTCAATATTTTTTCCAAAAATTATAAGGGAAGAGAATTTTCCAATTTTCTAAATTACTTATAACTTGAAATAAAAAAAAATGATAATTATTGTTTTCGCTAATTTTACATTTATAGTTTTTTAAATACCTTACACAAGCCCACACCTCCGCTCCCAACCCTAGCCCAATCCCGACATCCACCCCCATGTAGGCTTGCACAAAAAAACCGGTTCAGGATCCGAACCGGTCACTGAACCGGTAAACCGGTTCACTACGAACCGGTCCACTATGAACCGAACCGATTCAAGAACCGAACCGCCGGTTCACACCCGTTCGAGATTTTAGATATTGAAACCGGTTTAGAACCGGTTTAATAACCGTGAACCGGTTTGAAACCGGTAGTCAAACCGATCGAACCGGTTTAGAACCGATTGAACCGGTTTAGAACCGGTGTAACCGGTTTAGACAGGTTCGAGATTTTCTATGACGGAACCGGTTTGAACCGAACCGGTTTATGGTTGAACCGGTTTTACTATTCACGAATCTGAACCGAACCGATTTACTGAACCGGTTCGGTTTGAAAAAAAAACGGTTTGTTCACCCCTACCCCCATGCCCACCAAGAATGTTGCATAATACTCGAGCTCAAACAATCTACCCACATCAACCAGATCAAAGCATTGATCAAAGAAAAGTTGGACACATGAGATCACACCATTGCTACACAACAACCTAAGTTGTATACACTACGACACCACCTCACACCCCATAAACAAATGATCAATATTTTCAACATGATTATGACACAAAATGACACATAATTGAATCCATATATACACCCATGTTAATATACATAATTTGGTTCCCAATCACGCAAAATGCTCCGTACTCAAATATGGAGTTTGTAAGGACATATTTACTACATCCGGTAAAGTTACCACTAGAATAGCAATCACGAAGCAAACTATTTTTTTCAATTTCAAGCAAGAAAAGTCTAGGATATTGATCCTTGAAAGAGATATCACTAATCCAACTCCCACCCAAAATTTAGTCAAAGAATTATCACCTACTTTTTTTTAGAAATTCAAATATAGGACAATACCTTGATTGTTTTCTTGAATTGATAGCATATCTCCATGATTATTTTTGCAATAAATCTCGATTAAACATGAACAAACTTTTAATATTTAATCCAACTTTTTCTTTCGAATTCAAAACTTCAATCCATCTTATCTATCAAATTTTCTTTTTTCAACACTCCCTCACATAAAAAATGATACCTCAAGCTTTCCAGCCGTCTTACAACTTTATCCAAAACTATAAAGATAAACAATATTTTTATAGTGATTATAAAAATCACTAAAAATATAAATTGAGCATATCAATAGTTATTTAATGTTCAGTAATTTATATCAATAAAATTCTTAATCGCAAACTCAATGTAGTATCATCAATCTTTTCTAACTTAACAATAAACTTTTACACAAACTATAATTGAAAACCTGCAAAATTTTATTATTTCATACAGATATTTGTTGACCTATGTACAAATAGAATCAAGTAAACATCATTTTAAGGCTAAGCGGAGTGACACTCGCCAAAGCCACTCGCTTAGCTCGCCATTGATGTAGAACACCACCCCTAGCTCTCGCTAGGGGGCTCGCCAAAGCAGAGTCGCCGTTCTCACAACCTGAAGAAAGAGAAAGAAATTGAAGGTTTTGATTGGGTTAGAATATTTACTTCACAGATTTCAATTGTTTTTATATATCTTTTCTAATTTACTCTCTTTCACTTAGATACAAATTACAAAACACACCCTCCAATAATTTCATTATCTATTTCAAATATATAGATGAAATTGTATGTTAATAATCTTAATAATTATACAGTTTGCAATGTTTACTTTTATTGTTATGTAGGCTAGTATTTGTTTATTTTCTTAAAAATATATATAGATCTTAAATAAAAAATGTTTGTTTATTAAAATATAGTAACTAAATTAAATTAGAAAAAAGAAAATATAAAAATGAAGTGCTAGGAGTGTTATCACTCCCCACCAAATGTTAAGTTTAGATGCTAAAAGGAGAAAAATAAAGTGACACTTAAAAAACTGATGTGGCAAGATGCTAAGAGTGTTACCACTCCCTTTAGCCTAGTTGAACACCGATTTTCTTGTATTAAAAACCTGCAAAATTTTACTATTATTTTATACAAATATGTGTTGACCTACGTACAAATAACAAATCAAACATCATTGCAACATTACCAACAATAACAGATATTTATTCTTCATCGAAATTACAAAAACGATAGATATACCAGTCCTGCTAAGCATTTCATCGAACACATGGTGGCCGAATCAAATGCAAAAGAAAACAGCATTACACCAGAATTATCGACACCCACAACAAAACATAACCAATTAGACTCAGCAATATACACCCATAATTATGTATAACTTTGTAGACGGTGGAATTTCTTTAACCAGAGATCTCAATGGACTTCACATCGGGCTTCTTCACTTCTTCTTTGGGCACAGTAATTGTGAGCACTCCATTTTCCATGGCTGCTTTCACCTGATCCATCTTAGCATTCTCGGGCAACCTGAACCTTCTGGTGAACTTCCCACTGCTGCGTTCCACACGATGCCATGTATCGTTTTTATCTTCTTTCTCGACATTTCTCTCTCCACTAATTTGTAGGATCCTGTCGTCTTCCACCTCCACCTTTACTTCTTCTTTCTTGATCCCAGGAAGATCGGCTTTAAACACATGGGCTTCTGGGGTTTCCTTCCAATCCACACGTGTGTTCACCAAGGCAGAGGTTTCACTTGAAACATGATCTGACGAAGATGAAATAGGGAAATCTTTAAAAGGATCCCAGATGTCGAGTGAGAATGGATCGAAGATGCTGCTTCGTCGGCCACCGAAGAAACTTGGAATGATCGACATCTTCCCACGTTTATTTGAAACTGTTGCAACTTAATTGAAAGGAGAATTTGCTGAGCTTGATTGACTGTCTGCGATTTTGCTGATTTATCAACGGTTGTTTTGATTCGTCACTTCCGACTGGGATTGTGATTTATACATGATTCATGGCCGAGAAATTTCTGGATATGGAAACACGAAGAAACTTCCTGATACTTTTAGTTTGTATTTTTCTTTTAGTCCGAAGAAACTTCCTGATTTGTCAACGGTTATTTACTTTTTAGCATAAATCACCTCAAAGAAAAATAATACTTTTTATTTGGTTTTTATTTTCCTGTGCGAATTATTAAGGGAAAATGACTCTTTGAGATAATTAACTTTTGCGTTTATATTCATTTGGTCACTTTTTTTTTTTTTTTTTGTATTCAATATACCATCGAACTTGTTGTTTGCGTTCACCATAACCCTTTTGACCTGTGATAGCCGGTCAAAGAGTTATGGTGAACACAAACAACAAGTTCGATGGTATATTGAGTACAAAAAAAAGGAAAGGGACCAAATGAGAACGAACTCAACAGTTGGTTACCCTCCTGAATCATTTTCCCTGAAAAGTTAAATGAAATTAAAGTTGCAAAATTATCAAAGATTGCAACCTTCTTTGGCTATAACGTATTATATGAAGAACGTTTCAAAGGGGTAAACTCGTTAAAACATGGTCTATGCTATGCTTACTGTGGTTAGCTGTCAACACCTCTCTGCAAAAGGATATGACTGTGTATGAGAGGTATATTTATCAGCATAAACGTTTACCTCAAGGTATATTATGGTGATGTGTCTACAAAAGCAGCATGCTATTGTACATATTGATGTTGTATCTTATCCCATGAATTTGATCTTAAAGCTAAGTAAACTCAAAAATCACAGCACTTGTGATTCCACTCGTTTGTAGACTTGTCTAGAATCCATGATACGATAAATCATTTGATTAGAAATGTAAATGTAGTCATGAAATGCGCTTGCTTAGTCAAGATTCCCCTAATAAATATTCAAGTGCATTACAAAGTTGTACATGTATGAATAATGTTCTTTCGTGGGTTATGCTTTGAAGAGAAGCAAGAATGAATCTCATAAAGTCATTAATATCAGTAAGAGATGACGTGGAATTTGTTGTAAATGAGTAAAGGGAAAATGATTCAGGAGGGTAACCAACTGTTGAGTTCGTTCTCATTTGGTCCCTTTCCTTTTTTTGTACTCAATATACCATCGAACTTGTTGTTTGTGTTCACCATAACCCTTTGACCGGCTATCACAGGTCAAAAGCCGGTCAAAAGGGTTATGGTGAACGCAAACAACAAGTTCGATGGTATATTGAATACAAAAAAAAGGAAATGGACCAAATGAGTACAAATGCAAAAGTTAATTACCCTCAAGAGTCATTTTCCCAATTATTAAATAATCATATCAACAGTGTTTGTTATATTTTTTATTAAAACCATTATATTTTTTATTGAGATTTTATTGCTTGGTTATTTTTTAGACGTTAAATATAACATTTGAATTTTTACTATTTATTACAAGATATTGATATGTTATTGGATCAAATTTTAAAAAACATAATAAAACACGGGAAGAGTTCTGTAATTTACTTAGAACTTTCTTTTTTGTTTCGTTAGTTCAAAAAATCTGAATAAATCTTTTGTTCTTGAAAATCCATAAATTTCTAGTTCTAACGTCCTAAAATCCTCGAGTTTTGGGTTTAATATGTTAGACTCGAAACTATGAAATAGACCTAGAGATAAGGTGAGAAAAACCAACCCACACATTCCATACTTGGTTATCATACATGGACTTGATCTCGCTGTCCATTGTCTCTTTTCACTTGACAAACCCTGGACCCGCCATTGCTTCCTTGTAGTTAGAAGGCTCATCCAAATTTACCAGTGTACTATCACTGATAAACGTATCACCATCTTAAGTAATATGGAAACCATAAAACTCATGTGGCATTCTCACTCTACTGGAACGCCTAAGAGGTAATGACTCGTCAAGTGGTTCAACTGGAATTTCTTCATCAGGTTGAGCCCTAGCATTTTGAGAGGTTCCTTCATTGTTTAACTCCTTAATTTCTTCAAGATCAATTGTATTCTCACTGTCCTCTTTGCATATGAGCTATCTCTCGCGAAAGACTCCCCTTCGTGCTACGAAGACCGCGTTCTCACTAGGTCTGTAGAACAAATATCCAAAGGACTTATGTGGATAGCTGATGAAAATACATCTCTCACTTCTAGGTTCAAGCTTGTCGTGAGTCACTTGTCTAACAAAAGCTTCACAACCCCAAACCTTGATATGTGCTAAAGAGGGAACCTTCCATGTCCACATTCCGTGAGGTGTTTTGGCAACCTTCTTAATTGGGACAAGATTAAGAATGTGGGCGGGAGTCTCAAAGGCATACCCCCAGAATGAGATTGGAAGTGAAGCTCGAATCATAATGGAACGAACCATGTCCAACAAGGTCCGATTACGCCTCTCAGCCACACCATTAAGTTGTGGTGTCCTAGGAGGTGTCAATTGTGAAACTATTCCACATTCCTTGAGGTAGTCGTGGAATTCGATACTAAGATACTCACCACATCTATCATATATGAGCATCTTTATCTTCCTGCCCAAATGATTCTCGACTTTTTGTTTGAACTCTTTGAACTTTTCAAAGGTTTCTAACTTATGCTTGATTAAGTAGATATATCCATATATGCTATAATCATCAGCAAAAGTCACATAGAATCGATCTGCATCCCTTGTGGTGGATCTGAAGGGCCCACGCACATTTGTGTGTATGAGATCGAAAAATCCTTCACCTCTTTCACAAGAACCAGTGAATAGTGATTTTGTCATCTTTCCAAGTAAACAAGACTCACATGTATCATCTGACCTTAAGTCAAATGATTCCAACACTCCATCCTTTTGGAGTTGGGCGATGCGTTTCTTGTTGACATGTCCAAGACGACAATGCCACAAGCATGCTTTGTCTAAACCATTAGATGAATCAATTTGTAAAACACTATTACCTAAATTGTCTGCAACCATCACAGTTGTATACACGCCATCACAAGGTAAAGCTTCAAAACAAAATACACCATTTTTAAAAGCAAAAATAGATAAATTCTCATTATCAAAAGAATATCTAAAACCTTGTTTATATAAAGCATGAAATTAAGTGATGTTTCGTGTCATCTCTGACAAGTAGCAACAATTATTCAAATCTAAGCACAAGCCACTACTAAGCACTAAGTTATAAACTCCAATCTTGGTAACACGTAACGATCTCATATTCCCCATGATCAAGTTCATTCTCCCATGCTCTACATCCTCACTTTTTCTTAGCCCCTGCAAATCAGAACAAATCTGAAAACCACATCATGTATTAAGGACCCAAGAATGAGAATATGATGAGTTTTTAGATAAGATAGTGTAAATACCTGTCAAGGTTGGCTTCACTTTGTCATCCTTTATGTCTTTCAAGTACTTGGGGCAGCTTCGTTTCCAATGCCCTTTCTCGTGGCAGTAAAAGCAAGTAGCCTCTTTCGGATCAGAGGCGGGGGAGCTTCAAAACTGGCTTTTCCTTTGGATCCATTGCTTGAGGACCCATCTTGGGACTTTCCCTTCCAATTATGTTTAGGAGGACCTTTCCTCTTCTTCCCTTTTCCTTGCCCAATGGCAAGACATGAGCAGCAGCACAGGTGGAGACACTACTTTTTCCCTTCATTCCTGCTTCAGCAGTTCGCAGAAGGTTCTGAAGTTGAGCCAATGTGGTCTCTTGGTTGTTCAGATGATAAGTTAAAACAAACTGATCATAACAACTAGGCAATGAGTGCAAGACTATGCCAATAGTCAACTCCTCATCAAAGTTCACATTCAGCTTTAGCAGACGCTCCACGTATCGTTGCATTCTTTGCACGTGGCTATTGACGGACTCTCCATCTTTCATCTTGCTAGTGATGAGGGAATTTAAAACCTCATACTTCTCTTGACGAGCTCGTTGATGGTACTTTTTCATCAAGTCCTTGTTCATCTCGTATGGCTAGTAATCCTTGTAGAACCTTTAGAGCTCAGGAGTCATAGTAGCCACCATGATGCATGCAACTTTAGTTGCATTATTACAGTGTTTTCTATACTCAGCTAGTTCTGCGGCAGTAGCTCTGGTTTCATCAATCTCGAGAAGTTCCTTTTCGAGCACATACTCTTTTTCCTTGAAACGTATATCCATTTTGATGTTACGCATCTAATCATTATAATTGGTGCCATCAAAAGTAACTCTCGAGCAGATGTTCAAGAGCGAGAAGTTTTTGTTGGAGGAGTTGTTGTTGGAGGAGGATGAGACAAAAACATCGTTGGGAGTTAATATCTTTAAGAGAAGAAAGACAAGTTTTAGGTTACATAGAAGTAGTCCTCAATATAACACCCAAATGAAATATTAAGGCTAGGATCCAACTATATATAATTCACAAATTAGAAAAAGGATGTCGTAATCTAATTGTGAAATAAATAAATGTAGGTAAATGACGATTTACCAATTTCACCACGAAAAATAAAATTTTAACGAATTAGGTTTTTGATGAAATTTTTCTAGATCTTATGAGATTCATTGAACTATTCAATGACATGTTTAATCTCGATTATGCTCTTCCATTTGTGACTGGGATACCGAATATCACAAAAAAGATGTGAATAACCATGCAAATTAGCTTGGTACTCACAAAGTCATTTATCATCTAATCAATGTGTCGGTTAGCCACACGTGCTCCATTAATCAATGATAATTTACGAGACACCCATTTCCACCCTTTATTAGTCCATATTAGTGTGTCGGTTAACCACACACGCTCCACCAACGACTTATATAAAGTTCAATGTGCAATTTCATGGATTAGCATCAAATTCAAATTTTTCCAAAAGTAACTAAGATTGAGAATTTTATAAAAACATTTACTTACTTTATAATTTCAATATACTTATTAATGAGAATTATTTGTCCTATCAAACCCGTTCGGCTAACGACCCTCCACCAATCAAGGAAGCGGTGGGTGAGAGTGGACACCCATTCAATCGTCATTTTATAGGCAATATCTTTATACCCCCATTATAGATCGGCTTCGTGAATGAGGCGTATTAGCGGTTCGACTGATTTGTCTTATATATATATATATATATATATATATATATATATATATATATATATATATATATATATATATAGTAATATTAGACTTTTAATGTTACATATAATATAAGGGTGTATTTTTAAAACTTTTCAAAAATATTAAGGTTATATTTTAAAATTTTAAAATTAATATTCAATAATTAAATTGAAGAATAAAACCAATTATGAATTTAAGATAAGGATATCAAATTACATTTCAAAATATTTAGATTTATACAATTAAACAATATTATAAAAGGTAATTATCCTAATCAATTTATAATATATCTTTAAAAACGATATTTTTGGATCTGACAGCTCAACACGTTGTGATGAACGATCACCACGTCGTGTTAAGTCGATTTCGCATGACAACACGTCGTGTTCGAAGAAAACCACAGTGTGTTTGATGAACAGAGTGACGATTATGTTCACTCCTTGTTCAAATTCACATGTGTATCAATTCAATAGAAAACTAAACCTAGGCTCCGATATCACTGATGAGTTTTGAGCATAACAAACAATTCTGTGTGTGCATGCAACCCTAAATTAGATCTATGTTTTCTTTAATTGAACATACAATTTGAACAACAATGTATAAACCCTAGATCTCTATTACATAATCAAAATACACAATTAGGGCTATGAAACATACCTTTGATTGTTATATAGCAATAACAATCCAAATCCATAGTATTGTAGAAGCTTTGAGGCAAGCGTCACAATTGTCACGCATCTAATGGCTCACACCCAATACTAGCTATGAAGAATGATTAAGGAGAAGGAAGGAGACTTCAATTTTCGGTTGGGTCTCTCTCTGGGAACAAGTTGCCGAAAATTGTAGGGTTGTGTCCCTATTTATAATGTAGATAAGAAACCCTAAATAAGTCCAAGTCCAAGATTATCTTAAACCGGGTAATTATCTACTTCCCTGATTATCCATTAGGGATTATTCTAGAACCCTTAACCCTTAAGAAACCGTCCATGGCTCTATGGAGGGTTCTAGATTGTCTCTTGCTCAACTATTGAACAATTACTATTCAGTCCCTGCACTTTTAATTAATTCTTTTAATCCTAAAATTAATTCTAATTAATTTCTGATTAAATATTAATTAAATATTACTATTTCAAATTAATATATTATTCTCATAATATATTAACAAATCATTTATTTATTAATCAAATAATAAATTAACCTCCTTTCTCCAAAATCATCCTTTCTGGTTGCTAGTCTTAAGGGCAACCCAAAAGGACTATGCTACTATCAATTCAAGTACATATCAATTATAGTTATGGACTTAGACACCTAATCCAACAGAAGCACCATTGTAAAGGGAGTTGAAAGGAAGCATCATTGTCATCAGTTCTTCTCTTGTTTGGACCATTGTAAGTATCAAGACTCAAGCTTTATTTAATTTCATGGCCAGATCTAGATTTTTGGTCCCATTTCCTTATGTTATAGCTTGTTGGAGTGATGAAGATCCACAAATTTAGCAACTTTATGGATTCAAATGGTCTTTTGAGTCTTATATCTTTCATATCTGGAAGTAGGTAGAGTATTAGAAACTTGCATGAGAACTTGATGCCATATTTCTACTTTTGACCTAAAATGGTGAAGGGACATGCATGGTACATGCATGTCCATAAAGCAAGCATTTTTATGGACCATTAGGGTCCCCTTAAGCTTCTGTAAATTGAAGGCCGAACGGATTAAGAACATTGAAACGTCGGGTTGGGCTTCAGACCATTCTCACGACGTGAGACATGAGCAGAAAAAAACCGGTTCCTTGCTGAGTTGTCTGAGTCAGGAACGAGTCTTTGGAATCGAAACGAGTGACTCTCACGACGTGACCAGGATCGGTCACAACGTGAGACGCGATGTTAGGTTTTTAAGCCTTGTTGGGCCACTAGTTTTCTGACATTGAGCCATTATTAGGCTCTGAGGCCTGTTTGTATTTGGGCCCTATGGGACTTTTGAGTATGGATTGGTTTTGACTTTGACTAGGGTTTGACCGATTTTGACCAAGGGTATTTTGGGAAATTGTTATTAATTTAGAATGGGAAATGTTTTGATTATTAGGAGTCTGGTAGAGCCGATTGTCGGAGCAGGGATTCATTCAGACTGTATTCCGACTGAGAGGTGAGTTTTCTTCACTGTACTCACGGGTCGAAGGCACCAAGGTCCGCCCATTAGATTAGATATCCTATTTTGTTGTATGTTGTTATGTGGAGTTATGTGGTACTGTCTATGTGATTAGACTGGTAGATCTGTAGGACTACCTGTGTTTTCTGTTATTGATTGATAATGTTATGTATCAATATGTTATGGTTTACCGGGTTGAGGCAGACCAGCGGATACTGAAGGCCAAGATACCCAGGGCGGTCCGGATAGACTGAAGGCCAGCGAGACGGTCCGGATAGACTGAAGGACAGCGAGGCGGTCCGGCCAGGCCAAAGGCCCATAGAGTGGTCCAGATAGGATGAAGGCCCGGTGAGGCAGTCCAGTCATGTTGAAGGCTCTGTATGTATGTTGTTTGTTTGTTATGTTATGTGGTGGTACTTTGGGGGAACTCACTAAGGTTGGCTTACAATTTAGTTTTGTTTCAGGTACTTCTGAGGACTGTGGCAAGGCGAAGGCGTGATCGTGCACATCCTTCAGTTTTATGTTATCTGGATTTTTGGGACACTCTGATTATTGGAAAACATTTTTGAAACAATGATTTTGTAAACATTATGGATTGAAATGCTGTTTTTGAAAAGTTAAAATTTGTTGTGATTTTTGAGATGTTTCATTATATGGCCAAGACGACAATGTCATAGACATGATTTATCCAAAGTAGATGAACTAATGTTTAAGATTAAGTTATCGTTTTTTCTTACACCAATCATAATTTCATATATGTCATTGCAAGGATTTGCTTTAAATAAAGAGTATTATGTTTGTAAACTAAACTACTAGCATTATTATTTTCAAATCCAAAAGTAAAACCATCACGCCACAATGCATAAAATGAAATAATGTTTCTTGCCATGTAAGGCGAATAACAACAATCTAATAAACTAATTGAAAAACTAGGTGACCCTGAAAGCTCGTAATCTCCAATCTTGATAACAGCTACCTTGATCTTGTCCCCCATGATCAAAGTGAGCTCCCCATATCTCAACTTCCTACTTCCTTTTAGTCCATGCACATCATAAAAATGTGGGTTCCACATTCTATGTCAAGTATCTAATTGTTACAAGTCGAAGCCGAATGAAATTCAATTGTGAACATACCTGAAGAGCCAACACCCTTGGCTTTGTTCTTCTTAAGATCCTCCAGATATTTAGAGCAACTACGTTTCCAATGACCATTTTCTTAGCAGTAGTAGCAAATAACTTTTTAAGGGTCATTTAGTGGTGGTATGTGAGAAACGTCCTTCTCAGGATTGGAATTGGGAGCACCAACTTTCCCTTTCACTTTTTCCTTAGTATTAGGGTGAGGGGACATTTTTCTCTTAACACCACCTTCCCTAATATATGAACCATTTATGGAATTTTTTCATAAATCTATAAAATAATTTTAATATTATAAACAATTTGGTCAAAAGGATTTATTTAAAACAAACATTTTAATGTTGGTATATAATATAATTATGAAGGGATGAATAACTTTTTCATGAACAAAAATAGAAAATGTATAAAAATTTGGGGTCCAGGCATATTAACATTTTTATTATGTATAACACACATTTTATAATACCAAATTCACCGATTTTATAATGTTTTCAACTTAGTTTTTTATGGAAAACTATCTAACCAAGAAGCTATTTTTTATATTGTAAAATTTAGTATAATTATTATTTCATACTACGCTATAAGCTTTATTATAAGCATTTAGTGTAAATATTTGTGTTTTGTTGTAAGACTTTAATGAAAACACTAATGTTTTTTAGGTGTAATTTATATTTGTAGATAAATGTTTGAAAAAAAATAGTTGTAAGATTTTGAAATATATAAAATGACATAAAATATAAAAACAAAAAACTAGAAAAAACTACTTAAAATGACTTTAGAATTATAAGTTTCTTGTTTAAAATACCATATTTAAGTATATACTCCCTAAAAACAAATTAGTTCAAAGTTTTCTTAGAAGATAAACATTAAATGCTCATTGTTGAATTATATTACAATCATTTAAAATAATAAAAAATCAATATTCTTCCAATATCAAATCATATAAAATCTAAACACTAAAACATCAGATGTAGATATATTTCTATAAATCGCACAAAGAATCATCAAACTATAAGGAAATCAACAAAGTATCAATCAGTTTACAATTCATCGACTATAATTTATCACGGTGAAGCAGAAACCAATACAAAGTTTGAAAAATCCGAAAGCCTAAAATCTTCAATTTAAATACATCGCTGCAAATCACACGAAAAGCAATCGATCAATCAATTTAAAATAAGTCTACGATAATCCACCGTAACGAAGTAATAAAGGAAGACAAACTCAACACACCACATGTAAGCAAGAAAAAATCCAACTATATATGACTACGAAAACATCAAATACGATCTAAAAAACCAGTTTGAAGTTTATTGATATTTAACATTCAAATGTTATATAAACAAACCAAACGAACACAAACACACATTTGTTAATGTTTGTTCGTTAAAATCACCGAGAAAGCGAACAAACAAAGGAACAAAATTTATTGTTCATGTCATTCATTTAACAAATTACCAGGGTCATGTTTGTTCGTTTATATTCATTAAGGTACCAAATGAAAGTAAACGAACTGTAACGCCCGTAAATCCGGGCTAGTCAATTTAGAGACAATGAACATCAAAAACGAGTTTTTGATGGAATATTATTTAGAAGGAATAATCTTAACCAAGTGGTAGTATATGTTACAAGGGTTCCGTACATATAAAGAACGCCGAAATCCGAGTTATAACGAAGAAGTTATGGCCCGTCGAAGTTTTTCGGCAAAACCGGCACGGCACCGGGAGACGTAAATAGTGAATTTACGATAAAGGAATTTTTAGCCTTAGTAATCTAAACAAAAGTTGTAGTATACGTTAAACCGAGAACATACAAAAAAAGAACGCCCAAATCTGACTTCGTATGAGGAAGTTATGAATTTTCTAAGATTTGGCTTAGCAGTGCACGTCCCGAAACTCGAATTTTAGATCGAGCGGTTTTTGGCCTATGCGACCTAAATGAGAATTGAAGATCTCATTAATAGGAACTCAAAGGTAAAAAAACAGACGAAAACGGAGTCCGTATGTAGAAGTTATGAATTTTACGCGGACATTTAACAGTATAATCTCCTCTTACTGTTAAATTTAAGATCGGTCGAGAATTAGCCAACAGAGTATAAATGAAAGTTGTAGATCTTGTTTTTACCTACGCGTGAATATAAAGAACATCGAAAACGGAGCTCATATGCGAGAGTTATGATTTTTCTAAGTCGGGAGGCTGCTTTGCGAAATCGGGTGACGTGGCGAAATCCTGGCCATTGCTTCCTCCCCAAGTCTAGCCACCAAAAGGTGACATGTGGCATGGACTCGACGAGTAGGTCCCCTACTCGACGAGTAGAGCTGCCAGCCTCACTATAAATAGAGGTGTCGGGTTCCCTCATTCTTCACACCATTCCAACCTCTTCTCTCTCTCTCTCTCTCTAAACTCTCTCTAGCCCCCAAAACCCCCCTAAGCCTAGGTAAACCCCCTAGCACCCGAAGGAAGCCCTGAGGCTCCCGAAGCCCCGAGAAAAGAGCCTTTCGGCTAGGGAACGTTGCTCCAGCGAAGCCCGGTTTTCGAGAAAACCCTCTGTAAGTGAGCTACGCCTACACTATTTTTAATATAGCTTCTAATTAATTATAGTAACATTATTAGGACCTTAAAATAATTATTTGGGCTATTATTATGAGTTACACAAGAGTGTTGCTTAACGCTTATATAATAGTAATAATAGCTAGACTATTAATTAGTCGCGGTTAAAGTTAGACTAAACCCTAGTGGTATTGATACTAGGTTTGTCAAGAGAAAATTGTTTTGAGATAACGAAGTGTTGTCCGAGTACCGAGTCACCACCTTACCAGGTGAGTGCATAGTTACTTTCCTCTTACACATATATATGAAGTATTTTATATAAACTATGTGCTATGTGTGCATATTATCTGTATACTTGCTATCTATGCTGGATGAACGATTTTATACAAGTTTTATATGATTTAAATTGTATATGTATTTATATCTACATAATATGTTGGGTAAAGCATGGGTAGATGAAATATGAGTTGGATGATGAGTTGAGAGGTGATATAGACCATGAGGTAAGGGTGAGAGGTGGACGATGTGAGAAGCCTTGTTCCCAAATGTTGGCCCCGTCATCTAGCAGAGTATGGATGACAACCACAGACTATTCTAGACAGTCCAGTGGAACACTAGCAGGCTCGCAACATGTAGGTGTTATGAACGATGTGTTCACCCGGTGTACTCTAAACCCTGGCGATCATGCAGACTTGGTGCCTAAACCTTGGCGATCATGCAGACTTGGTGCCAAAACCCTGACGACTATGCGGACTTAGTGTCTGTTGTATAAACCCTGGCGACTATGCAGACTTAGTGCCTGTTGTATAAACCCTGGCGACTATGCAGACTTAGTGCCTAAAACCCTGGCGACTACGCGGACTTAGTGCCTGTTGTATAAGTCCTGGCGACTATGCAGCCTTAGTGCCTAAACCCCAGTGACGATGGACTTCGTGCCGATTCCTTAGGATGATCCTTAGGAATGAATGAACGAGAAATATTTGATTCTTAGGATAGATCCTTAAGAGTAAAGAAGATAATGGAGATGGGTAATTGGGTTGATTGTTTGATGTTTAAACATAATAATTATATTATTGTGGGTTGAAAACCCTATGTACTCACCAGGTTTCCCAACCTGACCCACTCAGTTTATTTGAATCACAGGTGTCGATATGAAGTTACATTACACTGAGAGATTAAGGAGATATATAAATCACTAGTAATAATGAATGTAAGTTCTGTTTATGCTTATGTTTCTGTATTGACGATGACATCCCAATGTTTTAAAATGAATAAAATACATTTCTTCGGAAATGCTTTGATAACGTATTTATCATGTTTTTCTGGGAACAAATTCCGCAACATTTTTATTAAAAATGGTACTTTGATTTTTATAAATCATAAACAAAAAAATCGGTCTTTTCTGGCCGTGAAAATGGGGATGTCACAGTTGGTATCAGAGCATTAGTTTAAGCGAACTAGGAATATGGATTTATTTCTAGACTTAATCTTAGAATGAAAAGCAATGAATGTGAGGAGTGTGTTTTAGGTAATATACCTGAATAGACACAAGCACTAGCTTATTTAGGGAAAATACCTAACATGCTTTTATGTGCTAAAAGATTTATGATGCTTTATGATGCTAAATGTATGATCGGATCTATGGTCTGTTGCCGACCGGATCTGGAAACTTTATGTGTTCAGATTTCTAAACGTTTAATTATGGTATTAGAACAGACATGTAACTTCTTGGAGTAATAGGGAGATTTACACGTCGATCGTAAATAAAATCTTTCCTATCTAAATTCTCGTCACTGGACACCGAACGTCTGAATCGGTGTATAGATCGACATGGTGAGAACTCGAAGCGGATTGGGAAGCGGTGATCCGCAGCTTGAGCCACAAGTGATTGAGCGTGCGCCAGAAGTAGTAGCCGCACCCGAGCCAATCACCATGGCTGGAGTACAAGCCATGATTCGGGCTATGATAGCAGAACAAAGGGAGGAAATGAGGCGGATGTTGCACGAAAATAGGGACGAACCTACCATGCCCATTGAGCAACCCGAGCTGATTCCCGAGCAATCGGAGGAAGGGAACTATAGCCGCCACGTGAGTCAAGTTGGGACTCAAGGAGAGTGAACGAATGACCCGGAGAGGGGAAACGACAAGGATGGGCGGAAGTATAAGAATTTCTTGGGTGCCAAGCCACCAAGTCTTTCAAGAAGCCCAAAGCCTGTTGAGATTATGGACTGGATCTCCGAAATGGAGATGGTGTTCGAGAGCTGTAGCTGTAGCGAGAAACAGAAAACTGTCTTTGCAGTTAGGCAACTGAAGACCGGGGTCTTAAGCTGGTGGAAGTTATTGGCAGATACGATGCCACGAGGAAAAGCCCTAAAAAATGTCATGGGAAGAGTTCTTGGAACAGCTGAAAATGCAATACTGCTCAGAGATAGATCTGATAGACCTAAACAACGAGTTCCAGAACCTGAAGAAAGGGAAGAAGAGTGTCGATGAGTATGCCACCGCATTCACCGAGAGGATGAAGCTGTTTCCCTACTTGGTGCCTACTGAACTCTCCAAGATAGATAGGTTTGCTAACGGACCGCCCAAAGACTTTGGCCCAACGGTTAAAATGGCAAATACTTTAAAGACAGCCGTTAGAGCAGCTAAGAATGTAGAGAGCCAGATAAGAGAAAAGGGTCTAGAAAAGGATAAGGCGGGAGAAAAGAGGAAGTTAGAAGGATCTTCAAAATCCAACAAAGAAATAAAATTCTCAAAGTCTGAAGGAGGAGGAGGAGGTGAAGCTAAGTGGTGCGAGAAGTGTAAACAGAAACACTTCGGGAAATGTAGCGAGGAAGTGACTTGCTACAAATGTGGAAATACAGGGCATTACGCAAGCAAGTGCGCGTCCAACAAGAAGGTGTGTTACGGATGTAACAAAGAAGGGCATATTTCTAGAGACTGCCCAAAGAAAATCGAGGCAGCAAGGCCAAACACACCAACAAGGCCAAGGGCATTCTACATGATCCTCGACGAAGCAGAAAACAACGCGAGGAATCGAGGATGAGGACTTCATATCCAAAGATCGAGTTATGCAGTAGCCGTGTGGATAATATCGTATGGTGTAGCCTATTAGAGGCATAGTCTAGGGTGAACTTGAACACCTATGTAATCGTTTTAAGGAATAATATAAAACCTTCGTTTTGTTATCTGATGTGTCAAGTTGTTATGTGATTTTTTTTATGGTTAATTGGAAAACTGCGAGACAATACTTGGGACGAGTATGAGTAGGTGTGAAAGGTAGTAGAGGCCTATACTACCGGAAGCACATGACTCACGCTTGGATCAGGGAAAGTTACAAGGTTACCAAGAAGGTAGTAATTGATTCCGTTTTATTCAAAGTATGTCGTTACCATCGTTGCTTCCTACCCAAGTCTAGCCACCAGAAGGTGACATGTGGCATGGACTCGACGAGTAGAGCTGCCAGCCTCACTATAAATAGAGGTGTCGGGTTCCCTCATTCTTCACACCATTCCAACCTCTTCTCTCTCTCTCTCTCTAAACTCTCTCTCTAGCCCCCAAAACCCCCCTAAGCCTAGGTAAACCCCCTAGCACCCGAAGGAAGCCCCGAGGCTCCCGAAGCCCTGAGAAAAGAGCCTTTCGGCTAGGGAACGCTGCTCCAGCGAAGCCCGGTTTTCGAGAAAACCCGCTGTAAGTGAGCTACGCCTACGCTATTTTTAATATAGCTTCTAATTAATTATAATAACATTATTAGGACCTTAAAATAATTATTTGGGCTATTATTATGAGTTATACAAGAGTGTTGCTTAACGCTTATATAATAGTGATAATAGCTAGACTATTAATTAGTCGCGGTTAAAGTTAGACTAAACCCTAGTGGTATTGATACTAGGTTTGTCAAGAGAAAATTGTTTTGAGATAACGAAGTGTTGTCCGAGTACCGAGTCACCACCTTACCAGGTGAGTGCATAGTTACTTTCGTCTTACACATATATATGAAGTATTTTATATAAACTACGTGCTATGTGTGCATATTATCTGTATACTTGCTATCTATGCTGGATGAACGATTTTATACAAGTTTTATATGATTTAAATTGTATATGTATTTATATCTACATAATATGTTGGGTAAAGCATGGGTAGATGAAATATGAGTTGGATGATGAGTTGAGAGGTGATATAGACCCTGAGGTAAGGGTGAGAGGTGGACGATGTGAGAAGCCTTGTTCCCAAATGTTGGCCCCGTCATCTAGCAGAGTATGGATGACAACCACAGACTATTCTAGACAGTCCAGTGGAACACTAGCAAGCTCGCAACATGTAGGTGTTATGAACGATGTGTTCACCCGGTGTACTCTAAACCCTGGCGATCATGCAGACTTGGTGCCTAAACCTTGGCGATCATGCAGACTTGGTGCCAAAACCCTGGCGACTATGCGGACTTAGTGTCTGTTGTATAAACCCTGGCGACTATGCAGACTTAGTGCCTGTTGTATAAACCATGGCGACTATGCAGACTTAGTGCCTAAAACCCTGGCGACTATGCAGCCTTAGTGCCTAAACCCCAGTGACGATGGACTTCGTGTCGATTCCTTAGGATGATCCTTAGGAATGAATGAACGAGAAATATTTGATTCTTAGGATAGATCCTTAAGAGTAAAGAAGATAATGGGGATGGGTAATTGGGTTGATTGTTTGATGTTTAAACATAATAATTATATTATTGTGGGTTGAAAACCCTATGTACTCACCAGGTTTCCCAACCTGACCCACTCAGTTTTTTTGAATCACAAGTGTCGATATGAAGTTACATTACACTGAGAGATTAAGGAGATATATAAATCACTAGTGATAATGAATGTAAGTTCTGTTTATGCTTATGTTTCTGTATTGACGATGACATCCCAATGTTTTAAAATGAATAAAATACATTTCTTCGGAAATGCTTTGATAACGTATTTATCATGTTTTTCTGGGAACAAATTCCGCAACAATTTTATTAAAAATGGTACTCTGATTTTTATAAAGCATAAACAAAAAAATCGGACTTTTCTGGCCGTGAAAATGAGGATGTCACACGAACAAACACAAAAAAACTATATATATATATATATATATATATATATATATATATATATTTATAGAGAGAGAGAGAGAGAGCTAGGTTCAAATGTGGATTGACATCTATTGTGCGGACGTGTGGACAGTGGTATTCTGTGAGAATGACAAAGAAAATATGTTGTTTGATAATATGAATACGTTCAATCTTACATAAGTATTGTCATTTTCACACATTGTCACTAATTAAATCGTCTATAAGGTTATTATAGATTTTTTATTAATATTCTCATTCTGTTAGAATGTGTCAGAATGTTTATTGAGTCGTATTCTGTCAGAATGAAAATGAGTGAAAAACGATGTGTGAGAACAAAAATGACGATAATAATTAGTGAGAATGAATGAAAATGACGATATATATATATATATATATATATATATATATATATATATATATATATATATATATAAACATAAATAAACAAACACAAATGAACATAAACCTTCAAATTAAGAATCGTAATAGTTGATCTTCAAAACTTCTCATATTTTGATCTTGCTTAGCAACTATAAATAAACAAACACAAATGAACATAAACCTTCAAATTAAGAATCATAATAGTTGATCGTCAAAACTTCTCATATATTGATCTTGCTTAGCAACTTACTTCTAATATTTTTAAGAAATCTATTGACCATATTCGTTCAATAAAGAAATGAAGATTCTTGGTCATATTCACATATCTTCGTTCATTTAACAAATTATTACGTTCATGTTTGTTCGTTTATGTACGTTAAGGTACCAAATGAACGTAAACAAACATAAATGATCATAAATTAACAAACACAAAAAAGCCAGTAAATGGACTTAAATATAAACAAACATAAACGGACAAATAGAAATAAACATTAACCTTCAAAATAAAAATTTTAATAGTTGATCTTCAAAAATTCTCATATGTTGATCGTACATAACAAATTACTTCAAGTTGAGTTATTTTATAAAACATAAGAAGAAATTTTACATAGACGCAGCGGGTAAACGAGCAACAAGCTGTGCCGCAACCCATTTTTAGATGGCAAATTACTTCTAATATTTTTAAGAAATATGTTGGCCATATTCATTCGTTTTAAGTAAACAGACGAAAAATCTTGTTCATATTCGTTTAATTATTTCATCTTGTTCATATTTGTTGGTTAACAAATAAACAAGCATAAACGAAATAATGAATGGTTCATAAAAATAATAATAATAATAATAATGAATGGTTCATTAAAAAAAACAAACAAACAAACAAATTCGTTAGGCATTCCGTTGGTTTAGTTTGCTAAAAATGCATCATTACGAACTTATAACTAAAATTCTGAAGTACCGAGAACAAAATACTAACTTATGCTGAACAATACGATAAAAATCTTTCTTACACCATCTTAATTTCTAAAATCAAAATGAACTTCTATATTTTTTAGTTTGACAAATTAGGAATTCGAGAAGTTTTAATATGAACTCAATTGTTTAATAATAGTTAATTTAACATATACGATCGGAAATTAAAAACTAATTTATCCTTCTTATTGTTTTAATAACCGAAAGATCCATCGGAGATCTGCAAATTTTAATAGGCTTTTCGTTACTTTCTTCATACTTCCTTAGCTATTGATCTTATTATTGTTGGTTAGTTTTTATGAATGATGTGATTATTTAGCTAAGTGTGATATTTCAATAACCATAACAGCTGAATCTCTTTTCCCTTCCTAATAAAAACCTCGTGCCACATGACTTTTTTGTACGTCTCTTCTTTGCCACGCGGCATCTACTCGTAAGTCCTTTACTTTTATTCCCGCCTATTCCTTCAAACTAAGTTACGTACTGAGATCTCGCCTGCTATCTCTTCTTATCTTGACCTAGCCTTCTTTCAAACTAATCACCCCTTAAAATCAGCATTGTTTCAATCGATACATAAATGCCAAGATTTGATGAAGGAAATAGGGAGAAGTTTCCAACTAAGAAGCCCCTAAATCTGGAAGTAATTCAGCGAAAATTGTTCAATTGGTATATGATCCCAAGATTTGAAGAGGTAAATAGATTCCATTACTCCCCATTGAGCAACGCCTCCATCTCATGGTCTATCTCTATCGATTTGCCTAAAATCAAACGCTTCCTCCCATCAAAATCGATTGCAAGAATCACCATCTCTCGAAATCAACAATGACAATCTACAAATTTTTATTCAAAATGCAAGAAATCATGAACAAGAACATCTTTCCGATCAGCAAATAATCAATATCTACAAATCGTGGGCTTCAATCGATTTATCTGGTAGCAGTTATCTCCATCAATGCTTTTCATCTATATAAACGTGAACGGTGCCCTAAATCGAAGCAATAATCTTTATCAAAGCTTTTAGACGGTATAAAACCAAGTTTGATTTTTTTATTTGGTTTTCGATCTTTAGCCCTAAATCAATTTGTTGGTTGAACTAGATTGTATTTGTTGTGCTTGATGCATTGACCAGATCATTTTTAGCTATAGGAGTCTGATGTTGTTAGGTACGTTTGATGGTTTCTTTGATTTTTTGGGAAATAGGCTTAAGAAGGCTGCTTAAGAAACAAAAAAAGGTGGATGGAGTTACGTTTTTCATGTAGGAGCTGATTGTATATGATTGTCTTTTATTATTATTATTATTATTTTGTTCTTTTTTTAATTTCTCCATAATCAGGTATGTCCGATGGTTTCATTGTTTTCTTATCTTCCTTTCTGGTTTTTGTACATCAAAACCTAAGGCTTGCTCATTTTTTCTTGCTAATATTTGAATTCAGTTACATTCCTAAACAAAAAAAAATAGTTTTCTTACAGATTCAAGGTCTATTGAAGGTGGAAATTTAAAACGGAATCAAGTTTTATGAAGAAACAAAGAAACTAAAGGATCGAGTTCTCCCTTTCCAGGTGAATCATGTCTTTGACAATTTTGTTTGTTTTTCATCCATACATGTATTTGTATCTGAAGGTAAATTTACAATCTGGTATGAAGTATACAATGATATCGATTTGGATATAAAGATCTGCAGCGCTAAATCCTTTCACTTGGATATTTTAATCAATAATTTTTTTATGTTTCTATTTCTACTTTCAATTTGAAAATTTTCTTTCTTTTTTGCCAGGACATGATTTCAGTAGTTATCAGATTGGAGATGACTGCTGAACAGGAGGAACTTGGATCTATAACCAATATAAACAAAAAGGAGAAAATTATGTACTTTTGAAATAAAGAAACCATATATGTATCAACTTTTCCACAATTGTTTATGTGCATGTTATTTTAATTTCTTAGATTAAAGGGGATTTTTACTCTCAGATTATTTTGGGTTTTAGAAACTTTCATGTCTATTCAATTGATAGTTGAGTTTGTGTGTATACAGGTAGAGACAGATGGAAGGAGAAAAAAGAGAGTGACACCTTCCAAGACCCTTTATAAAGGGTATTTTAGGAAGTTACATCTTTCCTTATGCCCCTGGTAACTCAGATGACCAGAAATCTGAAATTGAAGTGCTGGAATGGTATTGAACTTATATAAAAATATGAGAACAATAGTTGTTTTCCTTCTAACACTCTAACCGGGTAGATTTCACTGTTTATGTTGACAACTTTTACAAATTACATTTCTGACCTTGTATGTAGTGTAACAGGTACATGCAGGACATTTGTTTGTTTAGGAAAATATCTTTTGGGTATCAACTATCACGTTTACCTCTGTTGCATGACATTGTGTAGAAGCACTTAGGGATGAGCAAAGGCGGGTACCAGCCCTAATTCTTTAGAACCGGAACCGCCGGTTCTTGGAATCTTGAAACCGGAACCAGAACCGCTGGAACCGGTTTCGGTATCAGGTACCCGGTTCGTAATTTTCTTTATTATAATTTAATCATTATAAACCACAAATTAATCATATATTATTAACTAAAAACTATTAGTGAGTTGTTTATTAATAAACATTATAAATTAGTTATCAATACAATTATGATGTTATATACGTAAAATATGTTGAAAACCAAATGAAATTATTAATGAATATTTACATATTGTCGCTCTCTGTTCTTTTATAACTTCATACACATCCAATGTGTAACTTTCATCGCCACATGTTTTAGTGATGCTAATAAGCGAAGTCTATAACTATTATTTACTTACAAGTTGGTTAGCGGATAAAAGAATTAGCATAAAGACCATTCTAAACACATGGATATTAAGAGATCATAATTATCATCTTATTATAGACCATTTAAATTAATGTTTATAGTGGAGTTTCTATGAATCAAAAGGTCTTCACTTTTCATTGTACAAAAGTTTAGCTAGAAATAAACTAATAACACGTTTAAATTTATCTTAGACTATTTGGCACTTTATATATATATATATATATATATATATATATATATATATATATATATATATATATATATATATATGAAAACCGGAACCACGGTTTTAAGGCGGTTCCGGTTCCAAAAATAGGTACTCGGTTTTGTTGCTCATCCCTAGAAGCACTTGCTAATCAAAACAATTAAATGGTTAATTGGATTGGAAATCCATTTGTAGATGTCTGATTCATTTAAAATCAATAAAGGGAAGTTATAGTTTTGAAATTTTAACCTTTACATTCTCTTGTCTAATTAAGCCCAAAAATTTGACCACTATTGTTTATTTAATTCAATGTTGGAAAAGTTAATATTATTATTATTTGCATTTAGTTTGCATCAATGTTTTTGCATTTACCTATAGTTTTGAAATTTTAACCTTTACATTCTCTTGTCTAATTAAGCCCAAAAATTTGACCACTATTGTTTATTTAATTCAATGTTGGAAAAGTTAATATTATTATTATTTGCATTTAGTTTGCATCAATGTTTTTGCATTTACCTTATGATTTATTTATATTTTTTTCTTTTTCATCCGTGGTGGGTTATAACCTAGTACAGCAGTTTTTCATGCTAATATTGATAAAATCGATGTTAAATTTTTGTTAATTTGTAGCTGTGTATGTCTATAAAAATGAGTTAATTACGAGATAACATTCGAATTTTATTGTTTATCGAAATTACAAAAAAGGTATTGTTCTTCCAGAAATTTCATCAAATATAGTGAACGAACCAAACACAAAAGCACATTACATCAAATTCATGTAGAACTTTCTGTGGATTTTTCTAACCAGATATCTCAATGGACTTCACATCGGGCTTCTTCACTTCTTCTTTGGGGACAGTAATTGTGAGCACTCCGTTTTCCATGGCTGCTTTCACCTGATCCATCTTAGCATTCTCCGGCAACCTGAACCTTCTGGTGAACTTCCCACTGCTGCGTTCCACACGATGCCATGTATCGTTTTTATCTTCTTTCTCGACATTTCTCTCTCCACTAATTTGCAGGATCCTGTCGTCTTCCACCTCCAGCTTTACTTCTTCTTTCTTGATCCCAGGAAGATCGGCTTTAAACACATGGGCTTCTGGGGTTTCCTTCCAATCCACACGGGTGTTTACCAACGCGGAGGTTTCTCTCGAGACATGATCAGACGAAGATGAAATCGGGAAATCTTTGAAAGGGTCCCAGATGTCGAGTGAGAATGGATCGAAGATACTGCTTCGTCGGCCACCGAAGAAACTTGGAATGATCGACATCTTCTATGTTTATCTGAAACTGTTGTAAGAAGAATTCGCTTAGTTTGAATTGTTGGGATTTTTGCTGATTTTGGTTTGGCATTTGTTAATGGGTTGGGATTATATATTATATACTTAAGGGATGACCAGAACTTTCTGGATGGCTCCTTACGATCGATAATCGTTTGCAGGTTCGGAGAAACTAGAAACTTCTGCATTCTTCTGTGATCACAGGGGAAGCTTTTACAATACAATACTTCTAAAGTACCGACAAAATTATATAAATAGTCCGTATAGTTATTAAAAGTCAAAAACTCAGTTTTTGTTAATTTTTTTTAACGAATATAGTATTTGTTGTTTTTATAAGGGAAAATGACTTGAGAGGGTAACTTACTTTTTGAAATGTACACATTTAGTCCTTATTTTTTTTTTTTTTTTGTAAAATAAGCCCTTATACTTTATTAATATGTACAAAATAGATATTTTTGACCGGCTTCTGTGGGTTTTGCTGATGTGGAAGCACACGTGACACTAACAACAACTGCATAAAAATTAATTAGCTTAGTCACTCCTTATAAACGAATGTTAACATCCAAAATCAGGAAGAACCACCTTCAAAGTCGAACACATAGTAGATAAGAGAAGTGGGGAATTCGTAGAAGAAGAAAGAAGATGTCAAGTGGCTCAAGAATCTCCACAGGTTCAAGCAATCAGAGAGTAGATAAGGAAGTCCTCTGTGATTGTGAACTCCCTTCAAGAATTCGTACCTCCAAGACCAAAGATAACCCTGGAAAGAAATTCCGAGTGTGCCCTAACTCATTGGTAAATACCTAAATTGATTTTATTTGTCAAATCGCATCAATTATCTTCTTCTTACCTTCTATGTTGTTGATTTTATTACTACAGAAACCAGGGAAAAAGTGTAAATTTTGGGAATGGATTGATGAAGAACCTGAGAATATGAAGCCCATTACAGAAGATACTCTTTCAGATTTTGCAGATTGTCTTAAACAAGTTTTAGAGGATGTGGCATCTGTTAGAGAAGAAGTGAAACAGTTGAAGGTTATGATTCAGATACTGATTCTGCTGGTCATTGTTAAGGTTATGTTTTGGGGTTGAAGATATGCATCTGGTGGTTTTAGGGGATTTTGATGTAATAGACTTGTTGTGTAATTCTTGTTTATGTAATGGATGTTGATGTACTTTATGTTTATGTAATGGTAAAGTTTATTGCTATTATATATGGATGTTGATGTAATTAAGTCAGTCAAATGGAGGTAAAACCAAGACAAATTACAGGAAAGATTCTTATAAAGACAATTGGATGTAAAGACAAATAAAAGTGGATGACAAAAGGCATCAAGCCATTTAATAATTACAAAAGATAAGCCCACCAGTAGGGGTAATACAGTAATTTAGTTCAAAAGATTCGACAAGTACATCAAAAGTAAACAACTAGTAGGGGTAATATAGTAATTAAGTTCAAAAGATTACCCCACACTACATCAAAATATATATCACATGCATTACCCAACTACATCAAAACCTAATTACTCTAAGGTCACAGGTTTGTCTTGGCTGCATCCAGTTCCATCCTTGACTTTAACATTTTTCTGAAGACTAATTTCTGTGATTCTTTCTAAAAACTTTCTCACCCTACCAGCATCATTCAAAGGAACCTTCTTCATAGGACCTCTCTTCACAGGACCCTTCTTCACAGGAGCCTTCTTCATATGAGCTTTCTTCACAGGAGTTATCTTGACAGGAGCTGGAGTTGAATGACTTGGACCTGCTGTGCTTGAATCTGGAGTGGAATGACTTGGACTTGCTGTGCTTGGAGCTGGAGTTGGCTTACTTGGGCATGTGGCTTTGTTGTGGCCAGTTTCGTGGCAAATGGTACATCTTAGAGGAATGCCTGCCCTTGACACAGTATGCCTTGTGTGCCCACTTAGCTCTCTTTCTGCCTGATCTCTTTTTCTTTTGACACATGGCCTGCCATGTAACCTCCTCTTTAATGGAGGCAAAATAGTATGAAGTGCTTCAACATGTGGCCACTCAGAACTGTCATTGAGTGGATGGATGTTATACTCATAGCTACTAAGGAAAGAGGCTTTAGTATAGGAGTTTGATACAAAAGCCTCCACATCTAGGTTCAATGATGAAATTGCTGATATGACATGTACACATGGAATGCCTGTGAGTTGCCAGCTTCTGCATCCACATGCCCTTTGATTCAGATCAACAACATACCTCTCATTTCCTGAGAACACTTCAAATTCTTTGTAGCCACTCACATAAGGTACCCAAAATTTGTCAATATACAAGAAGATAGTCAGTTACCATTATAAAACCAATGTATAAATAATGAAATAGTTACTAACCTTTGCAATTCTTTCAAATCCTCTATTTCCCTTCTGATACTTGGGCATATGTCCAAATCCCAACTCAAACCATTTTGCTTCTGCATCCATAACCTTTGCATTGCCCAACATCTTATGTCCTCCAACATTGTTATCAATGGTTTCCTTCTAGCATCAAGTACAGCAGAATTGAAACTTTCAGAAACTCCATTCTCTACTGCATCACAGTCCATACCCTCTCTAAAAAAAGCCTTTGACCAACACCTTGGATCCCTGTCTATGAGATAGTCATAAGCCCTACTTTTCAAGGACTTAATCTCATTCATTGCTGCTTCAAACTTTGGCACAGTTGTTGCATTCACAGCCCTCCAAAATGGTTTAAAGTATTGTTCTCCTTTAAATTTTTTGTGGAAATTAGCTAGAATGTGTCTAGCACATAATCTATGCTCTACATCAGGAAGTCTTTCCTTCACAGCTTCAAATAATCCCTGATTGAAACAATAAATTGATTAGTTAATTAAATGATCAAAACAGTTAAATTTAATTGAAAAAAATAGAATGATTACCTTGTGCCCATCTGAGAGGATTGTAATGCCATGACCATTCCCCCCTCCAATGTCTTCCATCAGGTTGTCCAAAAACCATTTCCATGTCCTTTTGTTCTCAACATTGACTACTGCCCAAGCTAAGGGATAGATGTTATTATTAGCATCTCTACCCACTGCTGATAGGAGCTCCCCTCCAATGTCTTCCATCAGGTTGTCCAAAAACCGTGTAAGGTACCGAGGCTTTTACTCCATCAAAATACATCAATGGGGTAGGTGTGAACAGCCCTTGATAGTGTACATCAACGATTGTATCTGCATCTTCTGCCATTGTTGATGGTAATTGTAAATCAAGAAGTTTGAGGGATTATCGGCTGAGTGAATGGAGGAATGACTTATTAAATGAGCCCTAATTGTCGTTTCAATGCGGTGTAATTTAACAATATCCACGTATGATGACACCTGGTTATTTAATTTCAAGAAAATAAAATCAAAATCTTATATGACCGGTATACCGGGTATACCAGGTCAAAAGGATTGCACAATTACAAAAAATCGAATATAAGGGCTTATTTTATAAAAAAATAAATAAGGACTAAATGTGTACATTTCAAAAAATAACTTACCCTCTCAAGTCATTTTCCCTTTTTTATAATTTGCATGAATTGTCCTTTTTGCTAACACGTTGGTTTTGGTCTGTTAATGTGAGGGTAATTTGTTTTTTTTCAGACAGTAACAAATGAGTTTGTGACCATTGGTAAAGTAGAAACCATTTACGTAATTTTGTCTATAATTTTTGTTTATAAGTTTGTAATTTTTTCACCGTTTTACTTTTTAAAATGTCATTTTGACACATTCACTTTGTACTTTATAAAAAATTTATTTTCACTCATCCATTTATTAAACTTTTGTGTTTATCAACCCGTAGTATATATATTATTTGATTTTCCTTAATAACTTTTGTTTGTTAACCTAAAATAAAACTAATTTTTAAGTGTTTATTTTTTATATATGTGTCGATGTAAATTCAAGGTGATCAACATTTCAACGTGAATTTAGAACTTCCATTCGTTTTTTTTTTAATATTTATTTTTTTATACACGTGTCGGTTTATATTCGAGTTCGTTTACGTTTTGATGTAATTTTTTTTACGTTTTTGTGCTTAATTTTATGTACGCTTCTTACGTATTAGTCGGATCACATGTAATAATTTTTCGTTAGCTTAAAAAGAACGTATTATATTCGATTTTGTCTATGTTTTGACGTATTTTTTTTTTACTTTTTGTGCCTAATTTGATCTGCGTTTCTACATATGAGTTGAGTCACATATAATAACTTCCATTCGTTAACTTAAAAAATATGGTATCCCATTCTTGGTTTATTTATTTTTCATACAGGTTTATCATATGAGTCGAGTCACATACAATGTGTTTCATACAGGTTTATTTTTATCTATTTGTCCGCATAAATTTAAGATAATCTACGTTTCAGCGTAAATTTTGATTTTTCATTCATTATTTTTTTTTTAAATACTTACACACACACATTTTCCCTCTCTCTATTGCTCTTTTTTTCTTCTTATAGGGTATAGCAAAGATGGTATCCCATTCTTGGTGCATTGTATTTTTGTTGGGAAAATGAGGTTTACTTTTATAAGAATGACACCACACCCTTCGATCTAAGATGATAATACTTTTAAATAATGATTAATATTATATTTTACAACTTTTTTTTAATACTTTTATAGTGTCATTTATTTTTTTTATAACTTTTTCAAACTTTTTTTTTAATTTTAACTTTTTTAAAATAATCTTTCTAAAACTTATTTTGCATGTACTTTTCAACATATTTTTTTTTACAGATCTTTATAAATATTTTTTACAACCTATGAAGGTTTAAATAATGTAAGAAAATATTTAAAAAGTTTGAAACGTAAGTAAATATGTTTAAAAATTTATGATTACTTTTTATTAAACAAAGTTTCAGAAAAAATTTATGATTACTTTTTATTAAACAAAGTTTCAGAAAGTTTTTTTTAACTTATATTTTTTTAAATTGAATTATATTTTTTTATAATGTTTTCAACCTTTTGAACTTTTTTACTTATAATTTTTCAACATTCTTAGGTTGTAAAAAAAAGTTTAAATACGGTTGTAAATTAGTTTAAAATGGTAAGTAAAAAAATTTAAAAATGTTGTAAAAATGGTGTAAAATAAGTTTAAAAGGAGTTAAAAATGTTTTAAAAAGTTATAAAAATTGTAAAAAAAAGGTATAAAAGATTTGTAATTTTTTTTTAAGTTTTCAGATAATTTGTAAAAAAGTTTGTAAAAGAAGTTAAAAAAATTGTAAAAAGTCTACAATTTTTTTTAAAACATAACTAATTTGAAAACCTAATAACTAGTTTGATAATCTTTCAAAATATGTTTAAAATCTAACTAAAAATAATTTAAAAAAATAATAAAAAAAAAGTAAAAGATTTTTAAATAATAAAAAAAAGATAAAAAAAATTTATAAAATTTATGTATAATAAAATTAAAGATAAGTAAAAATTAATAAATTAAGACTAAACTGCATAAATGGTTCTTGTGGTTAGCCGAAAATTGTCACTTTGGTCCAAAAAGGTTTGGACTTGCACCAGAGGTCCAAACATTTTTCATTTTATTGCAAGTTTGGTCCAATTTGTTATGAATTCTTTTTAAATGACGGTTATGCCCTCTGAATTTTTATTTTCCATTTTTTCTCTTTTTCTTTTTTATTTATGTACTTAAAGAAAGACAAAAAACAAAACATTACACCTTCCCCACCCCCTCTATCTCTCTCTATTACAAAGAAAAACATCCCCAACACCGGTCAAACATCATCGCCGCCACCACCACCGGTCGCTACAGCTGCCACACAACAATCACCGGAGCACCAACATCTCGCCGCCAAGACATAGATCTGTATATGTTGGTTGTCTGACAAGAAAAGAGAGAGAAAAGGGGTGAAAACATATCTGAAAACTTAGGGTTTTGAAAACTGATAAGGGTGGCAGCGTTAGGGCTTTTGTTAAGTTGACACCTCGTCGGAAAGGGGGCGCCATCGTTAGCGAAGGAGAGATGAATTTAGGGTTTTGAGAGGCGACGACGACGTCTGGAAACTAGAGTTTGTATCATTCTCGCTTCACCCCTTTACAAAGGAAGATCGATCCACATACATCATCGTCGTCGCCGGTGACGAATAGAATGACGCAATGGCCCTAGCCACAGATGGATGTCGTCATCGGAGAAGAAAATAGATGAAGGCTTCGTCAGATGAGAAGATAAAAGATGAAGGTGACGGTGGTGATGATGGTTCCCACGAACAGAAAACAGAAAAGAGTGAGAGATTGAGTCTGGTTTTCGACATATCTACGTCATCCTTCAGAGGGTTTCATGTTTGTCAGAAAAACGATTTCTCAGATCTTGCAAATGAATTCTCGATTTCTAGCAAACCCAACTCGGTTCATCTATTTTCTCAGTCCGTCCTTCGCTCATCGCCGCTTTCTCAGATTTACGTCGCCAGAAACTCTAGCCTCTGTCGTCGGAATCCACTTCGCCGGAAGCCTCCATCGTCGGCGGTGGTGGCTGGTGGTGAAGGAGATAAGCAGCTTTTTGCGTGGAGAGAGAGAGAGAGAGAGAAGAAAGAGGGTTGGTATTTTCTATTTATTTTAATTTCTGTAAAAAAAAGTAAAAAAAAAATAAATAAATACAAAGGGCAAAATCGGCATTTTAAAATAATTCAAAGCAATTTGGACCAAAATTGCAACAAAATGAAAACTTTGGACCTCTGGTGCTAGTCCAAACTTTTTTGAACCAAAGTGGCAATTTTCGACATACCACAGGGACCATTTGTGCAGTTTTGTCATAAATTAATAAATACAATGATAAATAATAATATTATTTGAAACTTAAAATATATGATTTAAAAAAAATATAATCTACTCTAATACTAAACCCTTTAAAAAAATAAAATAAAACTAATATTTAAAGGGATGAAAAATCAAATAATGTAGAGAGTTTCAATGTAAAACATGTTTGATTTTGAATAGTTACATTTGTAATTATTTAGCAACAGCCCGCACCAAATTAAATAGAACTAGGCGAATGCCCGCGCATTGCGCAGAAACACCTATATAGTTAAAGTCTTTACAAATGTATGTTTTTTTTTAATATAGCAATAACGTTGTTGTTAAATTTGATATAATAATTCGTATACTAAATTAATATAATATATTGATTATTTTGAATTATATGATAATATATGCATCTATTATAACTGCATAATCTCAATTGTTTGAATGACTTCTACCCGCGAGTTACACATGAATAAAATTAAATATAATATATGGTTTAATGTTATTTATAATTGTTGTTATTGTTAATTAATTTGTTTAAAATTTATTTGCTTAATGTTTTAATTTCTATCATTATAATTATTTAAAACATCAAACATTGTTTTTTGATTTTAAAAGTGACAATATAATCATTTTTATAGAGTTATTTTTAACTATTGTTATTGTAAGTTATTTTAAGCTACTTATTTGAAAACTTTTAACGACTATAAAAATATCTTTAGGAAATATTTTAGTTAAATTGAGATTACAATTTAGTTTTTGCATTTATCACTACAATTTATCACTTTCAACTATTTACAAAATATTCTTTGGTTTTTTAAGTGGAATTGAAATTTATATTTAAGTTGATTGTAATGTTATATTTAAATTAACAATTTAAGTATTTTGTCCAAACTGATCAAAAGTTGTAGCTTTAAACTGATAATGGTTTATATACAACAACATATTAAATCTAATAAATTAATTATAATATGTTAAAAGTTAATGACATAACTTTATAAATAGAAGTAAAGATATTTAAAATTGAAATATAGTATATTTATGATTACACTTTAGGTTTGATATTTGTTTAACCTTATTAACCAACTTATAATCGTTATTAGAAAGACACTACAACTAATCACTTTTAACTATTTACAATATATTCTTTGGGTTGTTTACGTTAAACTAAAATTTATATTTAAGTTCACCCTGTAATGTTATATTCAAATTAAAAATTTAAGTATTTTATACAAATTGTTCCAAAATTCTATCTTTAAAATTATAATGGTTTACATCCAACAATACATTAAAATTAATAAATTAAGTATAATATGTTAAAAGTTAAAAAACATAACTTTATAAGTAGAAGTAAATATATTATTTTAATATTGAAATTTAGTTTATATATGATTACACTTTAAGTTTGATATTTATTTAACCTTATTAACCAACTTATAGTTATTATTAGAAAGAAATTGAAAAGTCATGGGAGTTTCAAATGAATGTGGTGAAAGCAAAAATGCATGGGGGTTTCAAATGAATGTGGTGAAAGGAAAAATGTTTCCTTTATAATATAGTATGATTGGGTTAATGTAAAAAAGGTTTTACTTTGAATAACATCGCGAATTCTTGTGCACTGCACAGAGTATAATTATATTGTTAAAAATCTTGATTTTTTTTAAAGGATGATTGGTGGTTAGAAGTTAGTATCACCAAGTTAGTAAAATTGACCAACATCAGGATTACAATCCGATACCTCCAATAAAAAGCAAAACCTATACAAAATAGGTTACTTCTATATTAACGTTTAATTAAGTATACATTTCACTTTAGATTTGATATTTAAAAATATAAATATTTTTTTAACAATTAAAAGAATAGTCTTATGATATTTTAATTTATGATTTTTATTTAAAACCATATTTATTTCAATCAATAAGTTAAGTATATATTAGGTTGAAAAATAAATAAATAATTTTAATTTAGACTAATAAATGATTTTACTATATTAAAAAATTATATATTAGATTGAAAAATGAAGAGTTAAATTTAATTTAGACTAATAAATGATTTTAATGTATTAAAAAATTAAATTGATAAGGTTAAAGTGGATGATATAATTAAATTAAAAAACTGACTATGGTTAATTAATTAGTTGTAAATTCAAGAGTTTGTGTAAATTCAAATGAATATTATGCATTAAGATGACATTTATTATAAAATAAAAACGAAGATTAGTGAATAATTAAAAAATATACATTTTAACAATCTTGACATTGGTATTTTTTTTAAATGTTTATTTTATAGTTTCAACATTTATTATCATTTCTATTATTATAATTATTAATAACTTTTTGTAGGTTTAAGTTGTTGTATGTAGTTTGTTAACACGTGTTTTTTTTCGTAAAAGCCTAATTATTTTTTTATGGCAACCGATGTGTGTGATTCCTTACTCTATTAGTATTCATTTAAAAAAAACATTACATTGATCATTTTGAAGATACTAAACATGTGAATGGAAAACAATAATAGAATTAAAAACCAAGAGATATAAATTATATAACAAACCAACAACAATTAATGACAGTAAATGGTAAAATTTATGGCATCGTCTTCAAAAAAACATCAACACATTCAGATAAGATATTTCATTAAAACATCTTAAAATATATAATAAAAAAAAACTGCCAATTTCCTCAAAATGCGATAAACCCATCAATTCAATAAAGTGAATTCATATTTTTCAAAATGTTAGGTAATCTTCAACCTAAATATCCGTTCAGTCTCAAAGTGTTTATAAATTAGTTCAACAAATTATGCATATCACATTTCAAGCAAAGCTGGAATCGTAAAACTTAAAGTTAAATCTTCACCATTGGTTGCACCATTCGTCGATTCAACTTTACCCCAATAATAAAAACTTATAAGAAATGAATGGTGTAGAGCCTTGCATTTCAAAAAAAAAAAAATCACGTGCCTGCATGCTCAATTTATATGTGCCAATTTAAAAATAGATGCTAGGTACTTCTCAAACATAATAGCTACTTTTATTCATCATTAAAAATACAATATGTGAACAAACCAAAAAAAATCAATTGTTTTGGTAAATATACATTAAACCATCTGGTTCCGTCCATTTTGAAATTCAAGTAATAAATTAGATAAAAATCCATACCTTGCTTATTATAGATTATTTAACTTCAATATTATATTGACAATATACGACTTGGGTATACACCAAAACAGAGAACAAAGGAGTAGTAATTAGGAAAAATAATGATTTTCTTTTGGTTTATGATATGTGTTGTTCCAGAAGTAAGTATTTATAGCTAACTACAATTGTTGAAGGGAATTTTAAAAGCCAAATTAAATTGTATAAGTTGAATAATTTTGGGAGTTTCCAATTCACGAGGTTCAAGAAAAATATATTTGTTTTATAAGAGATATAGATATAGATAGATAGATATAGATTGCATTTATGAGGTGTTTATTTAGTGACACCTTATTTTTTCTAAATTGAAATATTTTTCAATTAACATGATGCTTAGATATGTTTTTTTAAAATATATATTTTAATTAAATATTTATGGCAGTGTAATCTTTTATATAACACTTGCTATATTCAAGCAAATTGTTATTATCCCTAAACATAGGATATTTAGTGTTAAAATAATTGACTTTTAATAAAGGTGTTTGTAACATCCTAAAATTTAAGATTAGGTTCTTAAATTAATAAAAAAAAATAATGATTTTTAAAGTTAAATCATTAAGGAATAATCATAACATAAGTTGATATGAAGTTTAGAAAGTTAGAAGTGGAAATAATAACATTTTTAAAAGCTAAAGGGTCAAACATGTTGAATTTGGCAAGTGACCTGACCAAAGGGTTGAATCAATTAATGGGAAGGACTACAAAAGTTATATAATGGATGGAGGAGGATTTTTTATGTCAAAACTTAAGTTAAAAACAAAAAATAGGAGTTATGGTGGAAATTGGCAAAAAGGGGTATTTTTTTTTTTGGGGGGTGGGGGGGGGGGTGGGGGTGGGGGGGGGAAACGGTAAGCTTTTGGAAAATAAGATTCACTCTCATCACCTTCATTAATCCAAATCATGTATTGCAAGGAGAATGGTTTCGCATGGTCATTTCTCTTCACTTGTGCATCCAAGAATTTATTCAAGTCAAGATTTGAGCATTCAAGCAAAGGAAAGAGGAATCAAAACCTTGCTAGGTATAATCTCTTCTCTTCTATATCTAAAATTCGAATTCAAGGTTTGGGGAAAACCCCAATGTCAAAATTAGCTCCATCTAATGGTTAGGGTTTGGGTTATTAACCTCCTTTGAGTTGTTTTGATGATCTCAATCTCAATCCAATCATCCCATTGATGGATTTGAGGATTTGGGTGAAAACCCTCATGAACCTAGAAATCCAAAATGGGGATTTATTGTTTATATGTTAAACTGGAATGGATTTTATGACCTAGATAATGTTTGATGACAATGAATCCAACTGGAACACTCAAACACATCCATGATGGTAGAATCATGTATAAGTTTGGATTGAAATGGATTTGGGGACAACATGATGAAAACAATGTAATCCTTTGTAGTTGAGCAAATGATGAGTAAAGGAAGTTCATAATCATGAATGGATACTTCTGGAATTATTTGAATTCAAAACATAAAGTGTTGCTTGATTTCTAGATTATTATATGGAGTTATTGGTCATAAGGGCATTTTGGGAAATGTATCGATAACTACATGATGATTGACATATTAGCAGTAAATGACATTCATGAACATGAATTGACACTATAGAGATGATAGTGAAACATAAACATGAAGGAATGTTAGCAAAGTTCTAGCTCGAGTGATTGTTTTGGCCTAAAGGGCAATTTGGAAAACATAGAATGGAATTGAGGATTCCATAGTTGGATTAAGTATTTATAATGAAATTAATTTTGGTTTCATGTACTTGTTAACATTCATATCAGTATTTAATGAGTTAGGAACAACTTTGTAAGCTTTAGAATGCTCAATTGAACAATAGACAAATTAACTTTTCTTGTACAATTTGAGGATTAATTGTTGGATTTGGTGTCTAAGACAATAACTGAATTAGTATAATCTTGAATTATTCGCAAAGTCCTTTTGGGTTGCCCTCAAACCTAGTAATTGAATATGATGACTTTGAGAGAGAGAGAGAGACTGATTTATTGATTTATTATATGATTAATACATAGCAATAAATGAATTTATTAATATGTTATGAAAATAATATATTAATTAGAAATAATAATATTTAATTAAGAGTTAATCAGAAATTAATTAGATTAATTTTGGGATTAATTGTATTAATTAAAAGTGCAAGGGTTAAAGTGTAATTGCTCAATAGTTGAACAAAAAAAGAGTCAAAAACCTTCCTTGGAAGGAGGTGGACGAAATTAGGGTATTCTATGACATCTGGAATATTCTTTACTGATAAATAGGAAGCTGGATAATTACCAATTTGAATTAATATTATTTTATTCAAATTAGGGTTATATAAGGTTTCTAGGTTGCACTATAAAAGGACCCCTTAGGCTACATTTTTCGACAACTTGATCCTCAAGAGCCCTAGGCCGAAAATTTGACATCCCCTCTCCTATCTCAAAAGCTTCTTGTTGCTAGTGTTGGGTGTGAACCATCAGAGGAACGACACTTGTGGTGCTAGCTTCCAAGTTATTAAAGAAACGATTCTTGATTCTTTACTATAACAATCAAAACGTATGTTGTTCCTTCTATAATTTTTGAAATTACCTAGGGTTAGAGTGTTCTTGTTGTTCATAAGAATGTTACATCAATAGTGTTATGACTTAGAACTTTAGGTTGCATGTACCCTTAAGTGTTAAGGATTCGTGTTAATACATGTAAAACTCATCAGTGGTATCAGAGCGTATGGTTGTCTAACAATTGAATGTACATTGCTTGAACTTGAACAAGGAGGATAAAATAGAATCGTCATTCTTTTTCGACCCCACGACGAGGTGTTCTTCCGCCACGACATGGTAATCTTCGTATATGCGTTTTTCTGATTTACCACGACATGGCAATTGTCCGCCACTATGTGGTGGACGACCAGATCAGCTAAAATCCATTTTCTTGCTTAATTCATAAGTTGATTAGGATGATTACTTTAGATAATGTTTTTTAATTGTATGAAAAACTTAGTAATCATATATCATTATCTTGAATTTGTGAATCATCCATAATGATTTAATTAATTTAATTAATTGTTTAATTAAAAGATAATGATTAAATCGTAATGCTTTAATTTCGAAAATTTAATTTAAACCTTGTATTTTTTTTAAGTTTTAAAATACACCTTATATATAATATATTAAAAGTTAATTACTATATGTATAAGATTAAGTTAGTCAAATCGCTAGTGCGCCTCATTCACGAAGTCATACTATAAGTGGAGTTTAAGAAAGCAGCCTATAAAATGACCGACATTGGATATCCATTATTACCACCGCTCTCTTGTATGGTGGAGGGTCGTTAATCGAACGGATTTGATATGATATAACCTCATTAATAAGTATAAGACTAAACTGCACAAATGGTCCTTGTGGTGTGCTCAAAATTGCCACTTTAGTCCAAAAAGGTTTGGACTAGCACCACAGGTCCAAAATTTTCATTTTGTTGCTAGTTTGGTCCATTTTGCTTTGAACTTTTTCATAATGACGATTTTGCCCTTAATTATTTATTTATTTAAATATTTTTCTGTTTAAAAGAAAAATAAAAAAATTGCATTTTCTATTTTATTTTTATATTTTTTTATAAAGGAGTAAAAATAAATCAATAAAATATACAATCTCTCTCTCTCTCTCTCTCTCTCTCTCTCTCAATTGATCTTCCTAAGAAAATCTTCATATTAGATCAAATATATAATCCAAATGGGGCTTATGTTTCCAGAAAAAAAAATTCATCTTCACTATTTTCGTTCAGTTTTCACCTTCATCAGTTCACCAGGTCTGAAACTCTCCCTCCTTCATCCGCTAGACAAGACTTCAACAAACTCTACCACATGAAATCAAAAACACAAACCCATGGATCAAAACCCATTCAACCCTATAAATCAAATCCACAAATCAGACATATAAACCAAACCAGAAATCAAACCGAGATAGTGGATGATGATACAAAAAAAGAGAAATCGAGAAGAAGAAAGGAGGATGGTGTCGACGATATATCGTGGTGGTGTTGTAGCAGCCTTGCAATGAAGGGAGATTGGGGAAGAGGTGGTTTCTGACGATGGGAAGAAGAGAGGCGGATGAAGGTGGTTTTTGAACTTCTTCCATCGGCCTCCTTCTTCTCTTACAAACCCATAACATGTTTTGAATCCCACCCTTCCATGCGTTGATTCATCACGAGTTCATCATCTACATGTATGCTTTACTTTTTTGCAACCCCTATGTGTAATTTCTATTGGTTTACACTAAAAGACTTCAAAAATCACCCCCTTTCCCCTTTTATTTTGGGTTTCAGGTCTAAATGAGAAGAGTACAGGGAATCAGAGATGGGGATGGGGTTTTTGTGCGCCGGTTGAAAAAAAACCCACACACATGAGGGTTTTTGTGTGTCGTTGATTAAATCACACACATGAGGAAAGGGGGATTACCACTGTATGATTAAGATTACCATTGTATGAAGGAAGAAGGTGTAGAAACCCTAGAATTAGCATCGACAGTGAAGAAGGCGCTCCAACTCAGATTTCTGCAGATGACGAACCTTCAATCTTCTGATTTGTCTTCGATCTTCTAATTCGTCTTACCACCTCCCTATTATCGGATATGTAAGAGAGATGGCGCTCCAACTTAGATGTGTGGCGGCTGACGGTGGTGTTAGCGTTCATATCTTCCGACCTATGGCGATGCATCGGCGTTTATATGAGAATGGAAGAAGATGGGGTTGTGGATTTTAGGAGAGAGAGAGAGAGAGAGAGAGAGAGAGATTGTATATTTTATTTATTTATTTTTATTCCTTTAAAAAAAATTATAAAAGTAAAATAGAAAAAGCATTTTTTTTATTTTTCTTTTAAACAGAAAAATCGTCATATTTAAATAAATAAAAAACTAAGGGCAAAATCGTCATTATGAAAAAGTTCAAAGCAAATTATACCAAACTAGCAACAAAATGAAAACTTTGGACCTTTGGTGCTAATCCAAACATTTTTGGACCAAAGTGGCAATTTTGAGCAAACCACAGGGACCATTTGTGCAGTTTAGTCTAAGTATAATGACATAAAAGGTAACTAAACTCTTTTATAAAAGACAAAACTGCATGAATGGTCCTTGTGGTTAGCTGAAAATTGTCACTTTGGTCGAAAAAAGTTTGGAATAGCACCAGAGGTCCAAACTTATCATTTTGTTGCGAGTTTGGTCTGATTTTGTTTGAACTTTTTTATAAAGACGATTTTGCCCCTGATTATTTAATATTTTAATTTTCTTTAGTTACAACAATTAAAAAGAATTAAAAATAAAAGAAAAAAGAAAATACTCTCTCTCTCTCTCCATGCTTTTCAAATCCAACATTAACCCGTCTGCATCTCCATTTTCATCCATAGACATCTGCCCTAAAAGCCCCATCTTTAAACATCTATCCGCTGCCACCACTACCAGCGGGAGAAACATCCAACAAGTGCCAACGGGAGAAGAGGAAGACACTCAAAGGTGACCACCTACTGTGGCAGATGACGACGTTAGGGATAAGTAGAACAACATCGATTAACCAACGTTTTTCATGAATCGATTTCATGTGAGAATTGATTGGTTCCTGAAAATCGATTTACTGGTGGTTTGGGTGAGGGTTGGCATCGTATCAGGTGGCGGTGGGAACAAGTGGAGTGGCGGTGCGATTTACCTGAAGAACCTTCTTCATCTTACCTGCAATTCATCATTCTTCATCTTACCAACAGGATGGTGGCTTCAAATCGTATAGGGTGGGTGTTTGAGACGGTGAAGGAGGGCGAATTGAGGTCTCATTAACGGTGGGTTGTGTGGTAGGCAGCAAAGTAGCGGTGGTGGTGGCTCTGCGGCCATTGTTCTCCGGCGACGCAAGAGAAACATAGAGAAAACGATTGAAACGTTTATTGAAAATCTTACGCCTCATGATACTAAATTAATGCCTTCAACTCTACATATGTAGAAATTGAAATATTGAGGGGTAAAATCGATGTCTAATAATGGATTTTGGGCTAGAAACTATACTCCTCTTGAGAGAGAGAGAGAGAGAGAGAGAGAGAGAGAGAGAGAGAGAGAGAGAGAGTATTTTCTTTTTTCTTTTATTTTTAATTCTTTTTAATTGTTGTAATAAAAGAAAATTAAAATATTAAATAATCAGGGGCAAAATCGTCTTTATAAAAAAGTTCAAACAAAATCAGACCAAACTCACAAAATGAAAAGTTTGGACCTCTGGTGCTAGTCCAAACTTTTTTGGACCAAAGTAGCAATTTTCAGCTAACCACAGGGACCTTCCGTGCAGTTTTGTCTTTATAAAATCTCACTCTTAGTTACTTAAGGAAAATGTGAAAAGTATGTTAATCCATAAAATTGCACATTATACTTTATAGTGGTAGTGGAGCGTGTGTGGTTAACCGACACACTAATAGTGACTATAAAGAAAATAATTGGCATCTAAAAAATTATCGTTTATTAATGGTACGTATGTGGTTAACCGACACATTAAAATGATATGATAAATGACATCAAGAGTACCAAACTAATTTGTATGGTTATTCACATCTTGTTTGTGATTCTCGATATCCCGATCACAAATAGAAGAGCATAGTCTGAGATTAAACATGTCATTGATAGATTCAATGAAACTCAAAAGATCTCGAAATTTTATAGTTCGAAATTGATAAATTGCTTTTACCTACCTTCTAATTTAATTAAATTACTTTATTTTAATATACAAACATTTTTTATGTACAAATATTAAACAAATTTTATCTTCTTAAACCACAAACAATTAATATGATATAAATTATATTTATAGGAGTTGGATTGAATATTTTGATTTTTATTTTATAAAAACGTTTTTTTAAATAAAGGCTGGTATTAATGAGAAGAAACAAAAATATCTTTTATAAAAATTTAGTATAAAGACTATGTTGGTCCATGTTTTACTCAAACCCATTTAATTATTAAAAAAATGTTAGCTCATATATTAGTCCATCTTGAAGCCAAATCCACTCCCCATATAAATATTAACCCTTATGGATTCATCAGCCTCCATTCATTCCACTCCAAAAATCGATAATCTCTCTACATCCACCAAACCCTAAATCTCAACTCTAGTGTCCACTGAATTAATCTTATTTTCTCAATTGTTAAGATGTGGATTTGTAGATGTTGTAGATATGTTTTAACATTTTTTCTCACCTTGATCTGAGGTTTGTACTGCCTGGATTTCTTATTCATAGAACACTTAAATTGGCAAACAATTTGCAATCCGGTCCAACAAGATGCGACCAATCACAATGCTTCTTTGTTTCTCTCTCTTCTCGCCAAAGACCCGGCGAGTACGGGTTAGCGACCCCCTAGTGAGTGGTAGGGGGCGGTGTTTCAAGATTGCTAGCGAGCTTAACGAGGTCTGCAGCGACCTCCACTCCGCTTAGTCTAATACTGTTTGTAACAGATCATTATTATCATAATTTCCTCATGTACAAATACCTGTTCAATTACTCAATACAAATTACCAATTCATACCTAGTAAATTATAAAATATAATTTATTATATTTATTTAAAACTTAAAATTATTTTTATGTCCATTGACGAGTTTATTTGAGAGAGTAGACATTTCACTCAATTCACCTCATCCTTTATTAGTTATTACAATGACTTGTATATACTGAGTGAAAAAATGACTTGTATATATTGCAACAACACCAACAATAACTAGACTGAAACAAACATTTTATTATTTATGAAAATTACATAAACGATATACCAGTCTTGCTACGCATTTCATCAACCACATGGTGTACGAACCAAATGCAAAGACAGAATAGAACACTACACCATAGTTATCCCCACCCTTAATCATGTAGAACTTTGTAGACTGGTGGAATTTCTTTAACCAGATATATCAATGGGCTTCACATCGGGCTTCTTCACTTCTTCTTTGGGCACAGTAATTGTGAGCACTCCGTTTTCCATGGCTGCTTTCACCTGATCCATCTTAGCATTCTCCGGCAACCTGAACCTTCTGGTGAACTTCCCACTGCTGCGTTCCACACGATGCCATGTATCGTTTTTATCTTCTTTCTCGACATTTCTCTCGCCACTTATTTGTAAGATCCTGTCGTTTTCCACCTCCACCTTCACTTCTTCTTTCTTGATCCCAGGAAGATCGGCTTTAAACACATGGGCTTCTGGGGTTTCTTTCCAATCCACACGGGCGTTTACCAACGCAGAGGTTTCTCTCGAGACAAGATCAGACGAAGATGGAATCGGGAAATCTTTGAAAGGGTCCCAGATGTCGAGTGAGAATGGATCGAAGATGCTGCTTCGTCGGCCACCGAAGAGACTTGGAATGATCGACATCCTCTGACGTTTACCTGAAACTGTTGTAAGAAGAATTCGCTTAGTTTGTTTTGTTAGGATTTTTGCTGATTTTTGTTTGGCGTTTGTTAATGGGTTGGGATTTAAATATATATGCTCGAGGCGCGAGAAATCTCTGGATGGCTCCTTACGATCGATAATCATTTCCAGACTTGGAGAAACGAGAAGCTTCTCCATTCTTCCATGGTAAAGGGGAAGCTTTCCAATACTTCTAAATTAGGCAAACAACGGGAAACAACCAAGTATTTACATTAAAATTTTATTTTTGCTAGACGAATTTTTCAAAATTAACTTTTTACCGTATTTATTCTTAAAAATTACATATTGTAATAGTTTGAAAAACACATATCAAAACATTAAATTACTGTTTTAGTGTAAGAGGTTATATTTAACTTTCTATCTTAATTTTAAGCATCTCTTTGTGTAATTTAATATAAACATTATTATTGCTAAGAAAGCAATGAGTTTTATTATATGCATTTTGTGTATGTATCGGTGTTTTTCGTAGTGTTTTAAAAACCAGTTTTTTAGTTGAACCGGTATGGTGACCGGATCCCGGTTTAACCGGTTTTTATAATTTTCATCTTTTTTTCTATTTTTCTATACATACATACATACATATATAAATCATGAATTTGACGTTTTCAAGTTCAAACATTAAAAATACATATAAAAATAAGTTGTAAATCAATCTAAATACGTTAAAATAACACATAACCATAAGTTTTAGTGGTTTACATCAATCCATATACGTCAAAATGAAAATAAAGTATAATACCGAAACAAAATATAGTTTTAGATGAATACAAACACATCAAAAAACTTTATAACATTTACTATATGTTTTTATTTAGAGAAAACAAAACAGATTTGAAAAAAAATCACCAAAGTTTATTATGTAAATAGTTCTTTTCCATGTATTTTTATTCGGTTTAACCGGTTCAACCGGTTTATTTTGACCGGTTCAACCGGGTTTTTTTAAAATCCGGCCGGTTCAATCCGGTTCAAAAATCGACGTAAAACTGGTGATAGTTGAACCGCTCACTCCCCCGGTTCCCGGTCCAATCGGTTAAACCGGCCGGTTCAAACCGGTTTTTAAAACATTGGTTTTTCGTAAAACTCCTTTGCAAGTAGAGAGAGTGCTTTGTGTAATCCTTATTGATACACTAATCTTCTTGTCAAATTATAGAGTAAATTACACAGATGATCCCTATAGTTTGGGATATTTTGCATGTTTGGTCTATAACTTATTTTTTTAACTTGGATGGTCCTTAACTTTTGTTTTTGTTGCGTCTTTGGTTCCTCCCAGACATGAAAAGACTATTTTGCCCTTATTAGTTTTTTTTAATTTATTAAAAAAAATTATTATTCGTAATAAAGAAAAGGAAAAAGGTCCAACAGGTAGACGAGATTAGTCATTCTCTCATGTTTTCATCTCTTTTTCTCTCTGGTTGCTCTTCACACTCACAGAAGGTTGCTTCACCAAATCGATTGCGGAAGTTAATCACCAAAAATGATGTTGGTGTTTATCACCAATACAAGTTCCGAAGAACACCCATATTTTTCTCCGATGAGCTCCCACCTTCTTCTGAGGACCGTTAACGACTGCATCTTACCTAATACCACCATCTTCTTTTCCAATAAACACTCCCAATCTATGTGATATTGTCGACCTAAAACATATGAAACACGTACAACACTCAGCAGCCGTAGATGCCATATGTGTTTGACGTAAATGGAGTCGAGCCACCACCCCCATCTCCTTACTGAAATCGGAGCTAACTACACCACCATCGTTTTTACTGAAATTGGAGCCACCACCACCATCGCCTTCACTTCACTTCTTTACTCCATCCCTCTCTCAAATGTGAATCAAATCAAAACAAAAAATGTAAAAAAGGTAGTCTGGAACAACTTTCATCATGTTTAGTGTGGGGTTTTGATTATAGTGTTCGGTTATGATGTACAACACCCACCTCCTATCCCTCCTTACTTCTCTATTTCATTGATTTTGATGGGAAAATCGATTTCTGAAACCATTTTTGATTTTTGGATCTGGAGGGGGGGGGGGGCGATAAAGTCGACGAGCATGAAGTTTGCGATGGGTTCCAGGTTTTGTTCAATTGTATTTTAGGTTTGGTTTGAATTTATGTTTCAAATTTAGATTTGAGTTCCAGGTTAGGTTTTGAGTTTAAGGTCTTAGTTTTGATTTCAGGTGTTAAAAGGTTAATATTTTTCATAATCAAACTTAAACATTAATTTATAGATTATTGGGTAAGTTATGCATAAGTGTATATTTGTGGGGGTGCGTTTGTGTATCTTTTATGCCGGAAGTCGGGTTTGTACGCGGACTTCGGGTCATATTTGTGGACCTTTCTACCCGGAATACTTAAGTGTTATAGCTGGGTGATTGAGTCATTCAGATAACATTTTTCCTTTACAAACTCTCTCATCTTTCTCGTCTGTAAATTAGGGTTTTCTATCTAGGGTTTGTTCATATATCATGTTTGATGTATAGATTTCTAGTTGATTTGTAATATGAGTGTGCGTGTGATATGTAGTGAGGTTTCAGGTGTAATCTATTGATGTAAACCATCTGCTTCATAGTGAATGAAATAATGATGTTGGGGAGTTCTCGAGTTGTTTACGTTTTTTAGATGGCATCAGAGCTTTAGGCTCCGATTTTGTTTTTACGACGCTCGTTGAGACTTGTTTTTCTCTTGATCGTTGAGGTATTTTCTGAATCTCCTTTTTCTTCCGTAGTTTTTTGTTCGATTGTGATAGTTGTTGATTTATCTAAGGGTTCTTCTGAACTCTTAGTTTTCTTGGTTCGTAAACTGTGATTTATCGATTATTCGTTTCGATTTAAGGTTTTCTTTTGTTACTATGTGAAATCGAAGCGAATATCTGTGTTTCACTTATTAGATCCTGGTACTGCGAGGTTGTTTTGTGATATTGCACGTTTTTGTTATGGTGAGTTTCGTCGATTGGGTTGTTGTCATCATCGGTTGAAACTTCATCGATTAATATCCTAGTCTGAAATAACTCTCTAGGGGTCGGATTTCATCACCGATAAACCTTAGTAGGGAACGGACAAAGAGATTCGATTCATTCTTGCTTCGTTCTCAAAAGCTTTGTGAGGATCTTCTTGTTCCTTTCTCCTTTGCTATTATTCTATTCCGGGAGATCCTGGTTGTCTTGTGTACACCAGTTACTTTTGTTTTGTTATATATGTTCTAGGAGATCCTGGTTGTCTTGTGTACACCAGTTATTTTTTGTTTTGTTATATCTGTTTGGTTTTTCTTTGCCTCTGTACTGGTTGTCTTGGGCCCCAACATACGTGGTGACCATTTGGACATAAGATCAATGCAGGGGTTTGTTTTCTTTCTTGATATTTCTTGGTTGTCTTTTATCTGTTCTTTATGGATGGTGGTTCCACTGATCCACCTGGTGGAAGTGGGAAGGATGATCAAATTAATTTTGATGATCCTCTTTACATTCACCCATCTGATAATGTTTTTACTTCAATTGTTACGACCAAGTTAACTGGTAATGAAAACTTTAGGCTACGGAGAAGTTCTATTTCTAGGGCCCTTAAGGCCAGAAACAATTTAGGTTTTGTTGATGGAACTTTAAAAAAGAGTGATGTTGATGAGTCAAAAAAGACTAAATGGGATAGAGCTAATGTTGTTGTTTGTTCTTGGCTTCTGTCCTCTATTTCTGACTCCATTTATCAGAGTCAAGTTTATTCTGAAGTTGCTGAGGATATTTGGGAAAATCTTTTTGAAACCTATAATAAGTCTGATGGTTCTGTTGTGTTTAACATTCACCAACAGATTGATTCTCTTAAACAAAATGGAATTTCTTTGTCAGATTACTTCAATAAGCTTGATTCTTTATGGAAAGAATTTGATGGTCTTACTAGTTTAACTGAGTGTACCTGTGAGGCTTCTATTAAACTCAAAGATTATTCTAATCTCATGAAACTTATGCAGTTTTTGTTTGGACTTAATGACTCATATAATCAAGTTAAAAGTCACATTTTATTAATGGATCCCTTACCTAATGTGAAAACTGCTTTCTTAATTGTGTCAAAAGAAGAGTCTCTTCAAAGAAAGGGCTCTTTGACTTCTCTTCAGTCATCACGGTCTGTGTCTAAATCTCAGTCCACTACTTTTAATAGCAGGTTTAACAACAGACCTAACACTAATAAGAATAAGAATCAAATTGTTCAGTGTAAGAACTGTGGTATTAAAGGTCGTACCATAGAAAAGTGTTACAAGTTAATTGGTTATCCTAAGGATTTCAAACCAAGAAATGAATCTAATAATCATAATAATTTTGGTAAAAACTTTTCTGCCAACTCCACTACTACTTCTTCTGGAAGTTCAAGTACTTCTAATTTCTCTGATTCTATTGGAGATTCTGAGCTTCATCAACTTACTAAGGATCAATATATCAAATTTTCACAACTTATTGGTGATAGGCAAGTCAATGAGGAAGCATCTGCTAGTGATAATATGGCAGGTACTTGCTTATTTCAAGTCTTTAATGCCTCTGTTAATTTTCAAAAGTGGATTGTTGACTCACGAGCTAATAAACATATGATTGCTTCTGAGTCACTACTTCATGACATTGTGGATGTGTCTAAGTTAGATCTACTAGTCAGTCACCCTAATGGTACTTCAGCTAAAATTGAAAAAATTGGTAATATGAATTTATCTGATTCTTTAACTCTATTTGATGTGTTTGATGTTACTGATTTTAATGTTAATTTGTTGTCTGTTCATAAGGCTTGCAAAGACAGTAATTGTGACGTTGTTTTTAATGAGCATAGTTGTAAGATCGGGGTTTACAGTCAAAGGTGATGGTGGGGAGTGGTAGAGAGTCTGGAGGTCTCTATTACATAAATAGTGTACCGTCAGCTAATACATCTAGTTCTGCTAACTCTTCTTCTATTTGTTGTGTGTCTAAACTAACTTGGCATAATAGACTTGTTCATCCTTCTCATCAAGCCTTGGGTTCCTTAAAAAACAAACTTAAAATTGGTAATGAAGTTCTTCCACCTTGTGATGTTTGTCATAAAGCTAAACAAACAATAGAACCATTCCCTATTAGTCAACATACTTCTTCTAAACTTGGTGAGTTAATTCATCTAGATGTCTGGGTACCCTATAGAGTGACAACTGCAGAAGGATTTAGGTATTTTTTTTACTATTGTGGATGATTACACTAGGGAAACTTGGGTTTATCTGTTAAAGTCAAAATATGAAGTTTATGATTGTGTTCTTATTTTCTTTAATATCTTACTAAATCAGTTTTGTGTTAAAATTAAAGTTGTTAGGTCAGATAATGGTATTGAATTTTTAAACACCAGAATGAGACAGTTAATAGAGTCAAAAGGAACTTTACATCAGACATCTTGTGTTCATACTCCACAACAAAATAGGGTTGTGGAGAGGAAACACAAGCATATTTTAAATGTTGTTAGATCCTTAATGTTTCAGTATGGTATACCACTTAAATACTGGGGAGATGCAATTTGAACTTCTGTTTTCCTGATTAATAGAACTCCTAATTTTGTTTTAAATGGTGCTTTTCCATATGAACTTGTTTATAATAGTCCTCCTGTTTTTGATAAACTTCGAGTTTTTGGCTGTTTGTGTTTTGCCACTAAATTGAATAACTCTGATAAGTTTTCTGCAAGGGCTGATATATGCATTTTTCTTGGTTATTCTTCTGATAAAAAAGGTTATAAAGTTCTTAGTCTTGATTCAAATCTTGTTTTTGTTTGCAGGGATGTAAATTTTATGAATCAGTGTTTCCTTTCAAGCTTAAGTCTTCATCTTTGACTTGATAAATCCAATGTCCCTTTGAATTCAAGTGACCTGTTTTCCTATGATGAGTCATTGGATTCTAGTATTCTTCTTGATAACACTAGGTTAGAAAACTTGAGAAGTAACCATCAGTTGGATGGTGCTAGTGCAGACCATGACCTGGGTGAGACTTGTCCCTCTAATGTGAGCAACCAGACTGGTGAAGAACATGTTCCTCCTTCTAGTGAGATGCTTCCAAGTTCTTCTACTTTGACTGAGGAAAATGATTCAACTAATTCTAATCCTTCTGACAGGTTGTCAACTAGGGTTACTAGATCTGGACGTAATGTTCACATGTCAGTTAGATTTAGTGATTATGTTGTTGAGGGAAAACGAATTGAGCGATCTGTTAACTATTAAACTCTTAATAGTGATAATCTTTGTTTTAGATCCAAATTGGAGCCAAAAATTTATAGTGAAGCAGCTTTAGATCCAAATTGGATTAAAGCTATGAATGAGGAAATGGAAGCTCTTTATAGAAATAATACATGGGAAATTACTAACCTTCCTAAAGGAAGAAAATCCATAGGTTGTCGTTGGATTTATAAAATCAAATATAAATCCAATGGTGATATAGAAAGGTATAAAGCTAGACTTGTGACTAAAAGTTAGACAAAATTGCAAAAATGGACCCTGTGGTATGCATTTTTTTGGGGTTTTAGTCCAAACCACGACTTTTTTGGATTGATGATCCTTTTGAGCTAGTTTACATGCTGTTTTGGTCCCTGTCCAAACTAAAACGACTATTATACCCTTAATGAATTTAGTTTTCATTTTTCTTTCACTTTTTAAAATTATTATTATTATTAAATATAAAACCGGGCCCACCTCTCTCTCCCCCCCCCCTCTCTCAAAAGAAAGTCAAACCCCCAACCTACTTCCTTCATCTTCCCCAATCTATATCTGATGAACAAACATACACATTGTTCATCGATGGCTGCATAACCAAATGTAGGGACTCGTTTTGCCAACACCACCAAATGTACAAAAAGAGGGATTGCGCGTCTTCTTCAATCGATCGGGAAGAAAACGTAGTCGAAGGAGGAAAATGATGGGTTTTGAGCATTCTAACACTCATATGGTGTACATGCAACCCTACAAACCTTGGATCTAAGTTTTCTCTATTATACATGCAAATATGATTTTTCCAAGGTTCTCATCCTAACTAAAATACCATGGGGAACTTGTAATATAAAACTTAGTGGGATGCATACCTATTTCTTGTGGTTGATTCCTTGGAGCTTCAAGAGCCTAGCATCAATAATGTGGATGCCTCAAGTGGAATCACAAATCACCAAAACACCTTGGAAAAACTTGAGAGAATAGTAATCACACTAGAAATCGGCCCACTCTTGTTTACTCACACACTAGTGCCATTTCATGTGCCAAAGACCTCTTTATATAGTATGGAGGATTAGGGTTACATTCATGTAAACCCTAATACCCATGACCTTTCATTTCCATAGGATCCATGGGTTAAAGTTTAGCCCAACCTAAATGAACTTGGCCCATTCTACATATATATATATATATATATATATATATATATATATATATATATATATATATATAAGAGTCCATATTTAATTAATCTCCTTTTGATCACTAAATTAATTCTAAATTAATTCTTGATCAATACTAATTAAATAATATGATTTCATATTAATATATTATAACTTATAATATATTAATAAACCATAGACATAGTATTCTCAAAAGACTATCCATACAATTGTTCCGGTGAAGTGTAACCCAAATGGACCATGCTACTCTCGGGTCGAGTACATACCAATAATAGTTATGGGCTTAGACATCTAATCCAACAGTCTCCCACTTGGATAAGTCTAAAACTATTATTCAAGTATGACTCCAAGATCCCGACTAGCAATCGTAGCTCTTAAAGCCGCTGCCGAACTCTGACCTATCAAATGACGTGTCCATTAGATAAGGGATCATATATTCCTCCATTCTAGATATAATATGGACTGGGACATAGATTATAATCATTCTCTCTGTCCATTTGTTGTTTCCCGATTTCCGATTTATGACAATGACTAATTGAACAAATCAAATCAGTCCAGGCTTGGCCAAGCACTTAGGGGTGTCATCACTAAATCATCGAGGGGCCCACAAATATCGTTTTTATCCCTCCAAGGGTAAAAGGAATGGATAAACTTCGACTCAAATGTTCGCTTGTACTTACTCGTCAAATTACACACAACGATATGTTTTATAACAACCACGTTACTGGTTGCGTTTGTCAATGTGCAACTGACGCGTAACTACAACTCACACGTATCCGTTTGAAGAATATAAGATATTATCGTCTCATGATCACTCGTGATAAAATCCATGAAGTGATTCAAATGAGCGTGGGTTGAATCCAATACTCGAATCTCATTCCAGGAGCACTCATGAACACTGCAGCCACTTTGTCCCAGACAAACTACAGACCCTTCATGATAGTCTTGCCTCAATACTTACTTCCAATGTATGATCGACTGTGAATAGTTTGAATAACCTAGTTATTCGGGAAGTCAAAATATGCAAAGTGAAACACAAGAATAATCGAATCCAATATGGTCTCAGAACTTATGAATATAAATAAAACACATTTTATTTATCACCATATTGATTACACATTATTCATTGTATAATGTTTCAAATAATCAACTTAATACTTGAATTAAAACAATAGTTGTCCCATGCTCCAAGCATGTACACTATATTTTCTAAACAATAGTCATGTCATACTCCAAGTATGCACACTATGTTTGTCTATGATCCTTACTTTGTGAAATAGACCAATTGAACATGATTCCAATGATGCTCATTTCACAATCCCAAATCCTTACCGTAAATGTAAGAATATCGAATTCTTGTCATTTATTGTAATCTATTAAACTCATATGCATTGGTCCTCTTGTAATGACTATGCACAAAAGTCACAAAGACTTGGCAACAGACATTACAAAGTATTACAATGGAGATCAATTCCATGGAAACGAAGTCTCACATTCAAAGTACATTCCTTTGAACATCCTTCTTGCATTAAGTTTTTCCTAATCTTACACAGATTGAATAAGTTCCACCTATGGAGACATTTCCATATTCCCATTTTGACTATCACTTCTGAACAAGAGTTGCCTCTTTTCAGAATATGTCAATATGGTCATTTCCAAAAATTTACACCATACTTCCAACTGTCCATGAGCAACCAATCTTTGGTAAACCTCATATTGTCCTCGATAATTGCTTAATTATTTTAGTCATATCCAATTCTAGACATTCTCCCCTCTTAATACCCTAGGCATTAGGAAAATTTAGAAAGGATAAATATTATAGCACATGTAATCGATCCTATATCCGAAGCATATGAAGCATATGGGACACGATTAATGATGTCTCACATAAATACATGATCCTAGACCAGTCTTTTGCTACAATATTTTTTATTTGCCATGTTTTCATAATTTGACTATGAAGAGGGATGCCGTAATCATAATCGAATTTTGAGAACGCAATATATATAGAATTTCCTTATGTTGAACCATTCCAACATAAAATTCATATATATATCCTTGACTAAAGAATGATTAAAATCTCAATCTAAGCTTTTAGAATTGAAATGAAGTATAAATTCCTCTCCCTTAATTATAGCAAAACAACTTTTTCAACCCCTGCAACTTCACGAATTGAAACTTTTGTTTTCTATAATTAACATTGCTAACTTGCAATACTAAACATAATAATCATGCTCCCACTAACATGATAATTATTATTAGCATAACACTTATGCTCCCACTAGCTTTGACATGTATTCAGAAATCAGCTGGACTTCTAGAAATCAATACTTTATTGACTTTCTTACCAAAGTTCAGATTTCTGATACGAGATGCTTTGATAAGACTTTATCAAAATCATACAGCTTTTCTTAGATAGCTCACATGTGTGTCTAAACAATTTTTAGAACTATGAAAAGGGATGCCGTAATCATAGTCTCAATTGTTTAGACCTTTGCCATTTCTCACAAGTCCATGTTAGTGTGCCGGTTAACCACACACGCTCCACTAACGACTTTGAGAATGCAAATATCACAATTGCTATCTACTTAAAATCTATTTAGCGAAAGCGTTTCCTCACCATCATTTTCATGAATCGGAGAGAAACCTTATGACACTTAGATTTTATGGTGTATGTGTTCCTGTCCATGTGAATTTGTCAAAATCATAATCACAAGACAATGTCAGTGACAAATTCAAACTCATATGGACTAAGCTTGTTCAATCTTAATGTCTTGCCATCTGGCAGCCCAAGGGCCTACCATGTCTTCCAAGTTGTTATGCAAGCAACTGAGAACTCACAGAACTCACATGCATAGTCAACTTTAACTGGAATGGGCACAAAAAAAAGAATTATGTCAACACGATAGGTTATAAACCTCAAGTCGTGTGCTAGTGATAAACTACATGTTTTATTCTTGATTAGTTCTTGAAACTCTTTCAGGATCTTTAAGACACCCACTGTCCTCTTGACATATAATACTCTCTTGTCAAGAACCATTCCTTGACAAAACAAATATTCAAGAGATAGTGTGGATTCTTATCAAGATAAACACTTCACACAATTAGCCTTAGCTGATCTTTGTTTTATCCAAAACATCACAACTTACCAATTTCAAATGTATAAGAGTAGAAAACATTTTACTCTACATTTGACAAGTGTTATAAACCTTCTTTAAGATATGTCACTCAAGTTACAATCTTGGAGTATGACTCTAAGAATTGTTTTGGAACGAAGTATGACTCATCTTCTTGATTTAACCACTTCAACAATTCATGACTCCTCTTCTTAGCCATAAGAATGCACTAAGATTTCCTTAGAGAATCAATTGTGATATGTTTTCATAATCATTAAGATGATCATAAAACATGATACTAAAGTACTCTCCCATCTTTTCAGATTTGAGAAACTTTTATCTTTCTGCCTAATTTGATTCTTCTCATTCGTTCTGTCATACATTGAAACCTTTCCAATGCTTCAGAATTATACTTAAACTTGTAAGTATAACCATATTTACTAAACTTTAGTAAATCATGACGAATAGTCTTATCGATCTTTGTGGTGGACTTGACCAGTGCACAAGAATGTATACCATATACTCGATCCCTTAGTCCTTCACTTGACTCACATATACATGTGAACAAGGAATTAGTCTTAATTTTCCAAAGATGAAAATTCTCATTCATCATACAATACAACTTGCATGATTCCAAGTTTCGGTCCAAGTGAAACTTGGGTGATGAGAATCTTTCCTTATTTGGTAAATTTAGATACTACCACAAATGAAAGAATCAAATTCATATTTCCAATATTGCTATAAACATACAAATATCATTTTTTTTCATATATGCCATTGCAAGGAGATATAAAATAAAATAAAACAAAATTTTATTTATTTATAAAATGTGGAAAAAACTTTTTCCTTACAATGCAACTATAAATGAAAACTATGCTATTACATATTTCCTAGCAATCTATCATAACTCTCAAGCAGTAGCTCATAAATCCGATCTTCGAACCATGCGATTGAAATCCATCTTCGCGATCAGATTCAACATACTCTTCTTTTAAGCTTCCTTCCCTTTGCTTGATCCTGCCAAACATCAAAATGCAACCTAGTCACATCATGTATTAAGAATCAACACTTAGAAACTTAACTGAGTTAAATAGTATACTTACCTGAAGCAGAGTCAAACATTGTCTCTATTTTCTTTCAGATCTTTCAGGTAGTCAGGGCATCTTCGCTTCCAATGTCCCTTCTCTTGACAGTAAAAACATACAGACTCTTTGGGAATGGTACACGAGACTATCACAGACTTAGCCTTTCCCTTTACCTTTTGGTCAACCGGGTTGACCAAGGCCAATCCCTTTCCATTGGGAAGAGAAAGCTTTTCCGGACTTCCAATGTTACTATTGTCAAGGTCCATGGAAGTTTGAGAAGTAGATCTTCCACCCAAATTTACTTTTCTAGTGCGCCAAAACATTTCTGATTCAGCAGCAATAAGAAAATAAGTAAGATCAATAAGGGTCATGTCGTGGTCTGTCACATAGTACTCCTTAATTAACTCACTATACGACTCAGGAAGTGATTGAAGAACCCAGTCAACAGCCAACTTCCTTGAGACTTCGACACCCAACACTCTCAGCCTGTTGATATGTGACTTTATCTCCAAGACGTGAGAACACACATGCCTTCCATCTTCATGTTTCATTGCAAGTAGGGCTTAAATGACCTTGAATTTTTCAAGTCTTTGAGCTTGTGGTTCAGGGAGAATAATTAGAGGATGTGGAGGAAGAGAAGTATGATTTCCATGATCCAATCGCGGGACATCATCTTCATTAGGAAAGCTTGTTCCAAGAGATTTGGGAAGATCATAGTTGTCTGAACCAGACATCTACAATGGGAGAAATTCAAGTTAGTTGATATAAGTCCTTAATAGAACACCCAATATGAAATATTAAGGCTAGGACCCAACACAATATTTTATAACTTGGAAGAGGGATGCCGTAATCCAAGCTATAAAATATTTGAAGGTAGGCGAATGCCGATTCACCAATTTCCACCATGAAAAACGAAATAGGTATTAGGTTTTAATTGGATTGAAACTCCTAGATCTTTTGAGATTCATTGAACTTTTAAATGGCATGTTTAAATCTCGATTGTGCCCTCTCAAGTTTGTGACTGGGATGCCGAGGATCACAAACAAGGTGTGAATAACCATGCAAATTAATTTGATACCCTTAATTTTATCACCTAATCGATGTGTCGGTTACCCACACGCCCTTCACCGATCTATGATAAACATTAAGTCACCCTTTGCCACTCTTACTAGTCCATGTTAGTGTGTCGGTTACCCACACACGCTCCACCAACGACTTGGTAAGGTACAAAGTGTAATTTTATGGGTTAGCACCAATTTCACATTTTCCTAAGTAACTAAGATTGGGAATTTATAAGTGTTTAGTTACTTAGTATTTATCATTATACTTATAATGAGAATTATAGTCCTTGTCCTATTCGTTCGGCTAACGACCCTCCACCAGTCAAGGAAGCGGTGGGTGAGAGTGGACACCCATTAAACTGTCATTTTATAGGCAACAACCTTATACCCCCCTTATAGACCGACTTCGTGAATGAGGCCTACTAACGGTAAGACTGACTTGCTCTTATATATATATATATATATATATATATATATATATATATATATATATATATAAACTTATAATACAATAAATTATAAGGGTTGAGTTTTAACTTTTAAAACTCTAGGGTTTGGAATTAAAGTGTGTGTGAGACTTTACAAATTCCAAAACTTGAGGGCAAATTTTGAAACTATTCAAGACTTTTCATTTCTATAACCTATGAGTCTTAATGGCTTTAAAGAAAAGGCTTTTGGAATTCCATAACTTGAGGACAAGTTATGGAGTCCATTAATTTGCATTTAGATCAAGAATTACACTAACAAACAATTTGCAAATAATTCCTATGATCTACCAAAACTCATAAGTATGAACATTCATATCAATAATTTTAAGAATCACATAAACATATTTAAAACTTGAAAATTTGATAATAACCATTGAAAATGGATTAGCATAATCATTCTCACACCAAAAACAGGTTTTATAAGTCCAAAACAGTTTAGGGTAATGATTATAGTCCATTTCCAGCAGCAAAACTCGAAAATCTGCATACAAGGCCTCCTACTCGCCAAGTGTATGAACCTACTCGACAAGTAGGATGATTTTATGCTTGGACTCGTCGAGTCCCCCCATGGACTCGGCGAGTTCACTGAACAGTGAGCAGAAATTCGACTTTTTCAAGCAGTTTGCATCAAGTATAATGAAAACAAGCCTAGGCTCTGATACCACTGATGGGTTTTGAGCATTCTAACACTCCTATGGTGTACATGCAACCCTAGAAACCTTGGATATATGTTTTATCTATTATACATGCAAATATGATTTTTCCAAGGTTCTCATCCTAACTAACATACCATGGGGAACTTGTAATATAAAACTTAGTGGGATGACATACCTATTTCTTGTGGTTGATTCCTTGGAGCTTTAAGAGCCTAGCACCAATAATGTGGATGCCTCAAGTGGAATATAAAACTTAGTGGGATGACATACCTATTTCTTGTGGTTGATTCCTTGGAGCTTTAAGAGCCTAGCACCAATAATGTGGATGCCTCAAGTGGAATCACAAATCACCAAAACACCTTGGAAAAACTTGAGAGAATAGTAATCACACTAAAAATCGGCCCACTATTGTTTACTCACACACTAGTGCCATTTCATGTGCCAAAGACCTCTTTATATAGTATGGAGGATTAGGGTTACATTCATGTAAACCCTAATACCCATGACCTTTCATTTCCATAGGATCCATGGGTTAAAACTCCATGGACTATCCATGCAAGTTTAGCCCAACCTAAATGAACTTGGCACATTCTACACACACACACACACACACACATATATATATATATATATATATATATATATATATATATATATATATATATATATAAGAATCCATATTTAATTAGTCTCCTTTTGATCACTAAATTAATTCTAAATTAATTCTTGATCAATATAAATTAAATAATATGATTTCATATTAATATATTATAACTTATAATATATAATAAACCATATACATACTATTCTCAAAAGACTATCCATACAATTGTTCCGGTGAAGTGCAACCCAAATGGACCATGCTACTCTCGGGTCGAGTACATACCAATAATAGTTATGGGCTTAGACATCTAATCCAACATAAAAGGGTGGTGGCTCGGTGGTGTTAAATCAATCGTGAGGAGGGGAGAGAGGTAACCACCAGATTCCGGCGATGATCGAGTAAATCGCATGTAGGGGCGCCGGTAGATGGCTGTCGCCGGCGTCTTCTTTCTCTTCTGGATTGATTGGTAGCAAACACAAAAAAGGGACAGGATGGTGGTTTTATGGTGGTGCTCGATGAATCAAAGGGAAGGGACTGCGAAGATCGACTGAAGGAGATGGAGAGGTTTCTTGGCGGTTACTTGCTTGTCCGATTAGAAGAAAACACAAAGTGAGGGAGAGGATGGAGAAAATAGGAGGCAACACAGCAGGTGGTGGATGGAGACAATGGTTTTTAAATCTGAAATGCCGAGAGGGAGAGGGGACAGCAGGTTTTCCGATGTGTCTTCTCTCGGCTGCAAGCTTCTGACGGGGCTATTGCCTTCGATCCATGGTGATAGCGGGGGAATGGGTTTGATTGGGGTGGTTGTGTGAGCCAGATCGTGAAGAAAGGGGAGGGGTCCGTCGAGACCGGCGCTCCTTTGTTGGTTGAATCTCCGTCACCAGCTGTCACGAATCTAGTGGAGCAAAGCAGCTGTCATGGGTGGTTGGGCAGTGGTTAAAGGAGGAAGAACCATTGTTGCTTTGGATGGCGATCAAGAAATGAGAGAGAGAGAGAGAGAGAGAGAGAGAGAGAGAGAGAGAGAAAGAGAGAGAAGAGAGAGAGAGAGAGAGAGAGAGATGAGCCCCATAATTTATATTAATAAAACTTTAAATTAAATAGCAAAAACCATAAAAATTATATCAAAAGGGCATTTTAGTCTTTTTAATTTTCTGAGGGACCAAAAACACAACGAAACTAGCTCAAAAGGACCACCAATCCAAAAAAGTTGTAGTTTGTACTAAAACCCCAAAAAAATGCATACCACAGGGACCATTTTTGCAATTTTGTCCTAAAAGTTATAACCAAAGGGAAGGTATTGATTATGAGGAGACCTTTTCTCCTGTAGCTAAAATAGTGATTGTTCGTATTGTTATTTCTTTAAGTGTTTATAATTCATGGCCTCTTTATCAACTTGACATCAACAATGCTTTTTTGTATGTAAATCTTTCTGAAAGTGTTTATATGAATCTACCTGAAGGATATCATTCAATGGATGATATTAGGGTTTGTAGATTGTTAAAATCTCTTTATGGACTTAAACGAGCCCCTAGAAAGTGGAATGATAAATTGTGTTCCTCTCTTTCCATTTTTGGGTTCAAACAGAGTATAAATGATTATTCTTTGTTTGTTAGGAATTTTCGAGATACAGTTGTTGTACTTATTGCTTATGTGGATGATATCATTATAACTGGAAATAACAAAATTGAGTTAAATAATGTCAAATTTTTTCTTAAGTCCCAGTTCTTAATCAAGGATCCGGGGGATTTGAAATACTTTTTAGGTATAGAAGTTCTAAGAATTGATAGTGGTGTCTTTCTTAATCAAAGAAAGTATTGCATGGAGTTGCTTCATGAGTTTGGCATGCTTGCATGTAAGCCTGTTAAAAGTCCTCTTGAGTCTAATTTGGTCATTAAACGGGAGTGTGATTTGGATAAATCAGATTATTTGGTTAATATAACTGAGTATCATAAGCTTATTGGTAAATTGATTTATCTAACAATTACACGACCTGATATTTCATACGCAGTTCAGTTATTAAGTTAGTATATGCATAAACCATATAAATCTCATGTTAATATTGCTTTTAGGCTGTTGAGGTATTTGAAAAATAGTCCAGGTATGGGTGTTCATTTAACCAAATCTAGTTCTTTTAATTTGATTGGGTTTGTTGATCCTGACTGGGCTAAATGTTTGTTTAGTCGTAGGTTTGTTACTGGTTATCTTGTTTACGTAGGTGGGTCTCTTGTCTCTTGGAAGAGCAAGAAAGAAAGTACTATTTCTCGTACCTCCACAGAGCCAGAATACAGAGCTTTGGTAGCATTACATGTGAAATAATTTGGATTTTAAAATTACTTCATGATTTGGGTATAAAGTCTCATTTAGCGGTTGGTATTTTTTGTGATAATGAGTCAGCAATCAAATTGGCATTGAATTCTGTATTTCATGAAAAAAACAAAACATTTTGAAGTTGATCTTCATCTTGTTAGGGAAAAGATTGAGAATGGAATTTTAAAAGTGAATAAAATTTAGTCTTCAAACCAAAATGCAAATATTCTAACCAAAGCTCTTGGAAGTAATCAACATGAATATATTGTAAATCGTCTTAATATGGTTGATGTTTTTAAAGGAAATTAACTGCATATATGTTCTCTCAAAATAATGTTTAGTTTGAGGGGGTGTGTTAAAAGGTTAATATTTTTCATAATCAAACTTAAACATTAATTTATAGATTATTGGGTAAGTTATGTATAAGTGTATATTTGTGGGGGTGTGTTTGTGTATCGTTTATCCAGGAAGTCGGGTTTGTATGCGGACTTCAGGTCATATCCATGGAACTTTCTACCCGGAGTACTTAAGTGTTGTAGCTGGGTGATTGAGTCATTCAGATAACATTTTCCTTCACAAACTCTCTCATCCCTCTCGTCTGTAGATTAGGGTTTTCTATCTAGGGTTTGTTCATATATCATGTTTAATGTACATATTTCTAGTTGATTTGTAATATGACGATATGTAGTGAGGTTTCAGGTGTAATCTGTTGATGTAAACCATCTATTTCATAGTGAATGAAATGATGATGTTGGGAAGTTCTTGAGTTGTTTATGTTTTTTAGATCAGGTTAGGCCTAGATTTCTGTTTTTAGGTTTTGATTTCAGTTTTAAGGTTTGATCTCAGTTTCAGGTATTGACTTCGGTTGTAGAGGTGGAGGTGGTGGATGACAATGGTGGTGGTTGGTGGTAGTGGCGATGATCAATTAGGGGTTGATGGCAATGGTGGTGATCTATGTCAGTGGTGGTGGGTATGGTAGAGTTAATTTATGGGTGGGAATTTGGATTATTGAGTGTGTGTGTGTTTTTTTTAAATAAAATGATTAATAAATAACATAAAATTAAAAAAGAAATACATAAGGGTATAATAGTCTTTTTAAATTAGTCAGGGACCAACAACGCAACAAAATCAAACTATAGGGACGATCCGAGTTAAAAAAATAAGTTAGGGACCAAGCGCGCAAATTAACCTATACCACAGGGATTGTCTGTCTGGCATCACCGCGTGACCGCCCAACTGGTTGGCATTGGCGTTGCCACCAACTAGTCCGGCTGAAGGCCCGATGAGCGGTCCGGATAGGCTAAAGCAACTGAGAGGCGGTCCAGACGTGCCGATGGCTCGGAAAGCGGTCAAGATAGGTTGATGGCCCTGCGAGGCGGTCCAGTCAGACTGATGGCTCATTATGCATGTTGTTTGTATGATATTGTTATGGTTTGTATGGCGTTGGTATTTTGGGGGAAATCACTAAGCTTCGGGCTTACAGTTGTTGATTTTGTTTCAGGTACTTCAGATGATTGCGGGAAGGCGAAGGCGTGACTGTACACTTCCTCACATTTTATGATTTGGATTTCTGGGATACACTGATTTTTAAACTATTTTGAAGACACTTTGTAATAATTAATGGTTTTTGAATGGTTGAAAAAGTTTTAAATTGGCTTGAATTTTATGGATGTTACAACTGGACATAATTTGCCCTTAGTATAAATCACTCTAGGGTTTCGTTTCTGGGACAAGGAGAGGTGGAGGCTGGTTAACCATGTCCAAATGAGGCTATAATGAGGTTTAAATAGGGTGAAAACCCTAAAAATTAGGGTTTGGCTCAGACTCACGTACGCCATGCGTACTCCACGTACGCCATGCGTACTCCACGTACGCCCCACATACGTGGTTAAGTCCCTCAACCAGAAATATGGCTAGTACGCTAAGCTTACCCATTGAGCACACCCCGTGTACTAACCAAGGGACCAATTTTGAAAAGAAAAAAAAATGCATTAGGGCTAAAAGAGAAATTTACCAAAACCTGAATGTTACAAGATGTTCAAGGAGCGTGTTGGATTGAGCACAGAGTGCCGGAGTATGAGGTTTGTCGATGACATAGGGGACTCTTTCTAATCCATCAATTTTGAGAATCGAATCATCAAGATTATAGCATTTGACATAATTAGCCACTAACCGGTCTATGGTGGCTTGCTCGTTTGCAGTAGGATCATAGGTGGGTCATGATCACGATTGGTGAGGCTTTTAAATTACATAGATACCTCGAAGGCGGATGCATCTACAAAGAAGAATTTGGTTTTCCACTTCTTGATAAAGGTGGGAAATCTGTCACATATCTCAATAGCCCTAGAGTGCAAGGAAAAAGAAACCCAATCGCCCTCGCCATGGTCACATAAAAGTGACGAAACAAAGATAAAGATGGAACCATATTTAGGGCTTTTTTCAGTAAAACGAAGCACATGATTTTCTTGAAACCATTTGGGGTAATCTGGGCAATATGGAGTTTATAATACCCAAGGATTGAATTTAGAAACTCAAAGGTAGGAAGGCAAAGTCCAGACCTGAAAAACACCATGTAAACACCAACATAGCCTTCTGGAGACATGGTGATGGGTTGATCCGCAGAAGGAAGGATGGGTTTGAATTGAGGAACGATGTGGAAAGGCTTTATAATTTCATCCAATAGCCCTTGAGTTAAAGTAGAGAAATCTATGTGGACATGAAGATTATCTTTTTCCATGATAGAAGGATGAAGGAATAAATCAAAGAAGGAGGAATCCGGATGAATGTTAGAAGATTGTAGTTAAAATCGAAGAGGCGGTTGAAGAAAAATAATTCGATCGTTCCTGGTAAATAAGGGTCGGTTTACAACTTCGAAGTTACAGTAACAAAATAGGCAATGATGAGCCATAGAGAAGCTGAATCGTCGAATCGGGTGCCTGATTTGACAGTTGAGTCTATCTAATAAGAGTCGAGGTTGATAAATGAAAAGTAAATTCAAACTATTAAAAATAGTTCTAACTTAAGGGACTTAATGAGGTATGTCACCTTCGAACACAAGTGATTCGGTCGAGTCGAATCTAAACTACTAATATACGGTTCGAACGAGTACATCACGAAATTCCAAACCATGGAAGACGAGGCCGAGCCACTTGACTTGTGAGAGACGTCGTGAATCAACATTCACAGGAATCAAGTCAAAGATACTTAGGGAAAAACGCATAAAACAACATGTCATGGACCAATGGTTATATGCAACTTAGATAACAAGAATGACAAGATCATCGACAGTTTATAAGTACTTTTTTTGTACCTTCATCACGGGGCGCATTAATGACAATGAGATGGGAACCTGTTCGGTTCGTCCTCATCTCCGTTTCCGCACTCGAACGCAGTATAAAAGCAGATCAACTTCGTCACGAATAGGTACGCGCTGGCAACCACATTACACTTATAATTCGATAACGATCACCCATATCTTGCATCTGACGTAAGCATTGGAGCGTTCTCCCGGGTTCAGCGCCCGGTGAACGCCTGACATTATTCTATTTACTCAGGTTCGACAAGGCTTTAGACGGACGGGCATTATCTTACTAATCAATTCCACCACCCTGAGGAACTAGATTCATCAATAACCTTAACCAAAGTTATAATATATGTGACAATGATTTCATACATATAAAGAATGCTAAAATCCGACTTCATATAAAGAAGTTATGCTTCTTCGAAGTTCCGCGATTAAACCGGCACGACTCTATGCATCGTAAAAAGTGACTTTTTGATAAATTACTTATTAGCTTAAGCGATCTAAACGAAAGTCGTAGTAGTCTTTAAATCGAGAGCATGCATATACAGAACATCCAAATCTGACTTCGTATAAGGAAGTTACGATTTTTCGAAGTTTCATCGCAACTGTATTAACACATAAATCGAATTTTAGATTGGTTAATTGCTAGCCAAAAAAATCTAAACGGGAGTCGAAGATATCGTTAATAGGGTTCTGTCGATATAAAGACAGTCGAGAACGGACATCAGATAAGAAAGTTATGAAATTTTAATGGACTTTAATTGTCTAAGCGTGATAAAAATATAAATTTAAAAATAAATAGTTACGTGTGGATATAAAGAATGTCAAAAACGAAGTTCATATGAAGAAGTTACGAATTTTTGAAGTTTCTCGAGTGCACCTCGCGCAATAGAGGCGCAACACTCATCTTCTAGAAGATGCCACGCATCACTAACCAAAAGTCGCCACATGTCACACTCTGAGAGGAAGGAGTTCCGACCAAGTTTAGGTGCGATGCACACTTGGTCGAGCGCAGCGTGCATTTGCCCTATAAAAACTCCAGCTTCCTCATTTGTTTTCCACTCCAACCCAAACATCCTTTATCGAGTTTCTCTTGATTTTAGCCCCATTTTCCTTTATTTTTAAGTATTTGGCGAAGCCCGAAGGTCCCTGAGAGCCTGACACCCAGTACCTAGTAATCTGAAGCTCTACCAACGCAATTTCCAATCTTTTGTTAAAAGAATCTCAGTAAGTTAAGATACACTCTAGTCTTTTCAGTGTAACTTATATTTATAGTTATAAATCGTTATTATGAACCTATAAATAAGATTTATCAGTAATTCCATGTTAAAATACTGATTGATCTACTTATAGGAGAGGTGTCTAGAATGGTCACGTTGGATTGGTTGTTGGATTTCAGAAAAGTTATTATGTCGAAATGATCCTGCCTCCCAACTGTCCTGCCTGGCTGATCCTTACTTGATAGATCCTGATGTAAACGTTAGGATTAGTGAGGAATCTATACTATCATTAGTCGCTATGAATCATTAGACTAAGACTCAATATTAAACATACTTAGGTTACGTCAAAAGGAAAATCTAAGTGCTAATGCGAAGTTCTGCCCAAATTATGAGACATCCACTTTTATCAGGTGAGTGCATAGTTACTTTCATCTTACACATAGATATGAAGTATTTAGATAATTAAATGCTATGTGAGCCTATTATCTGCAATATGTGTTGGATGAACTTATATGATATGATTTTACTCAACTTTATTATATAAGGGTACCGATGGGTGATGAGAGATTGGAGATGAGAAATGAAAAATGATTAGGAGATGCCCTGACCTTACTTGAGATGTTTACGATGATTGCGATGTAGTCATCTACTAGAGTATAGACAACGACAACATACTAATCTAAATAGTCCAGTGGAACACCAACATGATTGCAACCTATAGGTGATGAGTTATGAGTTATGGCGATGTAAGAACCGTGTATTCATGCGATGTACTCTACCGAAGAATTACGAGTTCATGCGATGTAAGAACCGAGCGATGAAATGCGATGTAGGTGGTGATCCTTAAGATATGTTATTAGAAATACATATAGAAGAAAACGGGGTTAATTGTTTGTTTGATGATTAAACATGTTAACTATATTATTGTGGGTTGAAAACCCTATGTACTCACCAGGTTTTCCAACCTGACTCACTCAACTTCTTTGTATCACAGGTAGCGATGCAAAGGTACATGTATGATGAGAGATTCAAGGAGATGTAGACTGTTAGTCTAAGATAATGTAAGGCCTGTTTATGCTTATGTTTCTTGTATAAGTTATGACATCCCACAATTTTTAATAATAAATGGAAAACATTTTTTGGAAATACGTTTACAAGACCAAATTCAGCATTTACAAATAAACTCTGTTTTAAATAAGCAAAAATAAAAAGTTTTAAAATTGTCGTGAAAATGGGGATGTCACATCAGGTCTAGCCCAATAATTAGGGGTTGTTTGATAGTTTCTGACTAAGTCAGATGTGACTGAGCCAGAGGCCTGACTGAATCTACCTCTGATTGAGATCATGTTGTTTGCTTATGCATCCGACATGCTGTACTGAATGATGAAAATGACCATTTTTACCTTTCTGTTTTATTAGCAACTTAAACGACACATTCATATTTTCTACATATATGAAACTAACCATCAATAACATTGAACTTTGAAATTGGATTCATATTTTCCTACATTCATCTTTCAAATCCTCAACACCCATGTAAATAGAAATGTACGAATTTATGTAAGAATTTTAAAAAGAAAGTAGTTATAGAAAACAATAAAGAGAACAAAAGTAGAGATGTTAATTGATTACATATTCAAGATAGATACAAAGTTGCTTATTGAGATTATGTGAACGGTAGACATTTTTAGAGCCAAATCTAATCTATTTGAAGTGCCATGTTGATAATATATGGATGGTGTAATAGTGGAATCCGTGTGCAATACATGTATGATATGATTAATTCAATCTAAATAGTATAAACCTTCATCGGTCAAGCCAATTCCATCGCCAACACAAACTCATCTCATCTCATGTTAAGATAATTTTGTTGTACAAAACATAAAAAAAAGTGGATTTTGTGATTAATGATTGTCAAGTTTATGGAATTGAAATGCATAATAAGGGAGAAAATAGTAAAATAGAGCTTCTTAACATGACCAAAATCGATTTAGAAACCCTTTCTTGAAGAAAAAAGCTTTCTAATTTCAACTTCATACCAAAATGATTTTAGAGACCAATCAAAACCCCCTTGCATTATGCTTCAAGTTCATTCGTTTTAATGTTTGTTCGCTTCAAGTTCATTCTTTTTAATGTTTGTTCCGTCTTGGTTCTTTGAAAAGTAAAGCCTAGTTTCTTTTAAGTTGTTGTCAAGTGTAATCAAGCATCGGATACTTGGACTTATTCTTCTCGATCACTTCTCGCATCATCCCACACATTAATTATGATCCTTATAACTGTTTGGTAAGAAAATTAACACAATTTTAAGGAAAACATCATAACCAATTTCACCTTTGTGATACACTATGCGCTAGTGGCTTAATGTCTTGCTCACACATATATGTAATCTTGTTTAGGAGTCTCAAATAATTTTTCTGATTTCATAAATGAAACAAAAATTTCAATTGCAGAAAAAAGAAGCATCAACTTACCAGAGTTGCAGAGGTTGGAGCCAACGCTGGTGGACGAGGTGGAAGAGGAGTTGTCGGAGGGTGGAGGAAGAAGGTTGTTGCCCCATATGGTATTTTCTTTGAGCAATCTAACATTTTTTTGGTGGATTGAGTAAGAGGCTTTAGAACCCGATAAAATGCTTTAAGTGTTGCTATCATACGCTATTATCGGACCAAATAAAAGATAACTCTTAAATCACACATAACCTTAGCCCGCTGACAGCTGCTTTAGATCAGGCCGGGTCTGACTTTGCTCGAAAGCCCAGGGCCATTGTGCAGCTCGTAGACCCCTAAAACTAGAAAAGGTAATTTTATTAATTAAGGATTCATTTTTAATCGAAAATAATAAGCCTGGATATTTAATCCGCCATCAGCCGTCCAATCGAACGCGTCTTGTCCCCCCACCTCTCTCTACTAATTCGGTCATCTGACATACTGCAGAAAACAAGTGACCCAACAACTTTCACCCCCCCATAAATTACTCTCTCCACCTTTCACACACAACCACACTACTTTTCACTGTAAATACTTTCTTTGGACCGTTGGGTTCTGGAAGAAAGAACCACAAAAAGTCAAATCTTTATCCGCGTTGTTTGAGTTTTCTGACTCGGTTTCTTCAGTTGCTGTGGCAAGCTTTGTGTTGTGGTGCGTGGTTCCCCGACAGATACATTTTCTTCGTCTTGGAAGAATCCATTGCTATTTCCAACTTACGTCGGGTAAGTGTTCGACAAATTGCCCCACTGAGTAATCAATCTCTTTAGAGCGTAGAAGCTTTTTGATTTTATGAATGAATGAATGAATGATTCTTGTTCACTCTAGCTAGTCGGAAGTGATTTACTTGCTGGGTCTCTGATTGCATCTAGAGAAATCTTGAAAATAAGAAAGTTTCCACATTTTAACCTGTAGTCGCCAAATCAACACAAGTTGAGGATCTTTTTTCTGTTAATCAGGAGCATTAGAAAGTAATACTGGAGAGTACATGTTTTGCAAAGAAAAAAGTTTACTATTTTCTCAATTTTTTATTTTCCCCCTTTTTCTTTTTATCATTGCTATAGGAACACTTTTTATGGGTCATCTTGCCTCTGAATCACATCTTGAATCTAGGTCTATTTAACTATTTTTGTGTATGAGATAGAGAGAGGTCGCCTAGTCTCTCAGCAGTTTTTAATCATTACAAAAGGGAAAGCAAACAATAGAACAAAAAAAAAAACCGAAGGCAACGAGAGAATGTGCTTTAGGTTATTTTTTTTATCTTTCATCATGTACTGTTTCCTTTTTTTCTGGCCCAATCAGGGTTAATATATTCAAAATATTTTGATCTGTTTATCACCCTTATTTTACTCATCAGGGAATCTTGTTTATGTGTTTCATGTGACATTCTGCAACTTTTATTGCCTTGTCTTCAACTTATATAAAATGGGACCACACATTCACACTTCCAGTTCCTTTCTTGTCCATATATTCCAGAGATGGTTTCTATGCTTCTTTTATGCAACTTGGAGATCTAGAACAACCAATGGATAACTTTAGTAAATCTTGTTTCACTTGTACATTTGGACTCAACTAACTAGATGTTGAACAAAATATTTTTATCACCTTATTCTTAGTTTTTAAGCAATACATCAGAAAAGCTACCTAGAGGTGGTTAATGATCATGAAAATGTTGACTAGTTTAACAAACCAATATCATTTAGATTAACCATTTTGAAAATGATTAACTTGTTTATTGTCATCTTTTATCTGGTGCAGAAAGTTTGACTTTGACATGGCAGAAATGATTTGACTTCCATCTGAAGTTTTGTGGACATTAACACAGAAAATGGGTGACCCAATTTCAGCCCGAAAAAGTCATGACACAACATTGAGAAACAGATTTGAATTAGAAAAACGTCGCCTTTATCATTCTGAAGCCTTGAAGACCCGATCAAATTTGGTATCATCACCTTCAATCCATACCCAAAAGCAATCTTTTAGAACAAAAGATGAAATAGTCAGACACATATCAAGTTTACCAAGTTACCTTGAGTCAGGTAAAGCTACCCCAGATAGAGCTTTAAGTTTTGGAGTCATGGATTATGGGAGATTAGAAAAATGGCAATATCAGAATCTTAAACAGGGGACAATTAAAAGTAGCAAATGTTCAACCTCTAGCAGTGTTTCTTCTTCTTTATTTTCAACTGATGCTTCATCTCCCCAATCCACCATAGGTCATAGCTGTTCTCCTGCTCCCCGTGTAACCTTACAATCTCATTTTAACATATCAAATTCTGGGAATCTTGAAAAGCTTCAAGATTTTAAAGATTCTGAAAAGAAAACGTCAGAAACCAAGCGAAAAGATTACAAAACATACAATTCTTGTCCACCCAAGATTCCAGAATCTAAATCATCCATGAATATGGGAAATCGTCAAACAAATTTGTCATCTTTGAAGGGAAAAATGAAGATAAAAAATGAAGAGGGAAATGAACCACAAAATCTTCAACATCCATCTCATCAGATACATGAAAGGCCTACAAATTATGCAAAAGATTCAGTTGTCAGCAAGACTTTACAAATGGAACCTGAATCTTCAAGAAATCAAATTAATACTTCAAGAAGTCATGTTCTTGAAGAAAAAAGATCATCTTTTTCTTCCAAGATTTCAAATCTTGATTCTAGGAAACAAAGAAGCATGTCTCCACTTCGTCGATTTAGCTTTACAATGAGCTCTAAGTCACCAATTTCTCAAAAATCAACAACTGGTAATACATGTGTCTCAAATCGATCTTCTTCAAGTCCTTTAAGAAGGTTATTGGAGCCCCTATTTCCATCAAAAGCAACCAACTCTCATCTGGAAACTGTCGCGAAAGTGTCGGGAAACTGTCGCGAAGTTATCACAGATTCAAAGCAAGCTCTTTTTCAAACAGCTATCAAGAATGGGCGTCCTATGTTCACATTTGCAGTTGAAAATAGCAACGCCCTTGCAGCAACAGTTAGGGATTTAAGTAAAAATAACAACACTTGGATTTATACATTCTTCACCATTGATGAGGTCAAGAAAAAGAATGGGAGTTGGTTATCTCAGAGCAAAAAGGACAAAGATTATGTCCCTAATGTAATAGCTCGAATGAAGGTTTCAAATCGTGTGGTTTCTAATTCAAACACTCGGGAGTTTGTTTTGTTTCCTGTGGACAAAAGTCAACCAAATGGTCAAATATCAAATGTCCAACCACGTGATGAGCTGGCAGCCATTGTTGTGAAGTTTTCAAGGAAGGTTGATGATAAAGAAGAGAAATCAGAAGGATTTAACACAACGGTGGTGCTACCTGGCGGCAATCATGGTGTATCAAGTAAAGGATGGCCTACACCGCTAATTGAGCGGTGGATTACTGGTGGTGCATGTGACTGTGGTGGTTGGGATTTGGGCTGCAGATTAAGAACATTCACAAACCAGGTGGAATCTAGGAGAAGATCAAATGCAACAAGTGGTCAATTTGATCTTTTCTTTCAGGTACATTTCATCAACACCACCTTCATTTCTAGATGCTAATGTGTTCATATTTTTTTTTCTCATCTTTTTCACAGGGAGATAACATAAATGAGAGAAGCTTCTTCAGTGTTTGTCCATTAAAGGAAGGGATATATTCGGTTGAATACAATTCATCCGTTTCTGTTTTACAAGCATTTTCTATCTGTATATCGGTTGTGGAGTGCAGGAAATCAACTCAGGATACAGAATCAAGAACGTACATTGCTAAACAAGTAGAAGATGATCTGAATCCATTAAGTTTTGCTTCATTTCCACCTCTTTCGCCTGTTGGAAGGGTTTAGAATGGGATTATGGTCTTTGTTATAATGTAGTTAAATAGTGTAGGTGGTTTGATGTGTATTAAGATAACAATGGCTCACAAAGTGTTGCATTTACTTGTGTATAAGTAATGTGATAACATATGATATGATATTTTTGTTAGCTTTATATTTTGGTAGGTGGTATTTATCTAATCCATAACTCTTGAATATTTTCTTTACGGAATTAGTAGGTATTTATCTTCTGCGTGAAGTCTGTTGTTAGACCCTGCTTCTTTTTCTTTTCCCATTAACTACTGTCTAGATAAATAATGACGTTTAAAAATATTTGGGAAAATGACTGTTACGTTGGAGAAATAAGATAAAATATGTTATAACAAATTTTCAAAACGTTTAGGGGGGTTTTAGCTTCCCCGGATTTTTTGAAAGAAGTCTATCGTAAAATTAGAATTAGAATTTGTAGGAATTGGAATATAAATGTAATCTGTTTGGTTTTGGTTGACATGGAATAAAATTTGTATTCTATTTCATTTGCAGATTTGTCAAAGTAATTAGAAAGTAAAATTATGTAATAAGACAAAAATATCATTTTATTGATTTTTTTTCTTCTTATTATTTTTACTAAAAATGAGTGTCAAGATGGGCATATTTGTTTGGCTACAGGTGTGCGTAGGGTGGGGTATGTGTGGATGGGTGTGGGGGTAAGCTTATAGGCATGGGTATGTGGGTGAGCATGTAGATGTAGGGTTAGGGTGGGGATAGGGTGCAGTAAAGTGAGTATATGGGTAGGGTGGGATAGGTGTTGGTGTAAGGGTGGGATGAGTGTATGTGTCGGTGTGGTTTGGTGGGTGGGATGGTGGTAGGAGTGGGTGTGAGCATAGTTCATGTGGGTATGGCTGTAGGTTTGAGGTTGGGGTCCGATGGGGTGTATATGACTATATTTGTGTGAGGGGAGGGGTAGTGGTAGGGTTGAGTAGGTGGGTGGTTTATCGGAGAGGATGATAATTTGTTTTCATTTGATGAATAATTGCTAAAATAAAGAGGAAGTGAGTAGGATTTTTTTTTAACAAGGATGTAAAATCCGTTTGACGGTACCAAGTAGATTGACTAACAACCAAAGATTAATCGAAGACCTTAAATTGTAAGTCACTTAAACTTTACAAAATATGATACTTTCTCAAGTAGTTTTTATTAAGATATAACTTCTTCAATATGTTAAAAATTCATCGGTTTCGACAAATTAACTATTGTCTAGGCATGAATTAATCGCTAGGCGCCGCCTAGTTAGTCACATATTGCCTAATGACTAGGGATTAATCGGGGACTAGTCGAGATTTTTACAACATTAGTTTTTAATAAAATTAAAGGAATAGAATCTAAAATCTTTGCTCTTAAACAAAGAATGACCAATTCATTCGTGAGCAAAATTTAATGAAATTTATAAAATTTCAAATCCTTCGATTTTGTCAACCAAATGCAATTTATACTGGAATTTACATTCTAATTCCTCCAAATTCGTTATATATATATATATATATATATATATATATATATATATATATATATATATATATATATATATATATATATATATATATATATATATTATCGGATTAAATTGTGTCTATTAAACCTATTAAGTAAAATGCAATACAACACCCACGACGAATGGATGTTTCGATCATCACGTTTGCATGTGCGTAGACCGAAAAAGTTTCTTATAGGTAATTGATGTGACCTATGATTGATGTTGATAAATTAAGGATTTAAATCTTGGTCTTCAACTTAAGAGCATATGGTATGAGCAACTTGAAGTGGTGTTATAACAAGAAGCAACAAGATGAGGGGGTGGTGTTCATGGTGTTATAACACCATGTTAAGAGGAGAGAGATAGAGAGAGATAATTTGGCAGCCAATAGGTGATCACGTTTCTTCTTGTCATGGAGACAACAAGAAGCACCACAACAAGATGCAACAAGGAAGGGGGGGGGGTGTTTTTGATGTTATAACGACGTTATGGGCTGCCAACTCAGCCATAACAAGAAGCAACACGACCCACACCGTATGCTCTAAGGGGATGAGTTGGAGTGTGAAACTAGGATTTTTGATTCTGACAATTTATGATTCATGAGATATACCAACCAATGTAGTTTTTGATCATGCAAAATTTTAATGTTGTTTTTTCTCATGCCAATTGTTTGAGTGTATTTATAATAACTCTTTACAACTTTTATATAATAATTGGTTATATTCTTTATTTTTTTGTGAAAAGGACCCTATGTGATTTGTTTTGTTTGTATTTAACATATCTAATTCATTTCATATATCTACGCAGTACGCACCTGTTGTTGGCATTTTTGGTAGAAAATAGTGGGAATGATAGGACCAATATGAAGCTATTAGAAAGATTCATAACGGAAATTAGAAACAATGAAACTTTAGTGGCGGAAGTAGAATTACTTTTTCTTTATGGTAAGTGGAGACCAGTTTTTAACTTTTTATGTATCTTCCTCTTTACACGCTTCTAAAATTTTAATTTCATTGCTAGTAATTCTGACTTAGGGTTTATCAGAGTGCTGCAGACTTTTGAAAAGCTCAGGTAATCCCGGTTCTCTGTTATTCTTGCCCTAATTTAATGGCGTTGTAGAATCTCAATTAGTCTAGAATTCAAGAAGAAAGTCATATACGGATTATTATGTAAGCATAGTTTTCGACTGGAAGTGTAATATGTTCTTTACCTACTTCTCAAATCAATCGGAGGATTTTATGCATGATATGTTGTTCGTTTTTCTTTGGCCATGCCTTCAAACTGTTTGATATAATGTCTCAATCAATCGGTAATTATTTTTGCACACCAACTCTAAATTTTGCCTACTTATCTCTAGATAAGCCTGTTTCCCAGATCAATTGGAGTGTTTTGCATTAACCTACGCTATTATTTATATTTACTTTACCATGCTTTCAAACTGTTCGAGACTTCGATATAATGTTTCAACTAATTTGGGCATTTCCCTTTGGGTACACTCGCGTCAAATTTTGTGTGATTGTTTCCTGGATTGATGTTGTTTAGTGTTTCATTGAAGCTCTTTTATTCCATCTTTTAACTGAAGTTACGAACACAATTCCATCCCCATGGAATCAAAGTTCCCAAAGTTGCCTTGATTGTTTTCACTAATTGTTGAACAACTGAACATGATTTTTTATATGAATAATGGAATACAATCGTCTGTAATTCAGGATACTTTTTATTGTATATACTGAAAAACCCATGGTTAACCTAATAACCATCGTTTCTTAGTTTCCAACTTCCCATTATACTTCAAAATGACATTCTATGTATGAAACATGAAAAAAGTTTGCAGTTTCAAATATTTATGATTGTTGTTTCTCACTTGTATAAATTTTGTTTAAACCTTTCCAGATTTTTAGTCCAAAATGGAACACGGTTCATATCAGGATCTATCAGCTTCAACACATACCCTGAACGATGAAGATCATACACTAGCAAACTCTCTAAGATTCACTCTTAACCAAGAGTAAGTACATGCTCTCAAATTCCTGCAATTATTCAGATATTACTTGAAGGGAAAAAAAAGAAACAGGACCTTAGTGTAATTTACTGTTATTGCCTTGTGTTTTTAGTCCAAGAGTTACACTCTGTGGATACAGTATTCCTCATCCTTCAGAAGCTAAAGTAAACATAAGAGTCCAGACAACAGGTACATATAATTACAATTATAACCCTTTTCCAGAAAACATGCATGATCTATCACGGGATTTTAATCATGAACACTATTTAAATAGTTGTCCCACTATTGCAGGTGATCCAGCAAAGGAAGTATTGAAAGATTCATGCCAAGATCTCATGATGATATGTCAGCATGTTAGGAGCACTTTTGAGCAAGCAGTTGCTGATTTTAAGAACAATGAAGGCTCTGAAAGCCAGTAAACGAAGAGCTTATTACTGCCCTCTGTTTGATTTAACATTGATCATAGTCTTAAGGGGTTGTTAATTTTTGATTTAATGATCTTAATGGGTTAAGAACTTAGTTCCGAAGACACTTTCACGTTTCTTATTAAAAGTTTTAAAATTTTGATGATCACAAAAATCACTCTTATCATTGCATTTGAGAAAACTTGGAGCATTGTATTATTGTTTTATTGTTGTTCAAGAAAGACCTTAACTAACATATTAATTACATCATACGAGATATAAATCAGTTAAATAACTGTCTGTTGTGTTGCCCAACTTGTTTATTTATTTATTTTGTTTTTTCTGTAAAAATACCACAACAGAGCCAATAATGTTATGGCATACGTGATATTTGTAGTGATTTTTTACATATATGATAAAGAATAATTGAACTCAAAAAGAACATGAAACATATACTTCCAGGCTTACAACTTACAAGTATATACACTTTTGTAATCCAACGTTCAGTCCATACACACATACACTAAGAAACATCAATTGTTACTTTTTTTTTTTTTTTTTTTTAAATAAAATAATCTGAATTAAGGCAATACATTAAAGTGAAAAAGCCAAGAAATGATAAATGCAAAAACCATGCAACCCAACAGGATATTCATGATTCTGCGACCCTGCCAGAAGTTACGTGGCTCAGTAGCCACCACCATGGGGCCGGTGGCTGATCGTTCAACCACCTCTGTTTCAACGGTTGCATTGCTCGCCTCATTTGTCTGATCCCCACCAACATTTTGTGCAATCGCACCACAAATCTCACAAGTCCTGTATCATCATCATCATCATCATAAATATTTTTAGAAGCATAAAGTTGAAAGAATCAAGTCTTTGTCCCCATTAAGTTGTGTACATCTAAAATGGATGAATGGGTAAAGTGTTGTATACATAAGGTCTGTTTCCTTTAATAAGATTGAATAAACCCAACCGTCTGAGCTTAGACTAAATGACCATTTTGCCCTTGCATCCCGAAAAACAATTTTTACAATGCTCATTGATTTTAACGTAATAGGAGTTGGGGGAGAAAAAAAGAAATGCAAATATGTAAAGGGTTAGCGTCTTAATACATTAGATCCATGTTTTTAGTGAAAAAGAAATATCCATGTATTGATGTTCAGATTAAGTACTTAAGTACTGAACCCATTAAGCCTAGTAAGTGAAAAGGGAGAAAGCACTTAAGTCTTTGCTTTATTAATCCCTTTAATTAAAAAAAGAAACAATGACAATGACAATGACCCGAGCCTTAATTACATACCACCAAAAAGTTGCCAATTGGCAAGGAAACTATACATAGCGATAAGCCGTATATTGCCATCAACTACGTTACAAAATTTGTATGCAAATTATTGAATCTTGAAATATTAGAAGTTGGAAATACAAACAAAACAAAAGAAAACAAAAACAAAACATGTAGGTCAATATAATTCTTGAAAAATTAATAAAAATATGTTTGTTTGAGGTTAGGTTATCTCACATCTTACCAAACACGATGCAATTAGCATGAGTAAATTATAATAGTTTTAAAAGCCAAAAGTTGGTTTTAGTTATTTTAATGTTGGTTTCTTATGCATTATTAAACTTGATCTTGAGTCCCAATTGTTACACTCAACATTTGACAAAACATTGCGGTCGGTCTTATACTGTGTTTGACATACATTGGATGATGAGACAAAAATTGCAACCCCTCGTCTATGTAAATGACCTAAATGCCCTACACATTGATGTCTTGCTAAACCAAACTATTTATAAAGATTTTATGGATATTTCTTGATATCTTGAGGTAGAACCTTGTACTCTAGATATAGATCGCACATTATGATCAAAACTTATAACCTTAAACCTTTGTGAAATTCTTTTTGAAAATTAAGCTTTCTATGCTATTTCATCCCTATAAATTTCTAATTGAAGTCAAAATTTCAAAATAGAGATTACAAATTTTGTGCATTATACCGAATTTAGAGATACTTTTTGACTTTTGTGGTAAAAAGATTCGATTTTAGCATCCCATGTTCATAAAAGAGAAACCAAATACAAATTTATTAATCTTGAAACCTAATGAAATGCATCAACATTAATTTTGACCACAGAAGTCAACGTTTTTTTACCATCAAGTTCAGGAACAAGGAGAGGGAATTTCAATTCAAAATGCAAAATTGAAGTGTGATTATTGTTGAGATTTTACCAGGAAACAGAAATGGGTAATTGAACTGAACAACTCTTATTAACACACTTTTTGCCCAAATTTTGACAACCAAAAAATCTCATAGGAACAGCAATTTACAAAGAAATTCGAAGTGAAATGCATGAAGATAAAGATGAGAAAAATGCTTAATCGACAACGAACTTCGTATAAAGCTTGAATTTATGAAGTATTTGAGAGAGAATAAGTGAAACTCACATGTTTCCCTTGATTTTGAACCAAGTTTCTGCACATTGTTTGTGAGCAGCACCCAGATCCCCCTTGCAATTACACCCCAACTCAATTGGACCACCACCACCACAACCACCACCACCATCATCCTCATCCTCCGCCTGATCAACGTCACTAACCTCAAAATTCAGATGGCAAATTCGACATTGTTTCTCGTTTTTAATAGAAGAATGCACCTTCATCTCCAATTCCCCACTCTCCAAATCAATCTCATCTGATGATGACTCCATGCGGCTGTGATTGTAGGAGAAGATTCCAGAAGACCCACATTCGTCACCGGCGACGGATGAATCGAGACGCGCGGAGGACTGCGCATCGGAGTCAGATAATCCAAAGCTGCTACCGCCGTCAGTGGTAGCAGCTTCGCTGCTAAAAGCATGAGAAGGTCGGCGCCGACGGCTGGAACGGCCACGACGGCGGCGGCGTCTTGCAGGAAGCGCTCCCATTCCAACAGCTGGTACTTCAACGTCAGCAAAATTATCGATAGAAGACATATTTGTGGGGAAATCTGTGGAGTGTAAAAATGGTATATTGGTGTGTGTGAAGGAGGTGGAGCTGGAGGTGGGTGTCAGTGTTGAAAATGAAACGCAAAGAAAAGGACTCTCTTACTACAGTTTTCTTTCTTTTCTCCAGACTTCTGTCAGATAAAGAAGACCTGTGGGCACACATTTCCTTTATCTCTCACTCTATATATATTTAATTTATAAATAAAATTATAAGATCAAAATAAAACCTTCCATTAAAAATAAAAATATGGCTTTGATTAATCTGAATTTATGTTTCAGAGGCAGAGGCAGAGGCAGCAGTAGGAATGAACAACGAAAGCGATCCGGCTGGGACCGGTCCGAATTGGACCCGATCCAGGAACCGAAGTTGGTTGAAATTTAGAACCGAACCGGACCGCCGGTTCTACCGGTTCTGGTTCCGGTTTTTATCGAGTCTTCGATGTTGGAACCGGTTCCGGTTTTTATCGGGTTTTCGATGTTGGAACCGGTCCACAAGAAATAGCAACGTATTTTGGGAAATATTTTAGTTATCAGTTATAAGCATTTTTCTCCCTTGACTATCTACCGAAGCACAAACTGCACCTGTAAGCCATTCATTTTATAAAAAGTTGGAATCATGCATGATTACTAAAATGTACTTAATATCACATTTAATATCTGCAAAAGTTGGTTACTCCCACATATAATCTTGTCAACAGAACATTTGATATTCCAACATCATTGAAAGTCAAAGATAAAGAACCATATTGATTCCACCAAATTATTGCAATACAAACAGAGTGCATCAACATGAATGCTACTACAGCCATTCAATTAACAGTCTCATTCTACTTGAAGAGTATTTTAAGGATTTATTATAAGTGAAGAGAAGTTTTTGTGACAAAGCTGGTCCGGTTCGGTTCTCGGTTTTGGGTCTGTTCCAATGACCGGTTCCTATTGGTTCCCGGTTCCAAAACTCGACAAGTCCCGGCCCGACCAGTTCCATCGGGTTCCGTCCGGTTCCCCGGTCCATATGCTCATCCCTACTATACAAACATAAAGCCTGTTTGTGGCCATGTGGTATTGCCACCATGACGATGTACATTATTCTCATCTTCATGGCCGCGACGTTTCATGGTGCGTGACGCAAAATGTTACACACGAATAAGAAGATAATCTCTCTCTCTCTCTCTCTCTCTCTCTCTCTCTCTCGTGATGCGTGCAATGACAGGGGTTGCACTACTAGAAAAAATGGAAAATTACGCAACGACCATATTATGGGGGTGTTTGGGATTACTTTTTAATCCTTAAAAGTCTTTTTTGTAAAAGTCATTTTTGACTTTAGCATTTGAGGGAGCAAAAACCAAAATTTGTTTTTAAAAAGTGTTTGTTTTAGTTTTCTTGACTTTTGAATGTAATTTACCTTTAAAGTGGCTAAAAGTCACAAAAAAAAAGGATTTCCTGACTTTTAAAAAACCACCATTTTCTTTTTGGCAAAAAGTTATTTTCAAAAGGATTTTTTTACTTGCCAAACATCTTTGTGAATTTTTTTTTTAACTTTTTGGAAAAGCTAAAAGCCAAAAAGTCACTTGAAAAGCAATCCCAAACACCCTCTATGTATTACAATTTTGCCAATTAAGTCCTTAAAGTTTTTTTTCGTGCCTTTTAAGGGAATAAATTGGTTTTTGGCGGGTCGATTTGGTCACTTTGGACAAAATGAAGGGGTAACCCGGTTATCAATATGCCACATAGACCTTGACTAAGGAAAATTCTATATGTACCCCCAATTGTTACGTGTACCCCCATGTGAGTGTAATAGTGTTTGTGCACCCCCCTGATAGTGTTGGATCCATATGCCCAAGAATCATTATTGAGTGACATTGCTAATAAAATATGACCCTATAGGTCACACCTTAATCAAGTTAGTACTTACTGAATATTTATTATATATTTGATATTAATAAATAAATTCAACTCTTGTATTTAATTAGAGAAAAATTATTGTTCTATGAAAACAATATTGTAAGAAGTAGAAAAATAGCCTTTATATGATAAGGTATCATAAAATAAGTCATGTACAAAGTTTTGGACACTTTGGTTAACCATGATTAAATCAAATGCTTACTCTACCATGGTTAAAAGACTAGTAGACATTTTTTGTCCTCATTAGGACACATGGGCCGAAACTTTTTAAGCATGGAGGTTGCTTGTCAACCTCCATCATTTTGTTCCCATACCTCTACTTTATAGTCCATACTTTTTGAATATAATATTCAAAAGGCCATGTTTGGATGGGGCTATAAATATGGAGTCTTATACATGGAAGAAACATAAGTTTTTTCGGTCTAACTTCTTCTCCTTTCTCCTCTCAAAATCGTGATCATCTAGAGCTTGGAACTCTTTCCTCTTTTGAAGACAATACTTGCTTTTGGTGTTTACTTTGTGTCTTCCTTCAAGTGCTTAATTGTTTAAGCACATAAGGCTTAAAGAACAAAGTTGTACAAGAAGAAATCTAGCAATTTTGGTACCTTATTATTGTTGGTGGATTACTTGTAGAGAAGATCAAGCTCATTGTTCTTGCCATCTACTTTAACACCCCAAATCCAAGAGGGTCCAAAGGCTACAAAGGTTATATTTTCTAAACACCCTATGGTTGTTATAATATCATTCTAACCTCTATAAAATGATCCTTGATGGTTTGTTTTGTTGTTACACTCGAAACTTATAAGAATTTTTTAAAGCTTCCGTTGCCGGTTTTTATGAAAAACTATTTATTTTATGCACCAAAACCCTTCAGTTGTATCAGAGTCATCTTTTAAATGTTAGAATAATTTTTATGTTATAATAATCTTTGGTTTTTGGAAAACAAGCATGGATTTCTTTTTGGCTAAAGAAATGCCCATATTTGTTTTCTTTGACAACTTGTTGTTGAAAGTGTTTATTTTTTATATAACCATTTTTCCATGCATTTTGGTTATATAAAAGTTGCCTTAGAAAAAACAAAGAGTTGTTTGTTGATATGTTTGATATATTTGTTATGTATAAACAAGTCATTAGGACATTTGTGGTTGGTATTTATTTATTCATATGATGATGTAATAGATAAATATGTATTATTTCATTTGTTCATTTTATATGTAATAAATTAGTTCTAGACTAGTTGTATTTTATTTTTATAAAATGTAACAAGATGGAGCATGAAGTTCTTATGAAGACATGGAGCCTTTTGAAGACCTTGGAGTGCCCTAATAAGTCCTTTAGGAAATAACTTAATATTTGTTGTGATGGCTCACAATAAATATTACTAGAAAATGACTTTGTTTATAAATTTTAAATGCATGCTTGTGATGTTTATTTTTGTTGTTATAAAATGTTGAAAATATGATTTCCATGCTAAAACATTTTTACAAAAAATTAACATCAAACTTGGAGTTTAGAGTTTTATATAAAAGTTTAAACATAAGATGTCAAAAATTGAGTTTTAGTTAAAGAGAGTTTTAAATATTTTAAAACTCTAAAGTAGCCAAACTTTTAAAAGATATAAAATGTTTAAAATATTTTTTAAACTTAATCTAAACTCCATAACTTAATAATAAAAGGTTGTTTTATTAGCAAAGTTATAAACCGGTTCCAATCCGTATAACGTCGAATTAAATATAAAATTTAACCGGTAAAATTTTATATGAAATAAATTCAACTTTATGATTTTTTGGAACACTTTAAATGTACCATGAAATATTTTATGCATGAAATATTCATGATACAAAATGTTTTAAAATGCTAGAATAATAAAACATTGATAAAAGCCCTTATTTACGAAACTTCAAATCTATGCAATCCATTTAAAATTCACTTGGGATTTTTGTGCAGTTCATGTGGATTTTAGGGTCACCTTATTCATGTGAGTTGTCAAAAATAGTCAATGTGTTTTAGTATTTGCTTATGGGAAAAAGGTCACCTAACCGTTTGTGAAATATAGCTCGCATGTCTTTTAAATGAATGATTTGATCAATTTCTTATGTGAAAAATGTCACCTAAGCATAAGAGTTTTGAGGCATAGATGGGATGAACATGCCATATAAAAACAAAGTAATGTTTTTGGATCCCATAAATCTAAGAGTTACACAAGAGTTGTAATTGGTTACCGTAACCTACCAATCAACAAAATCACTTGAGTAGTGGGTCGCCTCCTCAAGTTATTTTGGGTGATGTGGATCTTAGTTTTTCAAAATTTAATTTGAAGGGTAATTATTTTAAAAAAGAATTTATATCGAAGATATTAAAATGAATCTTATTATTTTGTAGATGACTACCCCAACTGTAACCACCTCATCACTCACCATCTGATCCATCCTCGAAAAAGAAAAACTAAGTGGACCCAACTTTCTTGATTGGTTCAGACAACTGAGAATTGTCCTCAAGCTTGAGAAAAAGGACTATTTTCTTGATGAACCTATCCCAGAAGAGCTCCGAACTAATGGTCCCAAAGCATCGAAAGATGCTCGGGCGAAACATGTTAATGATTCGACCGAAGTGGCTTGCATCATGCTTGAAACTATGACTCGTGAACTTCAAAAAACTTTTGAGTTTCATGAAGCATTCAAAATGATTGAACAACTGAGAGTTATGTTCCAAATTCAGGCTAAGCAAGAGAGGTTTGAGACCTTGAATGCTTTCATTGGTTGCAAGATGGCAGAGGGATCTTCTGTGAGTGTACATGTACTCAAAATGAAAGCTTATGTTGAGCAACTTGCCTGCCTCAGATTCCCATTTGGGGATGAGCTAGCGACCGATGTGATCCTAGCCTCATTGCCTAAGTTGTTCAACCAATTTGTAATGAACTTCACAATGAATGAATGGGAGAGGAGCATTAATGAGCTTCGTAACATGCTCAAAAATGCCGAGGCAAACATCAAGAAGTCTGGGAACAATCAAGTGTTGATGATCCGTGAGGGTCAAATATCCAAGAAGAAAACCGGTAATAATACCGATAAGGGGAAAGGCAAAGCTGCCAAGAAAGGCAAGGGCAAGGGAAAGGGTAAAGGGAAGCCTGCTTCTACTAACCCAACTCCTAAACCCAAACCTGCTACTGACGCTGATTGCTTTCACTGCAATGAAAAGGGATACTGGAAACACAATTGTCCCAAATACCTAAAGGAACTTAAGAAGATCAAAGCCAACCAGGTTGGCACCTCAGGTATATATGTTATTGAATTATATGCATTCCGTAATAATTCTTGGATATTTGATACTGGAAGTGGTACTAACATCTGCAATGATTTGCAGGGACTAAGGAATGTTAGAGAACTAAGAGATGGCGATTTGGAACTCCATGTTGGAAATGACAATTGTGTAGCTGTGAAAGCCATAGGACAATATCATCTTTTGCTTCCAAATGACCTTAATCTTGTTTTGAACAATTGTTGTTATGTACCTAGTATAACTAGGAATATTATCTCTACTTCTCGTTTGTATGAACAAGGTTTTCGTTATAAGTTTGACTTTGATTCTGAAAACATTTTTGTGTTTAAAGATAATGTGTTCTATTTTGAGACTAGTCCCAAAAATGGAATATATGAAATTGATTTAAATGGTTCATACACAAAGGATAATTCAATGTTCAACTTAAATAAGAAAACAAAGATAGACTCTAATAGAACTTATTTATGGCATTGTCGACTTGGGCACATAAACAAAACTTGCATTGCTAAGCTCCAAAAGGATGGAATTTTAGAGTCAACAGGCTCAGAGTCTTTTGATATATGTGAATCATGTCTATGTGGAAAGATGAACAAAGCTCCTTTTACCGGTGTTGGTGAAAGAGCTTCGGATCTACTAGGACTCATACATACTGATGTATGTGGACCTTTTAGAACAATGACCAGAAGCGGTGAAAGATACTTCATTACATTTACTGATGATTACAATAGATTTGGATATGTGTATCTCATGAAACACAAATATGAAGCATTCGATGTCTTCAAGGTTTTCCAAAATGAAGTACATAATCAACTTGGTAAAAAGATTAAAACCATACGATCAGATCGTGGTGGTGAATATCTGAGCTATGAGTTTGATGAACATCTGAAGAATTATGGCATAGTGTCACAACTCACTCCACCGGGAACACCTCAGCATGATGGTGTCTCGGAGAGGAGAAATCGTACTCTACTTGATATGGTACGATCGATGATGAGTCACACTTCCCTTCCTCATTCATTTTGGGGGTATGCACTTGAAACCGCATCTCGAATTTTAAACATGGTCCCAACTAAAAAGGTTAATAAGACTCCCTACGAGTTATGGCATGGAAAGGTTCCATAAATGTCTTACTTAAGGATATGGGGTTGTGAAGCATATGTTAAAAGAGAAACTTCTGACAAGCTTGACCCCAGATCTCATATGTGTATCTTTGTGGGATACCCAAAAGAAACTGTCGGTTATTACTTCTTTCGGAAAGAGGAAATCCGAGTTTTCATAGCTCGTAAAGCAATGTTTCTTGAAACTGACTTTATCTCGCATAAAGTAAGTGGGAGCCCCATTGACCTCGAAGAAATTCGAGAGACACAACCAGAAGTTGAGAATGATAATCAACAAAACATCGTTGAACTTGAAGTTATCGTTCAGATGCTGGAAACCACGCCAACTGTACGACGTTCCTGTAGAAATCATCAGGAACCTGACATATTTGGATTTATCATTCCTGAAGAGGAAGTCTTCTTGATGGATCAATGTGAGCCCATCAATTATAAGGCTGCTACTGCAGACCCAGAGTCTGACAAATGGCTTGAAGCCATGAGAACTGAAATTCAATCCATAGATGACAATCAAGTATGGGACTTGGTTGACTTACCTCCTAACAGCAGGGCTTTTGGAAGCAAGTGGATCTTCAAGAAGAAGATCAACATGGACCGAAATGTACAAACTTTCAAAGCACGACTTGTCGCGAAAGGATATACTCAAGGTGTTGACTATGAAGATACTTTCTCGCCAGTTGCTAAGATTAAATCTATTAGGATTATCATGGCTATAGCTGCATATTATGACTATGAGATATGGCAAATGGATGTCAAAACCGCTTTCCTCAACGAATATCTTGAGGAAGACGTTTATATGGAACAACCTGAAGGTTTTGTCAAACCAGATAACCTAAAGAAGGTGTGTAAACTGAAGAAGTCCATTTATGGATTGAAACAAGCATCTAGGGCTTGGTATCATCGTTTTGATGAAAACATCAAAAAGTTTGGTTTTTCAGAAAGTACCGATGAACCATGTGTATACATCAAAGCAAGTGGGAGCCATATTGTTTTTCTAATTCTATATGTTGATGACATATTACTAATCGGGAAAGATATCCCGACATTGAAGGAAACTAAGGCCTACCTTAGTAAGTCCTTTCAAATGAAAGATCTAGGGGATCCTGCATACATACTCGGTATTAGGATCTATAGAGATAGATCCCAAAGACTCATTGGTTTGAGTCAGAGTACATACATTGAAAAAATCTAAAAACGTTTTTCAATGGATAACTCGAAACGAGGAAATAGTCCCGTACTGCCTGGTACCATTCTTTCTAAGGCTGATAGACCTAGTACTGAAGATGAGATCAAAAGAATGAAACGCACACCATATGCTTTAGTAGTAGGTTCGATTATGTATGATATGACATGAACAAGGCCGAATGTAGCTTATGCTATTAGTATAACTAGTAGATATCAAGCTAATCCTGACAAAAAGCATTGGGTGGTAGTTAAGAACATACTTAAGTACTTAAGAAGAACTAAAGATATGTTTCTGGTCTATGGAGGAGTTGAAGAAGAGCTCACTGTAAGATGTTACACTGACGCTGGTTTCAACACTGACCGAGATAACTCACGATCACAATCGGGATATATGTTCACACTTAATGGAGGAGCCATTGCCTGGAAGAGTTCAAAGAAAGAAGTGGTTGCAGTCTCTACAACAGAATCAGAGTACATAGCTGCGTGTGAAGCGGCTCAAGAATTTGATTGGATGAAGAAATTCATCGGTGATCTGGTTGTTGTTCCAAGCATCAAAAGTGCCATTGAGATGTTTTGTGACAACACTGGTGCCATCGCTATCACAAGAGACCCGATGGTTACCAACAAGACTAGACACATTCAACGAAAATTCAATTTCATTCGTCAGGAATTAGAATTGGGAAATGTACACATTGAAAAGATTCATACAGATGATAATCTAGCAGATTCGTTCACAAAGGCTCTACCTCAAAGCAAGTTTGAGAGTCATGCAAAAGGAATCGGTCTACGATTAGCTAGTGATTGGATTTAAATATGTACTTAACTAATATCTAGATATTCAGAACAATGTAACAATAATATGTAATCTCCTCTGAATATGAGACATCACTTTTGTGTTGAATATTATTGTGTTATATATTAGCATGCTATTCAATCCTTGAATAATGTAATTATTCAATATTTATCCATAGTCAGTCACTGTTGTGGGAGCAACTGTGAATTAAGACTAATATGAATCGGCTTGGTTGATTTCAAGAGATGAAATAGCAAAGTGTTGCATCCAAATTCATATGTACTTGTTATAGAACAATTATTGGATCTGACCCGCATCAAGAATCACTTCATGGAGCGATATCATAAGTGAATCTTGATCACAGGTATATATCTTTATGTCTTTCGACCTGAGATGCATATTGGAGAAATCAAGTATCGAGATTGTTATACTTTGACATGGTTAAACGTTGTTCGTAACCGTGCAGTTATAAAAGCCTTCGTTGGGTAGAGCATGAACTATATGAGAGTATGTATGTAGTCAAGATGGGATTTGTTCCTCTTATGTGTTGAGAGTTAGACATTTAAGGCGCCTTTCTTAAAAGTTGGATGCCAAATGAGAATGATCACGTTCCATGTCTCATATCCAACATGATGTCTGTAACAAAGAGAATATTGATACGATTACCTTATACTTCAATTGTAGCTAGTGAGCTCCTGGAATTGGATGTTGATTGATGGCACCCCTTCGTGTGTTATTAGGGGCAGTAGCCCGTTGCTAGACGTTAACTACTGTCTATGTCAGTCTTTAATTGAATCTTGTGCAAGTGGGAGATTGTTGGATCCATATGCCCAAGAATCATTATTGAGTGACATTGCTAATAACATATGATCCTATAGGGTCACACCTTAATCAAGTTGGTTTATTATATATTTGATATTAATAAATAAATTCAACTCTTGTATTTGATTAGAGAAAAATTGTTGTTCTATGAAAACAATATTGTAAGAAGTAGAAAAATAGCCTTTATATGATAAGGTATCATAAAATAAGTCATGTACAAAGTTTTGGACACTTTGGTTAACCATGATTAAATCAAATGCTTAATCTACCATGGTTAAAAGACTAGTAGAAATTTTTTGTCCTCATTAGGACACATGGGCCGAAACTTTTTAAGCATGGAGGTCGCTTGTCAACCTCCATCATTTTGTTCCCATACCTCTACTTTATAGCCCATACTTTTTGAATATAATATTCAAAAGGCCATGCTTGGATGGGGCTATAAATATGGAGTCTTATACATGGAAGAAACACAAGTTTTTTTGGTCTAACTTCTTCTCCTTTCTCCTCTCAAAACCGTGAGCATCTAGAGCTTGGAACTCTTTCCTCTTTTGAAGACAATACTTGCTTTTGGTGTTTACTTTGTGTCTTCCTTCAAGTGCTTAATTGTTTAAGCACATAAGGCTTAAAGAACAAAGTTGTACAAGAAGAAATCTAGCAATTTTGGTACCTTATTATTGTTAGTGGATCACTTGTAGAGAAGATCAAGCTCCTTGTTCTTGCCATCTACTTCAACACCCCAAATCCAAGAGGGTCCAAAGGCTACAAATGTTATATTTTCTAAACACCCTATGGTTGTTATAATATCATTCTAACATCTATAAAAGGATCCTTGATGGTTTGTTTTGTTGTTACACTCGAAATTTATAAGAAATTTTTAAAGCTTCCGTTGCCGGTTTTTATGAAAAACTATTTATTTTATGCAACAAAACCCTTCAGATAGGGCGATTTATGTGAGTGGGGGGGGTACATATAGCAGCACCCTTGACTAATCATTGGTCTCTCTTCGGTAAAGAAAAAATCAAACCCCCACCTTCATCTTCTTTCTTCCCTAACCCATCTTGTTTCCATCCCTTTGCACCATGTGAAGTTTTAATCGACGACAAATCCAATCCCTATGTTTAATGTCACCCAAAACCCAAATCATGCATCTTCGAACACATATACTTCTCTCTACCTTTGTGTATCAGCCTTCTAATTGCTCAATATTATATCATTTTCTTGCATAACTCATGTTTTATTATTTCATTTAATCGATTGATGTTTCCTTCTAATGTCGTTTGCTTTATCTTAATGTGTTTCGATTTGAGTTTTCGCCAAAACTCTTGAAATGACAACTGGAAGTTGATTGATCTATTGAATATTGACTATGTGATTGAAATTCTGATGAAGAACGATGATGAATAAATGTTTTTGATCTGAAAATTTATGATTGATCATGTCGATTTGGTGTTTGTCAACTGCCAGAAGAGATAAAGATTGTTGAACTTGAATGTTTGATTTGAAAAATCGATTGGATTATTGGTTTTGTTGTTTATCGAGAGTGGTGAAATTGTTGGTTAGCTTCCGATTCAAATTCAATGCTTGAAAGAAAAGTTAAAATTGGTTTTTGTATCATGTTTGGATTCAGATTATAGTCTCAAAAACGTCCAACCCTTCGTCGCCGGTTACCGGTAAAGGCCGTGCCAGCATCTAATCCCTTTGTATACAGATCAATGGTAGATGGAGATGAAGGGTTTAGTTGGGTTTTTTTGTTTATGTGTGTGTGAGTTTTTTGTTTGTTTGAAAGCTTTGAGATCTGATAATCGATCGTAGCTTGAAACGACTGAAGCAATGACGACAACCATTTTTATGAAGATGATTTTGTTGGATTAATGTGTCTAAGCCAATAACTAAATTGATATATTCTTGAATTAGAACCAAAGTTCTTTTTAGATTGGCCTCAAAACTAGTATTTGGATATAATGACTTTTAGAGGAAGAAGCTGAATTGCTGATTTATTATATGATTAATAATTTGGAATAAATTTATTAATACATTAATAAGAAATAATAATAATTAATTTGGAATTAACCATAAATTAATTTGAATTAATTTTGGATTAATTGAATTGATTAAAAGTGCAGGGACTGGTTGATTATTTATTGAAAGTTGAAGCAGGAAAACTTTAGAACCCCATGGGATGGGGGTGAACGGAATTTATACAGGAATAACCTAGAATTTTCGTTCATGAGGCTTAAGATAAGAAGACAAGACAACTTCATTATTATATTAATTAATCTGGGCTTTATCGCAAAAACTCTAGCTTTGGCCTCAAGTTTCCTTTAGCTATATAAACCCCTCCATGGCTCTTATTATTTGTACCACTCCTTCTTTCCTTCATAGATCCGAAATTTTGCTCAATCCTCCTCTCTCCTCAAGTCTTCTTGCTACTAGAGATTTGGGTACAATCCATTAAAGACATCTATTCCTTTGGTGCTAGCTTTCCAAGATTTTGAAGAAGGATTCTACTTTGATTATTTGCAATAATAATCAAAAGGTATGTAACCCTAATTTGATGTGAATTTCGATTTCATATCCTCTCTCCTAGGATTTCTTGATATTCATAGTTAGTTGTTATCAATAGAGAAAATATAGATCCCTTCTAGGTTGCATGTGAACTTAAGGGTTTAAGAGTTTTTTCTGCCAAATGAAAATTTTGTTTTATAACCTAGAAAAACCATTAGATTTGCAGGTGGTTATTCATCCTAGAAATTTGTTCTTCATAGAGTTTTGTAACTTGTTTGTTTAAGGAGAGAGAGAAAGAACATGGTTCGAGTACCATGATTCGCATCAGAATGAGAAGAGATAACATGGTTCGAGTACCATGATTCGCAGCAGATTGAAAAGAGATAACATGGTTCTAGTACCATGATTCGTAGCAGATTGAGAAGAGAGAACATGGTTCGAGTACCATGATTCGCATCAGATTGAGAAGAGATAACATGGTTCGAGTACCATGATTCGCAGTAGATTGAGAAGAGATAACATGGTTCGAGTACCATGATTTGCATCAGATTGAGAAGATATAACATGGTTCGAGTACCATGATTCGTAACCGATTGAGAAGAGATAACATGGTTCGAGCACCATGATTCGTAGCGGATAGTACTTCCGACCTTACCAGTTATTCCGTTGTGATTGTTTAGACTGAGGATGGATATGATAGAGTGTGGGGCCATAGGGCCATGTTGACCGAGTTTCAGTGGGGCATACCTGGAGATGGAAATCGAGTTAGTACTGAGAGATTTTCATCGGTGAGATGCCAGTTGGAGTCGCAAGACTCAAGGATGAGTAGAGATGAGACTTTATGGAGAATTGCGGCATGAGTTGAGTAATCGACTGATAGTTGAGATGTCACTCTCTGTGACAAGAGTTGCGTTGTTCCCGTTTCCTGGGAGAAGCAAAAGAGATATCGAGCTTCCGGTTTCAGAGTTGGAGGTAAACCCCTTGGGGTAGCATATGGTTGCGACCTTTTCACCATAGTAAGTGAGCAGTATGTCTACTGTGAGGTATTTTTACACCATGAGAGAGTCATTAGTGGGGACTGAGGTGGAAGAGAACAAGAAAGTACCTTCCTGGGTGAGGCATACTTTTTAGCAGCAGTTGCAGGGGATTAGAAGGAGTGTACCGGGGCGGTGGCCCTCGTTGCTTATATCGTGTATCGGCTGTGAGAGTGAAGTCTCCTGTTGCGATGACGATCCACACGATGGGACGTTGGATGCATGAATGGAGACGAGGCGTGTGATTGTGCATTATTTCCAGATTGAGATTCGGGACTAATTCAGGACAGTTGGGATATCCGGCGGTGTGTCGGTCTGAGACATCGAGATGACTAGAGGCAGTCACGTTAGGAGGATTATGAGATTTTTTGTGACATCCCCATTTTCACGGTCAGAAAAGACCGATTTTGTTTATGCTTTGTTTGAAAATCAGAGTAACATTTTAAGTAAAAGTGTTGCGGAATTTGTTCCCAGAAAAACATGATATATACGTTATCAAAGCATTTCCAAAGGGAAGTCGAATCACGAGGGACCGAAATGCTCGGGGGATAAGAAGAGAAAGACTCTTGAATCAAGAGAATGGTGCAAGAAATATGAGAGCCTAGAGGCTCCTTCTTATAGTAATTGAATTTTCAAAAACCACCCTCTATATTTACTTAAATGACTAAACACCTCTTTATAATACTATTTTAAATAGATTTAATGATATTTGTATTAAACTAATGTCGAAAATACTCAACATTAGTCTTATAACGACCGCATCGTCGATACCTTTCTAATGATATATATACATATGTATATATATGTAGACGTATATATGATTTACGCTTTATTTTAATACGTAAATATACTATTAAAAATTATAACTCGTTCATACGAACTCCGTTTTTGACGTTCTTTATATCCAAGCGTAGCTATCGACGAGATCTACAACTTTCGTTTAGACTCCGTCGGCTAATTTTGAATTTATTTTTTTGTCCATATTTTTATAAAATTAAATAAGTTTTCTAAAATCATAACTCTCTCGTACGGACTTCGTTTTTGACATTCTTTTTCTCAAAATTCTTATTTTAAGGAGTACTACGATTTTCATTTTGGTCGCATTAGCTAAAAGTCAACTATTCTCTTCATAGCTTTTTACGTCATACATTCGTTGTGCGCGGCTGACTTTTATATCTTATAAAAATCATATCTAATTCATACGGATTCAGATTTCGACGGAATTTATATTTTCAGGATCGGGACGACGTATACTTCCTAAATATATAATACTATATATATGTTTTGGCGCACTTATTTTTACGATTTACGGACGATTCGACTGATTTTTCTTATTTTATTATATTATAATAATCATGAAACATATAATATTCAAATAATTATTCTTTATTACGTCAAATAGGTTACAATTGTTAACCCTAACTATTACGTTGGTTAAGATTATTTATCCTAGATAATCTTCTGTAAAAAAATCATTTTTAACGCTTATTATATCTTAATTGACTAGCCCAAATCTGCGGTTGTTACAATTATCTCCCTCTTAGGATGATTACGTCCTGGAATCATCAACGAATCTGAGCTTGTATAGTGACTTCATACGTTATCTCTTCATCCTAGGTAATAACCGTAACTTCTATGTTTCCTTGAACGAGTATCTAACTCTTGGACTTCTTGACTGCAGGCGGTGTTCGATTTTGCTCCCGCTCTCTATCTCATGTTAGACTCCAAATTATGTGTAACGCCCGTATATCCGGGCTAGTCAATTTAGAGATAATAGGGGTCGAAAACGACTTTTCGACAAAAGATTATTTAGAATAAATACTAAATAATCTTAACCAAGTTTTAGAATATGTCTCAAGGGTTCCGTACATATAAAGAACGCAGAAATCCGAGTTATAACGAAGAAGTTATGGTCCGTCGAAGTTTTACGGCAAAACCGGCACGACACCGAGAAGCGTAAATAGTGAAATTATGATGGAGGACTTTTTATCCGTAGTGATCTAAACAAAAGTTGTAGTATACGTTAAACCGAGAACATACAAAAAAAGAACGCCCAAATCTGACTTCGTATGAGGAAGTTATGCATTTTCTAAGATTTGGCACAGCAGTGCACGACCCGAAACTCGAATTTTAGTTCGAGCGGTTTTTGGCCTACGCGACCTAAATGAGAGTTGAAGATCTCATTAATAGGAACTCAACGATAAAAAGACAGACGAAAACGGAGTCCGTATGAAGGAGTTACGAATTATTCGCAGTCATTTAACAGTCTAATCTCCTCCTACTGTTAAATTTAAGATCGGTCGAGAATTAGCTGATGGATTCAAAAGGAAAGTTGTAGATCTTGTCTTTACCTACGTGTGGATATAAAGAACGTCAAAAACGGAGTTCGTATGCGAAAGTTATGAATTTTTAAAGATTGGCTGTTTTACCTGCGTCCGGCGCCACGTGTCAGCACCAGACTTCGCCTTGGAGCCTACGCAAGGCTCACGACGTGAGCACCCTTTCTCACGACGTGAATCGGCCCAGACAGCCTATAAATAGAGGCGTAAATCACCCCCAAAACTCACACCTTTCATACTCTTTCTCTCCCATTACCCCCAAACCCTCTTCCCCCTTCCCTAGCACCTCCTAGGTGTTAGAGGCGAGTCCCGGAGCGCCGGAAGGCTCCGAGAAGAAGAGCTTTCGGCTCGGAAGTTCTTCCCCTGCAGAGCCTGGCTCCTAGCCAAACCCCTGGTAAGTGAGATATGCTTACCCTACCTTAAGTATAGCTTATGTTTAAATATAGTAATGTTATTAGGACCTTATAATAAATATATGGGCTATTATTATGAGTTATATAAGTGTCGTTATAATATCTTTTTAACCACTCGCGGTACGGGGAATCTGGTTTGGAGGGCCGCTTGGGTTGCTGGATTTCAGAAGTGCTATATGCCAAAATGATCCTGCCCTCCGGTGTTCCATGTCTGGCCCCTGTCTGTACATAGTGGGTGAAAAGTATTGTGTTAACGCTTATATAATAGTACTAATGGCAAGACTATTAATTAGTCTCGTCGAACGTTAGACTAAACTCTAGTGGTAATGATACTAGGTTCTGTCAAAGGAGTTGTTTAAAGTAAACGAAGTGCTGTCCGAGTATCGAGTCACCACCTTATCAGGTGAGTGCATAGTTACTTTCATCTTACACATAGATATGAAGTATTTAATATAAACTACGTGCTATGTGTGCATATTATCTGAGTACTTGCTGTCTATGCTGGATGAACGATTTTATACATGTTTTAAATGATTTAAACTGTATATATATATATATATATATATATATATATCTACGATAATATGTTGGGTAAAACATGGGTAGATGTAATAGATGGAATATGAGTTGGATGATGAGTTGAGAGGTGTTATAGACCATGAGGTGAGTGTGAGAGGTGGACGATGTGAGAAGCCTTTCCCAAATGATGGCCCCGTCATCTAGCAGAGTATAGATGACAACCACGGACTATTCTAGACAGTCCAGTGGAACACTAGCAGGCTCGTAACCTGTAGGTGTTGTGAACGATGTGTTCACCGGTGTACTCTAAAAACCCATTGACATGTATTGCGAGTGGATTCTCGGAAACGATACTGTCGATAAACGAGATAACCCTGGCAGCTGCGCCTAAAGGACAATACCGGCAGATGCGCCTCGTAGAGAATGTCACAATTTTGGCAGATGCGCCTAAGTGATAGAACTAGCAGCTGTGCTTGATAGATGTGTCATTGACAACGATGAAATTCGTACCTATTCCTTAGGATAATCCTTAGGAATGAATGAACAAGAAATAGCTGATTCTTAGGGTAGATCCTTAAGAATAAAGAAGATAATGGGGATGGGTAATTGGGTTAACTGTTTGATGATTAAACATAATAATTATATTATTGTGGGCTGAAAACCCTATGTACTCACCAGGTTTCCCAACCTGACCCACTCAGTTTATTTGTATCACAGGTGTCGATATGAAGTTACATTACACTGAGAGATTAAGGAGATATAAATCACTACTGATAATGAATGTAAGTTCTGTTTATGCTTATGTTTCTGTATTGACGATGACATCCCAAATGTTTTAAAATGAATAAAAATACATTTCTTCAGAAATGCTTTGATAACGTATTTATCATGTTTTACTGGGAACAAATTCCGCAACATTTTTATTAAAAGAGGTACTCTGATTTTTATAAAGCATAAACAAAATCGGTCTTTTCTGATCGTGAAAATGGGGATGTCACATTATGACCTTCTAGTCACAATCTTTATCCTTATTGGAGACTCCTTCTTCTTCTTAACAAACTTAAGATAAGTTTTTTTATTACTACAATGGACCGATGTGTCATATTCTAATGACCTATCATCGTATGATGCAATGCTTAGACTTAGGTCTCTTAGAGTCAAATTCCATAATGAAAGTTTCCTTCCTTCATGTTCTAATGTGATATAATCACGTTCTAGTATGTAGCACTTCTAGCTACTAGCTTTTACTTTAACAATGATCGCGATACTTCTATTGTTCGCTTTGATTATCTTTTACTTCAATCGTGTGGCTAAGTCAGATGCTTCATCGATCTTGGTTCTCTGAACCATGTAACACACGCGTCTTAGTCGAACTCGATATGATGACCACTAGGGTCGGAATATCAATCACCTTCTTAGTCATTACCGAAACGATGGCAACGACATACATGAACAAGACGTAATCAATTACTAGCTTCTTGGTAACCTTGTGACTTTCCCTGATCCAAGCGTGAGTCATGTGCTTCCGGTAGTATAGGCCTCTACTACCATTCACACCTACTCATACTCGTCCCAAGTATTGTCTCGCAGTTTTCCAATTCACCATACAAGAAAATCACATAACAACTTAACACACCAGATAACAAAACCAAGGTTTATATTACTTCTTGAAACGATTACATAGATGTTCAAGTTTAACCTATATTATGCCTCTAATAGGCTACACCATGTGGTACTACCTACATGGCTACTCGATCTTTGGATATAAAATTATTATTCCTGATTCCTTGCACTGTCATCCGCTTCATCAAGGATCATTTGAAATGCTCTTGCCTTTGGTTTTGGCGACACATTTGGATTTGTAGCTTTTTCTCTCCTTGGGCAGTCTTGCTTGAAGTGTCCTTCTTCCCCACACTTAAAGCATACCTCTTTCTTGGTTGTGCATTCGCTGGCGTAATGACCAGTCTTCTCGCATTTGAAGCAGGTCATCTCTTTAGAGCATCTCCCAATGTGCTTCCTTTTGCACTTGTCATACCATTGTGCTCCTTCTTCAAACTTCTTTGAACCAGACTTCGAGAATTTTCTCTTCTCGTCGGACCTTGTGGATCCTTCAAACTTTCTCTTCTCACCAACTTCAACATTGCTGGCGGTTCTTCCCTTGATCATGTCTTCAACAGACTTGGCAGCCCAGATAGCTGCCTCTAGAGCAGGTGCCTGTCGTACCGGCACCACATACTCCCAGGAAAGTCCATTTGCGTATTTGTCGATTTTTGTCAGCTCGTCTGGGACAAGGCGCAAAGCAAACTCCATTTTGTCCGTGAAGTTGTTGGTGTATTCATCGATGGACATGCTTCCTTTCTTCAAAGTCAGGAATTAGTTTTCTAGCTCGAGCAGATTTTGGGCTGAGCAATACTTGCACTTGAAATGCACCAAGAACTTTGTCCAAGTCAGTTGCAGGGGCTCATTGGGGCTTAGAGTCTTCCCCAGGGTGTTCCACCAGCGAACAACGCCTCCTCTGAACTGACGCACTGCAAACGTGGTTTGTAGCTTGCCTTTGCAACCACATGTCATGAAGGCTAATTCCATCTCCGAGATCCAATCCATAACTCCGATCGGATCTTCCTTCCCAGTGAAAGTCGATGGCTTGCAAGTTAGAAAATCTTTGTACTTGCATCCATTCCTCTCGACTCCGTCATCTTGGTTGTTCCTCCTAATCACCGGCGGATCAGCTTGACCAACGGTTCTGCTATAGTTTCCCTCCTCAGACTGCCCATCATTCAATTCGGGCTGCTCAATAGGCATCGTAGGTTCATCCATATCTTATAGCAGTAGTCGCCTTGTCTCCTCCATTTTTACGATCCAACATCACCTGGATCATTGCTTGTACCCCGACCATTGTGATTGGCTCAGGTGCAGTTGCTACCTCTGGTGCACGCTCAATCACAGACCGTTGATTATCATCTCTGTTAACATTTCCGAGTCCGCTTCGAGTCCTTACCATGTCGATCTATACACCAATTTAAACGTTCGGTGTGTAGTGACGAGAATTTAGATAAGAAAGATTTTATTTACGATCGACGTGTAAATTTCCTTATCACTCCGAAAGGTTACATGCCAGTTCTAATACCGTAATCAAACGTTTAGAAACCTGAGAACATAAAGTTTCCAGATCCGGTCGGCAACAGACCATGGATCCGATCATATAATGCATATCATAAATCATTTAGCACATAAAAGCATGTTAGGCATTTACCCTAAATAAGCTAGTGCTTGTTTCTATTCAGGTGTATTACCTAAATTTATTAGACACGCTCCTCACGACCATCGCTTAGCATTCTAAGTTTAAGTCTAAAAATAAATCCTTATTCCTAGTTCGCTTAAACTAATGCTCTAATACCAACTGTGACATCCCCATTTTCCCGGCCAGAAAAGACCGATTTTGTTTATGCTTTCTTTGAAAATCAGAGTAACATTTTAAGTAAAAGTGTTGCGGAATTTGTTCCCAGAAAAACATGATAAATACGTTATCAAAGCATTTCCGAAGAAATGTGTTCTTATTCATTTTAAAACAAATTGGGATGTCATCGTCAATACATAAACATAAGCATAAACAGAACTTACATTCATTATCACTAGTTATACCATATATATATATATATATATATATATATATATATATATAATTTAGAACTCACGATATATACAATTTCACATCATATAAGTAATTTCATCCCACCCCGACGATCCTCACAACGATACGATCTATATTCTCGGATCTAAAAATTACCGTATTTCCTAATCCATACTCCTGGATATGAAATTAACCTCTTTACCTAATCCATACTCTTGGATCTAAAATTAACCTCTTTACCTGATCCTATACTCCCGGATCTAAAATTAATCTTTTTACCTGATCCATACTCCTGGATCTTAAATTAAACTTTTTACCTGATCCATACTCCCGAATATGAAATTAACCTCCTTACCTAATCCATACTCTTGGATCGGGTATGTCTGATCCATACTCCCGGATTAATAATTATGCCCATTCCATACTCTCGGACTAGGGACAATTGACTGTGTCTAATCAATGCTCTCGGATCAATGACAAATTTAAAGTTCGACTCTCTGTGTATATCTCACTCGTTCTCATAAAGAGATACTACCCAATATTCCTCTTAATTAATTTAGGTTTACTCTGTATCCTAAATTATCGTATATTATCAGATATGCTCTTAACACGTATTTCAGGTAATATCAAAATATTTTACACACCAACAAACATTTAATACATTATTCAATACTTGTATTAAAATCATGTTCATGAAAGGCACTATGCACTCACTTGTTACAGTGACGATTCCAAACTCGGGCATCGCTTCGCTTCTAACAATTCTATTTTTCCTTCGACGAAACCTAGCATTGTTATCGCTAAATTTTAGTCTAATATTTATTGCGACTAATTATTAGTCTAGATTCGTCATTAACTTAGAGTCTACTTCATGATCTATCAAGTAAGGATCAGCCAGGCAGGACCATTTCGACATATAGCTTTTCTGAAATCCAACAACCAAACCCAACGTGACCATTCTAGACACCTCTCCCGTAAGTAAATCAATCAGTATACCGACTTTGAATCACTGATAAACCTTATTTATAGGTTCATAATAACGATATTATAAGCTATATTTAAAGTAAGGTAGCATAACTTACTTAGCTAGGAGCCGGGCTCTGCAGGGGCAGAACTTCGTCGCTGAATCTTTCTAAGAAAGATTCTTGCAGCGCTTCAACACTCACCTTACTATACTAAAAACTACAGAAAGAGAAGTCGAATCACGAGGGACCGAAATGCTCGGGGGATAAGAAGAGAAAGACTCTTGAATCAAGAGAATGGTGCAAGAAATATGAGAGCCTAGAGGCTCCTTCTTATAGTAATTGAATTTTCAAAAACCACCCTCTATATTTACTTAAATGACTAAACACCCCTTTATAATACTATTTTAAATAGATTTAATGATATTTGTATTAAACTAATGTCGAAAATACTCAACATTAGTCTTATAACGACCGCATCGTCGATACCTTTCTAATGATATATATACATATGTATATATATGTAGATGTATATATGATTTACGCTTTATTTTAATACGTAAATATACTATTAAAAATTATAACTCGTTCATACGAACTCCGTTTTTGACGTTCTTTATATCCAAGCGTAGCTATCGACGAGATCTACAACTTTCGTTTAGACTCCGTCGGCTAATTTTGAATTTATTTTTTTGTCCATATTTTTATAAAATTAAATAAGTTTTCTAAAATCATAACTCTCTCGTACGGACTTCGTTTTTGACATTCTTTTTCTCAAAATTCTTATTTTAAGGAGTACTACGATTTTCATTTTGGTCGCATTAGCTAAAAGTCAACTATTCTCTTCATAGCTTTTTACGTCATACATTCGTTGTGCGCGGCTGACTTTTATATCTTATAAAAATCATATCTAATTCATACGGATTCAGATTTCGACGGAATTTATATTTTCAGGATCGGGACGACGTATACTTCCTAAATATATAATACTATATATTTGTTTTGGCGCACTTATTTTTACGATTTACGGACGATTCGACTGATTTTTCTTATTTTATTATATTATAATAATAATGAAACATATAATATTCAAATAATTATTCTTTATTACGTCAAATCGGTTACAATTGTTAACCCTAACTATTAGTTTGGTTAAGATTATTTATCCTTGATAATCTTCTGTAAAAAAATCATTTTTAACGCTTATTATATCTTAATTGACTAGCCCGAATCTGCGGGTGTTACATTTTTTCTGGGCTACGGGATACTTGGAGTTATTTGATTATTATCCGGAAGATCATCGAGTGCTGTGTGGTACATTCCATGAGCCGGAATTGGTACATCTGGCGAGCTAGTCTGTGGGGTAGACTGTGGTATGTCAATTGGTGATGGTTCGAACCCTGAGTGGGGGGGGGGGGGGGAACTGGATATTTTATTGAGAGGATCAGAGATTTGTTCGAGTGCGGTTGGAGAACTGGCGATGGAGATCTGCGGTACGGACACCTGAGACTTGGGTTATATGTGGATGAGGTAAAGTGCAGAGCGAGATAATGCATGTATATGAGTTCAGAAGAAGATAAGGTCCGGATTGTCGCCAAGGTGTTCTCAGTCATTGGCGATTCCTCCATGATTCAAATTGGGAAATGAGGTATTTTGAGGATTGCGAGTTGTGCGAGTGGAAGATCAGCAGTCGAGGTAAGACATTATGAGGTTCTGAGAGGGTATGTTGCGGTATCCGAGTATGGTGCTGTGAGTGGAAGATCTGTGGATGAGACAAGACATCGTGAGGTTTTGTGATGGTGTACCGGGGTATATGAGTATGACATCCTAGAGTTTTGGGATTAATTTAGATTTGAGTTTGTGAGATGGCAAGTGGAGCACCGAGTGGCTATTGTTCCAGTGGGAACCCTTCAGTTAATTGTCATCAAACGGGATTATCCGAGAATGTGAATTGCAGCAAGAGAAAATGTTTGCCACGACGGTTGTCGTCAGGAGTAGTGATGCTTAACATGGGTGGGTGAGTGTACCTATCTATGTTGGACCGTGAAGTATTTGATAGTGGACTCAGTGTGGTAACGACTTGAGGATGAGAATATGGGGTGATAAGAGAGTAAACGGATCCGGGTGGGAGTAATCACTTAGGATTGTCAGGGGAGACCGTGGGGAGAGCCTAGGGAAAGTTAGAGAGAGAGTATCGTGTTACTGCGAAGAGCCGTAGCATACGTGAGTTAGAGAGAGAGTATCGTGTGACTACGAAGAGTCGTAGCATAAGTTAGTTAGAGAGAGAGTATCGTGTGACTGCGGAGAGCCGTATCATACGTGCGAGAGTATCGTATAACTGCTGAGAGCCGTAGCATACATGAGTCAGGGAGAGTACCGTAAGACTGTGGGGAGCCATAGCATTAGAGAGAGAGAGAGAGAGAGAGAGAGAGAGAGAGAGAGAGAATATCGCAAGACTGCAGGGGGGCGTAGCATTCGAGAGGCAATGAGAGAGTGTCGTAGGATTACGGGGAACCGTAGCACTTGTTAGTCAGTGAGAGAAAGTGGTGTATAACTGCGGGGTGCCGCAACCTTATTAGTCAGGGTATGACGCAGAGCGGCTCTTAGGCATGGGTAGCCTTACCAGAAGAGTCTATGAGAACCTGGGGGCCGAACCAAGGGCGAGATTGGGGTCTCGGCAGTGGTCGAAAACCGTTGTGTTTTGAGTTAAATAGGGGTTGTCGCGAATCGGACGGATCGAGGTGCAATGCATGCGTATAATCGTGGAACATGGGTCATGAGTTGAGTGCTAGATTGGGACGAGTGGTTCCAATTCTTTGTCGGACCAGACACTGGTGGGTGAGTTTGGTTCTATCTGTGTGGAGGACGAGCAGTTTGAGATTTCGAGTGGATCTCATTCTGAGAGAGATGTGTTTCCGTTTGATGTTTTAGACTTGAGTGAGCTAGTTCGTTGGTTTGGGGAGGACCACGAGACACACGGAACTAGTAAGTAGTAGACGACAGAGGTCGGAAGTGAGGCGACTTCAGGAGGAGATTGTAGTGTTCGCTTGAGGTAAGGCGAACTTCGTGACTTCGCGTGTCACATGAAGGGCTGAGATAGCTAGTGTGAAAGGGAGTTATAAAGAATGACTGGTTGGGCGAGCAATGAGTAGCCTTGGAAGTCCAGCTGTCGGGTCGGGAGTTGACCTGGTGTTCAGTGTCGGAAGGAACATTTGAGAAGAACTGGGGCTTATGATTATGGGAGTTTGAGGATCATTCCTTCATAGAATTCTGATAGCTACTCAGGCGGTGGGTCATTGGTGGGATATGACCTTTCCGTTCCTTTTGATTTATGACCGGGGTCGATTAGAGAAACATAATTGGTAGAGTGTTCCTAGAGTTTGTTATTCGATGAGTGATTAACATGATGATATCTTGCGAGGGTGGTCCAGTAGGGAGACGAACCACTAGAGTTTTCAAGTTTTGGTGAGACAGAACGAGTACCGCAGCGACAGATGGGTCTGTCCATTTTTGGGGATTGGGATTTCTTATTAGGTTCGATCTATGTGTTGATAAGGAGCGATTTCGAAGGCGAAATCAAATTCAAGTGGGGGAGATTTGTAACATCCTGTTCTGGATCGTCCGTGATTTAAGGATTTGTGGGCTGCAAACCGGGCATGAGGAAGTCTCGGGGCTACGACGAATTGAAGCGTAGGGATTCTCGTCACCTTTTCGTGGATATGAGGTTCATGGGAAACAGACTTATACCAAGGGAGCTATGACAGTTTGAAGATTGGGCAAGATAAGTCCTTTAATTGAAAAAGGTGGCAGCGGAGTACGCTGGGCGTACGTGTGTGTACACTTAGCGTACTCATGTGTGTGACTTTTAAGTAGAGCCACCTAGTACGTTGGGCGTACCAGAGGGTACACTGGGCGTACTAGGCACAGAAGGAAACCCTAAATACGGGGAGGTGCCCCTATATAAAGAATGAGATGGCCTCATTCCTGGCCACCACTCTCAGTCAACAAACCCTCCAAAACCCTAAACCTGCGTTCATAGAGCCTGTGAGTGCATTTGAGAGCCTTTGAGTGACTTTATGTGTTCTTGGAGTGAAGAAGAAGCTTTGGAGAAGAAGGAGTGAGAGTCCAGGCCCTTAGATCTGAGCATATCTGTGTTGGGAGCTTCATATTGAGTTATATAGCTTCAAGCTTTCTCACTCTTTTGATTTGTGCATTACAGTAGAGTATTTTAGGGTTTTTGTCCCAAAAGTTTGAGACTTTAGGAGATATTGAGCTCCATATACTATGATCAACCATTTTGAGTGCAATTAGTGGTGTAGTGTCACAAAAATCAAGCCTGGGTCGTTGGAATCAAGCCATGCAAGAGAAATGAGCTTTCTGAAATAAGAGAGTGTGTTTTGTGTGTTTATGACCATATCAGCCATGCAAAGGCTTAAAGTCACTGACTTTATGGAGTAAGAGCGATTAAGGAGTCCAGATCTGAGAAATGAGCTAAGGTCTTAACGGGTTAAGACCAAGAGAATGGACTAAGCAAAACTGAGCGTACGCCCAGCGTAATTCCAGTACGCCCCGCGTACTGGGTTGGTGTCCCTGATCAGATTCGTGCATGCTAGAGTACGCTGAGCGTACCAAGGGAGGTACGCCCCGCGTAACCTCATTGTGAGCTTTTTGGGCTGAATTTTATAACGGGCCTTGAGGGTTGGGCCTGGGTCTTTGGGCTTGTGTATTAGAGAATTTGAGCAGAGAAATATTATATTATGCCTTGGGCCTTTGTGTTGGGCTTTTCACTTGGACTTGAGAGCTGGGCCTCGGGAGAGCCCATTCATTATTGGGCCTTGGTGGGCCCAATGAGTTTAGGTTATTAATGGGCTAGTTAGTGGAATACCTTTAGACGTAAAGAGTGAGGATTTGGACTTAGATCTTAATGGAGTAATTGTGGATTTTGGTCTAGAGTTAGAGGTCGGTGCAACAACAGCATCTATAGGAGCTGTTCATCATCCGAGGTGAGTCTTCTCACTATACTTTACCTAGAGTGGTAACATTTGTGTGACCGGAGGGTCTTATGTGCTTATATTGAGTCTTGTGATATCTTTGTGATTTATGTTGTGTATGTTTCTGAGCTTACTGAGTTAGGACCGGAGGTTCCATCTGAGTTAGGACCGGAGGGTCCACCCGAGTTGTGGGACCGGAGGGTCCATACCGAGCTGTGAGACCGGAGGGTTCTCAGCGAGACGCATGTGACTGGAGGGTCCATGCCGAGTTATAGCCATGAGAGGCTTATTATCTGTGCATGTGGTATTTTGGGGAACTCACTAAGCTTCGTGCTTACTGTGTTATGTGATATGTGTTTCAGGTTCTTTTCAGGATCGCAGGAAGGCGCCGGCTTGATTGTGCACACCAGAGAAAGAGCTATGTTTTAAGGATCCTGGACTGTTAATTGATTCATTATGGAGTTGTGTTTTTGTAAATTAAATAAATGGGATTTTTTATGAAATGTGTTATGAGAATTATGTGATTTTAAATGAAAAAATTTGTTTGAAAATTTACGTTGTTACAAGTAGTACGGGCCCAATACTACTTTCCACACCTACCTGTACCTTCCTCAAGGTCAGACATGATTCCTCTAATTCACCATACTATACTTATGAACAAAACCCATACAACACTCAAATGAAAGGGTTAAGAGATCAAGTTGCTCAAAAACACTCTTTAACCAATATGATTTATTCCCAAATCATTTATTACATCATTAGGTGTTGTCAAGTACATAGAACCACAATTAATCTCATTGCAAGTACTTAATATAACTATGGAATCCTCAATTCCATTCCATGTTCCCTAATTACCCTTGGGTCAAAACAATCACTAGAGCTAGAACTTCACTAGCATTCCTTCATGTTAATGTTCCAATAACATATCTAGAGTATCAATTCATGTTCATGAATGTCATTCACTTCTAATATGACAATCATCATGTAGTTATCAATAGATTTCCCAAAATGTCCTTATGGCTTAATATTCCACAATTTCATCTAAGGACCATTCAACTCTTGATGTTTTTGCATTCAAATCATATTATTAGTACCAAATCATGTTTATGAGTGTGACATCCCCATTTTCACGGCAAAAAAAGATCGATTTAATAATGCTTATTTCATTTCAGAGTATCATTTTTAATGAAATTTAATGCGGAATTTGCTCCCAATAATGTGATAATATTATTACCAAGCATTTCCGAAGAAATGTGTTTCATTAATAACTTCGGGATGTCATCGTCAATACACAAAGATAAGCATCAAGAAAATATTACAGGTCTTACAATAAATAGTTTATTACACTATGGCCTACAATTATCCATAAATCACTCAACATCCTTGGGCCTTCGTGCCGCTACCTGTGATACAAAGAAACTGAGTGGGTCAGGCTTGGGAGCCTGGTGAGCATATAGGGTTTTCGACATATAATAATTAAGTTCTTTAATTATATATATTTCACAACAAATAATTTACCCGATTACCCATTCCCATTATTCTCACCTATTGATCCTAAAATACTGATCTCAAGGGACCAATCCCAAGGATCATCATCATCAACAGGTATACAATACTGTTTGGGGGATTCCTTTAGCAATAAATGTCAATAGGGCAACCATGGGGGGATAGAGTACATCAATGAACTTATAGTTCACTAACACCTACAGGTTGTGAGCCTACCAACGTTTCCATTGGATTATCTAGATTAGTCCGTGGTCGGCATCTATACTCTTCTAGACGACTGGTTCATCAATATTCAAGTCCTCCCATCATCATCTCATCATTTTCATCACCCATTACTACCCATCATATTTTATATAAATATATAAGAAAAAATATATATGATTAATCAAGTAAAATCATAAAATTTATCTAACATAGATATCAAGTAATTCAATTAATAGGCACACATAGCATTTAATCATCAATATACTTCATATCTATGTGTAAACTGAAGGTAACTATGAACTCACTTATTAAAGTGGATGACTGGAAAGTTGGTCAGAACTTCGCTTCAGGACTGAGCATTTCCTTTGATGTAACCTATGTTCAGTTATCAGTAAGTCTTAGTTTATTATTTCTTATGACTAATTAATAGTCTAGATTCCACAACAATCCCAAAGTCTACATCAAGATCTAAGGAACAACCAGATAGAATCATATCGGAGGTAGGGTGCATTTGGTATACAATGTATACTATTTAGAAATCTCACTTTAAACACCTCACTAAATCTTGCCTAGACATCGCCCCCGTAAGTAGATCAATCAGTATAACGACATGGAATTACTGATAAATCTTATTTATAGATTCATAACAACGACTATGAATATAAATATAAATTACACTAAAATAATATAAATTATAATCTAACTTACAGAGATTTCCTAGACAGAAGTTCGGAAATTGCACTGGCAGAGCTCCTACTTGATGGCTACTACTTGCCCGACAATCAAGAGTCGCAGGGCTTCGCCAGAATACTAATTCTAAGGAAATTTTGGGTTAATACACAGAGAAATTCAAAAGAGAAATAGGTGAGATGTGTGGGAAAAGTGCTGAACTTCGAAAGCTATTTATACCTGAAAAAGAAAAAGCGCGCCGCCCACCCTGCTGGGGTGCGTCGCGAAAACGGTCGGGAGGGTGACATGGCAGTCATCTAACGGTGACATATAGTGAGATCTTAGGGGTTGCCAGAGGCGCGCCGCGCCCTGCTACGCACATATTTTTATAATATATTAGAAAACTCATATATTTTTCATACGAGCTCTGTTTTCGATGGGTTTATATCCACACGTAGCTATCGACAAGATCTACAACTTTCATTTAGACTTCATTGGCTAATTTTCACTTTATTTTTAAAGTTATATTGTTAACAGACTTAATGTAACAACCCAAAAACCAGAATATTTTTTTCTAAAATAAACAAGTACCACAGATATAAAATTTATCCAAAATCATCACAATGTATAATTGTTATGTCATCAGAGTACAATATAAAAAATGAGGAAATAACGGGAGAGAATGTTGTGCCATCACGCCGGGCCCTTCCCCTTAGTACCGGAAGTACCTAAACCATAACCACAAACTGTAAGCAATCGCTTAGTGAGTTTTCCCAAAGTACAACATACCAATAAACAATTAATGATATGGGCAAAATCATAGTCTTACAATTATTGCCGAGTGTCGAATCCCGGTCTTACATACAGGTGCCAGGGACTCGATTCTGGTCTTTCATACAATTGCTAGGGGCCAGATCCTGGTCTTCCATATAATTAGCAGGGGCCACATCCTGGTCTTTCATACACATTTCACACAAATAATTTTCATACTGTAATGCAAAGGATGGGTCGGCTTTGGTGACTTCGACTGTAACGCCCGTGTTTCTAGGCTAGGCATTAATGATGATGTAATAGTCTAGGTTAACCTTTGTAACCCGTTTTGAAATAATAAAAATGTATTATTTGAGTATTATGTGTTTTATGCTTAATTGTTGTGATTTGATAAATTAAAGATAAAATAAGCATTAAAATAAAATATTTGATAAACCCAATATCTATGAAGGAAGTTGTAGTGGTCGTGACAAGGATTCCGGATATATAAAGAATGCCGAAATCCGAGTTATAACGAAGAAGTTATGACCAGTCGAAGTTTTGCGACAGAACCGGTACGACACCGCGAGACGTAAATAGTGAATTTACTATATAACGATTTTTAGCCTTAGTGATCTAAACAAAGTCGTAGACTTCGTTAAACCGAGAGCGTGCATAAATAGAACGCTCAAATCTGACTTCGTATGAGGAAGTTATGATTTTTCTAAGTTTCGACTTAGCAGTATGCAGACCAAAACTCGAAATTTAGATTGAGTGATTTTTAGCCGAAACAATCTAAACAAGAATTGAAGATTTCGTCGATATTAGTGCAACGGTAAAATGACAGACAAAAAACGGACGTCGGATGAAGAAGTTATGAATTTTTAACGGACTTTTCCTGTCCCGGCCTGTTAAAAATATAACTTTAAAAATAAAGTCAAAATTAGCCGACGGAGTCTAAATGAAAGTTGTAGAGCATAGGCTCACCTACACGTGGATATAAAGAACGTCAAAACCGGAGCTCGTATGCAAAAGATACAAATTTTAGAAGTTTGGAAATTCGGAGTACGCCCAACATAAGGGAGTACGCCCAGCGTACTCGTGTTCATGGTCCGAGTTGGGCCACGAAGCCTACTCCATCGCATGGTCGACGTGTGTACGTAGGTCCGATGCGTCCGAGATGATCCACCTGTATGCCCAGCGTACTCGATGTACGCCCAACGTACTGAGCCGCAACACAATACACCCAACGTACGAGGACATTACGCCCAGCGTAACCCCGATGTTCAGCCACTATAAATAGAACTCAAGGCTGCCCGATTTTTGTTTACTTTCTTTACATCTCTCACCCTTATACTCTCTCCTAAATTGAAAGAAATACCCCCGAAGCCTAGTGTATCGTCCTAGCACCCGAAGCAAGTTCCAGAGCCCCGGAGATCCCGAGAAAAAGAGTTTTCGAGCCGAAACTCTGTCCGCGTGAAGCCCAGTTTTCAAGAAAACATCCCGGTTTCATCAAAAAATATTATTTTTAGAGCCGAAGTACTGTCCAATTATCGTCTTAACATGTGAGTGTATAGTCACTTTCATCTTACACATAGATATGAAGTATTTTATCTAAAATACGTGCTATGTGTATATATGCTGTTTGTTTATTTGAGATGAATGATGAATAAATGTTTTATACAGGTTTTAAAGTGTATATGTATTTTATATCTACAAATATGTTAGGTAAAACATGGGTAGATAAAGAATGAGGGATGAAAGATGATATAGATGTTATTGGCAGCTGCGCCTAATAAATAACATTGGCAGCTACGCCTAATAAATAATATTGGCAACTGTGCCAATTAGAGAATAAATGATGTTGTTGGCAGCTGCGCCTAATAGATAACATTGGCAGCTGCGCCTAATAAATAATATTGGTAACTGTACCAATTAGAGAATACATGATGTTGTTGGCAGCTGCGCCTAATAAATAACATTGACAGATGTGCCAATTAGAGAATAAATGATGTTGTTGGCAGCTGCGCCTAATAAATAACATTGGCAGCTGCGCCATAGGCAAAGATGGATTTTGTGCTTATTTTTTAGGTTAATCCTTAGGAATGAATGAACGAGGAATAGCTAATTTCTTAGGGTGGATCCTTAAGAGTAAAGAAGATAATGGGGGTGGGAAATTGGGTTGATTGTTTGATGTTTAAACATAATTAATAAATTTATTGTTGGTTGATGAAATTAATAAATTTATTTATTGTGGGATGAAAACCCTATATGCTCATCAGACTCCCAAGCCTGACCCACTCAACTTTTTATATTACAGGTAGTGGACCCAGAGCATAGTTGGATGATGATGAAGGATTTTGGATTATAGGCCAATAGTTGTAAATAACTGTTGTAACGCTTATAATGTACTATTTATGCTTTTGGTCTGTATCGGAACATGACATCCCGATGTTTTGTTATATAATGAAAATACATTTCTTTAAGAAATGCTTTGATAAATTTTTATTATATTTTGTTTTGGGAACAAATTTCGCAACACCTTTTGGAAGATTACTCTTATTTTATTTTAAAAGCATAAACTAAATCGGTCTTTTCTGGCCGAGAAATTTGGGGATGTCACATCGACCCATTGGTACAATGAGGAACTCACCTCCCAATCTGAATAATAGCTGATAAGGTCCCGACTCCGAAACTCAGCTCTAACCGACTCCTAACCATCAAAGACAATTTCTCAAATATAATCCAGAATACCTACAATACCCTTTATGGGTCAAACTAAGTCAGACGGTCAAAGAGTCAAGAAAAGTCAACTCAGCTGACCGCCACGTCGTGGTACCCTTGTACCACGTAGTGGTGCCGAATACAACAAAACAGTCGAGATTTACCCCGCCACCACGTCGTGGTAACATGACTTTCAGCAGCTTAATGCATTCAACCACTTTCTTCGATTTCAAAGGGTCTCCAACTTAGATCTGGTCCAAATAGGGTCTAGATGGATAAATTTCCAACTTTATCCAATATAAACCTCCAAAATGTTTAGATCTCAATGTTAATATCCAAAACACTTCATGGATTAAGCAATAATCATCCCATCCAAAGTGGTCACTTAACCAAAAGTTTCAAAAGAGTCTCTAACATCAAACACACCATAAATATTGGTGCTTTTCAGTCATGCATGTCTAATGCATGTCTTAAAATCTTATTAGGTCAAAATAGGGAAAAAAAGGCCAAGATTTCATGCAGATGAGGGTTCAGGTTATCATCAGATGAGGGTCAGAGAGGAGGATGTGCAGAAGACTGCCTTGCAGACACGATATGGTCACTATGAGTTTGTGGTGATGCCTTTCGGGCTCACCAATGCTCCTGCCGCATTCATGGATCTCATGAACCGCGTGTGCAGACCGATGTTGGATCGGTCTGTGATAGTTTTCATTGATGACATATTGGTCTATTCCAAGACTCGGGAGCAGCATGCGGAGCACTTGCGGGAGGTGTTAGATACTATGAGGAGGGAGAGCTTGTATGCCAAGTTCTCCAAGTGTGAGTTCTGGTTGCGCGAGGTGTAGTTTCTTGGGCACCTTGTCAACCAGAACGGGATTTCGGTAGACCCGGCCAAAGTGGAGGCCGTGATGAGGTGGGAGGTCCCGAGGTCTCCATCTGAGATTTGGAGCTTCCTGGGATTGGCAGGTTATTATCGGAGATTCATTCAGGACTTCTCCAAGATAGTCGTGCCCTTGACCCGGTTGACAAGGAAAGCCGTGGTCTTTCGCTGGGGGCCTGAGGAGCAGGCCGCATTCGAGACACTAAGACAGAGATTGTGCGAGGCACCAATCTTAGCCCTGCCAGAAGGTGTGGAGGATTTTGTAGTGTATTGTGATGCATCCATCTCGGTATTCGGCGTGGTATTGATGCAGAGGGGGCATGTTATCGCCTACACGTCGAGGCAGCTGAAGCCTCATGAGGCGAATTATCCGACGCGTGATTTGGAATTGGGTGCAGTTGTTTTCGCCCCCGAAATTTGGCGTCATTACCTCTTTGGAGTCCGTTGTACCATTTATATGGACCATAAGAGTTTGAGGTATCTCATGGATCAGCCGAATCTGAATATGAGACAGCGACGATGGCTAGATGTGGTGAAGGATTACGATTATGAGATCCTCTACCACCCGGGAAAGGCCAATGTCGTGGCCGATGCGCTTAGCCGCAAGGCAGCGCTGATCAGGGATATCTGTATGTGGATGACCGTGGTGACTCCGCTGTTGGAGCGGATTCGCGAGGGCCAGCAGGAGGCCATGAAGGAGGAACATCGTAAGAGTGAGCGTATTGTGGGTCAGGTTTCCTCCTTCGATTATGACAGCCGTGGATTGATGACTCTACACCGGAGGGTGTGGGTCCCATACCATGGAGGCGTGCGCCAGGTACTGATGGAAGAGGCGCACAAATCCAGGTTTTCTATCCATCCCGGGGCGACGAAGATGTACAGGGATATTCGTCTTGATTATTGGTGGCCCTGCATGAAGCGAGATGTAGCTTGGTTTGTTGAGAGATGCCTGAGCTGCAGGAAGGTCAAGGCCGAGCACCAGAGGCCTCACGGCAAGACCAATCCGTTGGATATCCCGCTGTGGAAATGGGAAGATATCACCATGGATTTTATCACGAAGCTTCCCATGACCGCGCAGAGAGTGGACTCGATTTGGGTCATCGTGGATCGGTTGACCAAGAGCACCCATTTCATCCCGATTTAGGAGAGCATTTCGGCCGAAAAGTTGGCCGACATCTATATCAGGGAGGTAGTGGCTCGGCACGGGGTGCCAGTCTTGGTGATTTCCGACAGGGATGTGCGGTTCACTTCCAGGTTTTGGAAGAAGTTTCACGACGAGCTGGGTACTCGTCTGCACATTAGCACCGATTTTCACCCGCAGACGGATGGTCAGAGTGAGCGGACCATCCAGACTCTGGAGGATATGCTGCGGGCGTGTGTTATGGACTTCGGAGGTAGTTGGGATACTTACCTTCCTTTGGCAGGATTTTCCTATCACAACAGCTATCACACGAGTATCGATCGTCCTTCCTTTGAGATGTTGTATGGGAGGAAGTGCAGGACCCCGATACGCTGGGGTGAGGTTGGACAGAGGGTCATGGGGAGTACCGAGGTGGTACTCAAGACCACGGAAAGGATCCAGCAGGTTCGGAGCAGGCTTCAGACTGCTCAGAGTCGGCAGAAAAGTTATGACGACAAGCGTCGCTCGGACCTGGAGTTCCAGGTCGGGGACATGGTGCTCCTGAAGGTGTCGCCTTGGAAAGGTGTCATTCGGTTCAGGAAGCGGGGCAAATTGGGCCCCAGGTACATTGGATCTTTCAGGGTTATAGCACGGGTGGGCAAGGTGGCATTGGCATATCGGCTGGACCTGCCAGCCGAACTCAGTCAGATTCACAGTACTTTTCACGTCTCCCAGTTACGGAAGTGCTTGGTGGACGATTCGGCAGTGGTGCCTTTGGAGGATATTCAGGTGGATGATAGCCTGAACTACATTGAACGGCCAGTGGCGATCCTCGACAGGAAGTCGAAGGACTTGAGGAACAGGATGGTGGAGTTGGTAAAGGTGCAATGGCAGCACCGCAAGGGCTCAGAATGGACATGGGAGCCGTAAGATGAGATGATGGAGCATTACCTTGAGCTATTTTCAGCAGAAGCAACGGACTTCGAGGACGAAGTCTAATTCAAGTGGGGGAGATTTGTAACACCCGGGATTTTTCCAGGTATTATGAGTATTTGCCTTAATTAATTTATGGGTTGTTTGGTTGGGTTTTGACTTTGGGCCCTTAAGAGTGGGCTGAGGAACCTCGTACGCGGGGCGTACATTGCTATGTACGCTCAGCGTACTCAGGAGAAGGAAACGCGGAAGCCATGCACGTACGCCCAACGTACCAGGAGTACGCCCAACGTACGTGTGCAGATCCTTAAACCCTAAAATTAGAGTTTGCTCCCTATATAAAGAACATAACCCTTGTTGGTTTAGCCTCCCTTCACTCTTACCCAGCCACCACGAAAACCCTAGCTCCTTTGTGTGCCTTTGTGTTCTAGAAGCCATTTAAGAGTGTTTGTATGTTGTTTTAGTGAGAAAAGAAGAAAGGAGCTTGAAGAAGAAGCAAGGATCCACCAAGAGCTTGTAGATCCAGAGGATTGACACCATTTCTGACTCTTTTGAGGTATCAAGTTCCATACTTGACCATTGTATGCTTAGATTTGTTTATTTGGGGTTTTTATGTCCTTTTTGACCCCATTGTTGGGAGTGCTTGAGTATTGTTGGTTCTAGAGCATAAGAGCTGTCCTTTTGGACTCTTAGAAACACCTAGGGTCATAAAAATCGGATCTTGATGGTTAAGCCAAAACCATGCAAGGGTTAGATGGTCTTAAAGCTTGTATAATGAACCAAAATCATGTTTTGACCCCAACCATGCATGCAAGCACCTAAAGTTCATAACTTTATGGCTTGGGAGGCCTTAAAGGACCTAGATCTACTTTTTGGACGTAAAGACTTAATGGATTAAGTCAGAAGTGAAGTCCCAAGGAAACTGGGTTGTACGCTAAGCGTAAACCCTGGTACGCTGCGCATACTGGGGTGGTTCACGCTCCGTTACCGTTCACGGTCAGTTACCGTTTACGGTCAACCTCCGTTTGCGGCCAAGAGTACGCTGGGCGTACTTGCCAGGTACGTCGCGCGTACGTGTGCAGAATGGCAACCATGAGATTTTGGGCCTTAAGGATCTTGGCCTGGGCTTGGGGCCCTGTGGGCCTCTGAGAAGTATAACTTTGGACTTAGAAATCTGGAACTAGAGCATTGGGCCTATTGGGACAAGATTGGACCATTGGAATTAATACCTTTGGACTTGGAGCTTTTGGGCCTAATTAGGGGGATGAGGCCCAATTAAGGAATTGGGCAATTAGTGGGCCTTAAGGAGTCTTTAATAGGCCATTGGAGGACTGAGCTTAATAGATTAGAATTGAGACTCTTGGATGTCCCAATTGGACCAAGGAGTAAAATGGTCATTTTACCCTAAGTTGTGTTATATACTATGATCGGGTGTTAATGTGTGTATGTTAGCCGGGAGTCATCCGAGCAGCTGTTAGAGACTACTTTCCGCGAGATTCGACACACAGTTTTCGAGGTGAGTTACCTTCCAGTAGAGGTGGGTCTACGGCCACAATGCCGGCCCACCAGCAGGGATTGTCTTTAGATGATTGTCTGTGTGATAATTATCTAGGTTGCTATTACCAGATGTGCTTTATGTGCCAGTATGATATGCTATATGTGATAGCGGTAGTAGGAGGGGAATAGTCCCCCGCCTCGGTCGTTAGGACCGAAGGGTAGGTCAGTACCCCATGAATGCTTGATAGTATGATTATGATTTGCTAGTAGTAGGGGTGAAATAGTCCCCGTTTCCGATTGAGATAGACCGGAGGGTAGGTCAACACCCCAGAACTGCTTGACATGGGTTGGTCAGCACCCTAGAACTGTTTGACATGGGTTGGTCAGCACCCCAGAACTGTTTGACATGGGTAGGTCGGGCTCCCCAGAATTTCCCGACAATATGTATGTTGTTTGGCATGTGGTATGATGGGGGAACTCACTAAGCTTTGTGCTTATAGTTTTCAGTTTTGGTTTCAGGTACCTCTTCATCCAAGGGAAAGGAGCCGACGGGGTTGTTGCGCATCACACATACACATGATTTCCGTATTGAGAACCCTAGGATTGTACTCTGACATTTTTACTAATTGATGTTATGTTTTCGAGACTTGTGATCTGTGACTTGATGTTTTGAAATGATATTAATGATGTTTTTCATGAACAATTTTTAAAGTAATATAATTTAACAAAAACATTTGGGTCTCAATTTTGGGATGTTACAATCCAAGGCAACAAAACATAGAGAAAAGTGGGCAAAATCCATAAATCTATCGATTAACTTAACAAGGTGGAGACTTTATACCTCCTTGAGATGCTAGAGGAAGGCAAACTCTTGGATCTTATTTTCTTTGAACTCCCCAAGTGATCTTCCACCACCTTCTTGATGGGTTTTGAGCATTATAACACTCCTATGGTGTACATGCAACCCTAGAAACCTTGGATCTATGTTTTCTCTATTATACATGCAAATATGATTTCTCCAAGGTTCTCATCCTAACTAACATACCATGGGGAACTTGTAATATAAAATTAGTAGGATGACATACCTTTTTCTTATGGTTGATTCTTTGGAGCTTCAAGAGCCTAGCACCAATAATGTGGATGCCTCAAGTGGAATCACCAATCACCAAAACACCTTGGAAAACTTGAGACAATAGTAATCACACTAGAAATCGGCTCACTCTTGTTTTTCACACACTAGTGCCATTTCATGTGCCAAAGACCTCTTTATATAGTATGGAGGATTAGGGTTACATTCATGTAAACCCTAATACCCATGACCTTTCATTTCCATAGGATCCATGGGTTAAAACTCCATGGACTATCCATGAAAGTTTAGCCCAACCTAAATGAACTTGGCCCATTATATATATATATATATATATATATATATATATATATATATATATATATATATATATATATATAAGAGTCCATATTTAATTAGTTCCTTTTGATCACTAAATTAATTCTGAATTAATTCTTGATCAATACTAATTAAATAATATGATTTCATATTATTATATTATAACTTATAATATATTAATAAACCATATACATACTATTCTCAAAAGATTATCCATACAAATTGTTCCGGTGAAGTGCAACCCAAATGGACCATGCTACTCTCGGGTCGAGTACATACCAATAATAGTTATGGGCTTAGACATCTAATCCAATAGTCTCACACTTGGATAAGTCTAAAACTATTATTCAAGTATGACTCCAATATCCCGACTAGCAATCGTAGCTCTTAAAGCCGCTGCGGAACTCTGACCTAGTCAAATGACGTGTCCATTAGATAAGGGATCATATATTCCTACATTCTAGATATCATATGGACTGAGACATGGATTATAATCATTCTCTCTGTCCATTTGTTGTTTCCCGATTTCCGATTTATGACAACTGACTAATTGAACAAATCAAATCAGTCCAGGCTTGGCCAAACACTTAGGGTGTCATCAGTAAATCATCTAGGGGCCCACATATATCGCTTTTATCCCTCCAAGGGTAAAAGGAATGGATAAACTTCGAACCAAATGTTCACTTGTACTTACGCATCAAATTACACACAACGATATGTTTTATAACAACCAAGTTATTGGTTGCGTTTACATATGTCAATGTGCAACTGACGCGCAACTACACCTCACACGTCTCCGTTTGAAGAATATAAGATATTATCGTCTCATGATCACCCGTGATAAAATCCATGAAGTGATTCAAATGAGCATAGGTTTAATCCAATACTCGAATCTCATTCCAGGAGCACTCATGAATGTTGCAACAACTTTTGCTATGTCTAAACACTTTAGACATCTACAAGCCCAATTCATGACAGTCTTGATTCATACCTACTTCCAAAGTATGATTGACTGTGGAGAGTTTGAATAACCTAGTTATTCGGGAAGTCAAAACATGAAAAGTGAAGCACAAGAATAATCGAATCCAATATGGTCTCAGAACTTATGAATATAAATAAAACACCTTTTATTTATCACCATATTGATTACACATTATTCATTGCATAATGTTTCGATTTATCAACTTAACACTTGAATTAAAACAATAGTTGTCTCATGCTCCAAGCATGCACACTATGTTTTCTAAACAATAGTTATGCCATATTCCAAGTATGCACACTATGTTTGTCTATGATCCTTACTTTGTGAAATAGACCAATTGAACATGATTCCAATGATGCTCATTTCACAATCCAAAATCCTTACCGCAAATGTAAGAATACAAGATTCTTTGCCATTTACTGAAATCTATTAGATTCTAAACTTATATGCATTGATTCTCTTGTAATGACTATGCACGAAAGTCACAAAGACTTGGCAACAGACATTTACAAAGTATTTCAATGGAGAGCAATTCCATGGAAACGAAGTCTCAAATTCAAAGTACATTCCTTTGAACATCCTTCTTGCATTAAGTTTTCTAATCTTACACAGATTTAATGAATAACTTCCACCTATGAAACAATTCCATATTCCCATTTTGACTATCAATTCTGAACAAGAGTTGCCTCTTTTCAGAATATGTCAATATGGTCCTTTCCAAAAATTTACGTCATACTTCCAATTGTCCATGAGCAACCAATCTTTGGTAAACCTCATATTGTGCTCGACAATTGCTTAATCATTTTAGTCATATCAAATTCTAGACCTTTTTCCCTCTTAATGCCCTAGGCATTAGGAAAATTTAGAAAGGATAAATATTATAGCACATGTAATCGATCCTATATCCGAAGCATATGGGACACGATTCATGATGTCTCACATAAAGACATGATCCTAGACCAGTCTTTTGCTACAATATTTTGTTTTTGCCATGTTTTCATAATTCAACTATGAAGAGGGATGCCGTAATCATAATCGAATTTTGAGAACGCAATATATAGAATTTCCTTATGTTGAACCATTCCAAACTAAAATTCATATATATATCCTTGACTAAAGATGATTAAAATCTCAATCTAAGGTTTTAGAATTGAAATGAAGTATAATTTCCTCTCCCTTAATTATAGCAAAACAACTTTTCAAAGCCTGGAGGGTCACGAATTGAGACTTTTGTTTTCTATAATTAACACTTAACATAATTATCATGCTCCCAATAACAGGATAATTATTAGCATAACACTTATGCTCCCACTAGCTTTGACATATATCCAGAAATCAGCTGGACTTCTAGAAATCAATACTTTATTGACTTTCTTTACCAAAGTTCAGATTTCTGATACGAGATGCTTTGATAAGACTTTATCAAAATCATACACCTTTCCTTAGATAGCTCACATGTGTGTCTAAACAATTTTAGAACTATGAAAAGGGATGCCGTAATCATAGTCTCAATTGTTTAGACCTTTGCCATTTCTCAAAAGTCCATGTTAGTGTGCCGGTTAACCACACACACTCCACTAACGACTTTGAGAATGCAAATATCACAATTACTATCTACTTAGAATCTATTTAGCGAAAGCGTTTCCTCACCATCATTTTCATGAATCGGAGAGAAACCTTATGACACTTAGATTTTATGGTGTATGTGTTCCTATCCATGTGAATTTGTCAAAACCATAATCACAAGACAAGGTTAGTCACAAATTCAAACTCATATGGACTGAACTTGTTCAATCTTAATTTTTTGCCATCTGGAAGCCCAAGGGCCTACCATGTCTTCCAAGTTGTTATGCAAGCAACCGAGAACTCATAGAACTCACATACATAGTCAACTTTAACCGGAATGGGCATAGAAACAAGAATTATGTCAGGACGATAGGTTATAAACCTCAAGTCGTGTGCTAGTGATAAACTACATGTTTTATTCTTGATTAGTTCTTGATACTCTTTCAGGATCTTTAAGACTCCCACTGTCCTCTTGACATATAAGACTCTCTTGTCAAGAACCATTCCTTGAGAAAACAAATATTCAAGAGATAGTGCGGATTCTTATCAAGACAAAAACTTCACACAATTGGCCTTAAATGGTATTTGTTTTATCCAAAACATCACAACTTACCAATTTCAAATGTACAAGAGTAGAAAACATTTTACTCTACATTTGACAAGTGTTATAAACCTTCTATAAGATATGTCACTCAAGTTACAATCTTTGAGTATGACTCTAAGAATTGTTTTGAAGTATGACTCATCTTCTTGATTTAACCATTTCAACTATTCATGATTCCTCTTCTTAGCCATAGGAATGCACTAAGATGTCCTTAGAGGATCAATTGTGATATGGTTTCTTAATCATTAAGATGATCATAAAACCTGATACTAAAGTACTCTCCCATCTTTTCAGATTTGAGAAACTTTTATCTTTCTGCCTAATTTGATTCTTCTCATTCGTTCTGCCATACATTGAAACTTTTCCAATATTTCAGAATTACACTTAAACTTGTAAATATAACCATATTTACTAAAATTTAGCAAATCATGACGAATAGTCTTATCGATCTTTGTGGTGGACTCAACTAGTGCACAAGAATGTGTACTCGATCCCATAGTCCTTCACTTGACTCACATATACATGTGAACAAGGAATTAGTCTTTAATTTTCCAAAGATGAAAATTCTCATTCATCATACAATACAACTTGCATGATTCCAAGTTTCGGTCTAATTGAGACTTGGGTGATGAGAATCTTCCTTATTTGGTAAATTTAGACACTACCACAAATGAAAGAATCAAATTCACATTTTCAATATTGGTAGAAACATACAAACATCAATTTTTCATAAATGCCATTGCAAGGAGATATAAAACAAAACAAAAACAAAATTTTATTTATTTATAAAATGTGGAAAAACTTTTCCTTACAATGCAATTATAAGTGAAAAAATACGCTATTACATATTTCCTATCAATCTATCATAACTCTCAAGCAGTAGCTCGGAAATCCGATCTTCGAACCATGCGATTGAAATCCATCTTCGCGATCAGATTCAACATACTCTTCTTTTAAGCTTCCTTCCATTTGCTTGATCCTGCCAAACATCAAAATGCAACCTAGTCACATCATGTATTAAGAATCAACAATTAGAAACTTAACAGAGTTAGATAGTGTACTTACCTGAAGCAGAGTCAAACATTTTGTCTTTATTTTCTTTCAGATCTTTCAGGTAGTCAGGGCAGCTTCACTTCCAATGCCCATTCTCTTGATAGTAAAAACATACAGACTCTTTGGGAATGGTACACAGGACTATCACAGACTTAGCCTTTCTCTCTACCATTTGGTCAACTGGGTTGACCATGGCCAATCCCTTTCCATTGGGAATAGAAAACTTTTCTGGACTTCCACTGTTACCATTGTCAATTTCCATGGAAGTTTGAGAAGTAGATCTTTCACCCAAATTTACTTTTCCAGTGCGCCAAAACATTGCTGATTCAGCAGCAATAAGAAAATAAGTAAGATCAATAAGGGTCATGTCGTGGTCTGTCACATAGTACTCCTTAATGAACTCACTATACGACTCAGGAAGTGATTGTAGAACCCAGTCAACAGCCAACTTCCTTGAGACTTCGACACCTAACACTCTCAGCATGTCGATATGTGACTTCATCTCCAAGACGTGAGAACACACATGCCTTCCATCTTCATGTTTCGTTGCAAGTAGGGCTTAAATGACCTTGAATTTTTGAAGTCTTTGAGCTTGTGGTTCAGGGAGAATAATTAGAGGATGTGGAGGAAGAGAAGTATGATTTCCATGATCCAATCGCGGGACATCATCTTCATTAGGAAAGCTTGTTCTAAGGGATTTGGGAAGACCATAGTTATCTGAACTAGACATCTACAATGGGAGAAATTCAAGTTAGTTGATTTAAGTCCTTAATATAACACCCAATCTGAAATATTAAGGCTAGGACCCAACACAATATCTTATAACTAGGAAGAGGGATGACGTAATCCAAGCTATAAAATATTTGAAGGTAGGCGAATGACGATTCACCAATTTCCACCATGAAAAACGAAATAGGTATTAGGTTTTAATTGGATTGAAACTCCTAGATCTTTTGAGATTCATTGAAATTTTCAATGGCATGTTTAAATCTCAATTGTGCCCTCTCAAGTTTGTGACTGGGATGCCGAGGATCACAAACAAGGTGTGAATAACCATGCAAATTAACTTGGTACCCTTAATTTTATCACCTAATCGATATGCCGGTTACCCACACGCGCTCCACCGATCTATGATAAACATTAAGTCACCCTTTGCCACTCTTACTAGTCCATATTAGTGTGCTGGTTACCTACACACGCTCCACCAACGACTTGGTAAGGTACAAAGTGTAATTTCATGGGTTAGTACCATCTTCACATTTACCTAAAGTAACTAAGATTGGGAATTTATAAAAGGTTTAGTTACTTTATATTTATCATTATACTTATAATGAGAATTATAGTCCTTGTCCTACCCGTTCGGCTAACGACCCTCCACCAGTCAAGGAAGCGGTGGGTGAGAGTGGACACCCATTAAGCTGCCATTTTATAGGCAACAACCTTATACCCCCCTTATAGATCGGCTTCGTGAATGAGGCCTACTAACGGTAAGACTGACTTGCTCTTATACATACATATATATATATATATATATATATATATATATATATATATATATACATATATATATATATATATATATATATATATATATATATATATATATATATTATTAACTTATAATACTATAAAGTATAAGGGTTAAATTTTAACTTTTAAAACTCTAGGGTTTAGAATTAAGGTGTGTGTGAGACTTTACAAATTCCAAAACTTGAGGGCAAGTTTTGAAACTATTCAAGACTTTTCATTTCTATAACCTATGAGTCTTAATGGCTTTAAAGAAAAGACGTTTGGAATTCCATAACTTGAGGACAAGTTATGGAGTCCATTAATTGGCATTTAGATCAAGAATTACACCAACAAACAATTTGCAAATAATTCCTATGATCTACCAAAACTCATAAGTATGAACATTCAAATCAACAATTTCAAGAATCATATAAACATATTTAAAACTTGAAAATTTGATAATAACCATTGAAAATGGATTAGCATATTCATTCCCACACCAAAAACAGGTTTTATAAGTCCAAAACAGTTTAGGGTAATGATTCTAGTCCATTTCCAGCAGCAAAACTCGAAAAACTGCACACAGAGCCTCCTACTCGTCGAGTGCAAGAGCCTACTCGACGAGTAGGATGAGTTTATACTTGGACTCGTCGAGTCCCCCTATGGACTCGGCGAGTCCATTGAGCAGTGAACAATATTTCGACTTTTTAAAGCATTTTGCATCAAGTATAATGAAAACAAGCCTAGGCTATGATACCACTGATGGGTTTTGAGCATTCTAACACTCCTATGGTGTACATGCAACCCTAGAAACCTTGGATCTATGTTTTCTCTATTATACATGCAAATATGATTTCTCCAAGGTTCTCATCCTAACTAACATACCATGGGGAACTTGAAATATAAAACTTAGTGGGATGACATACCTTTTTCTTATGGTTGATTCCTTGGAGCTTCAAGAGCCTAGCACCAATAATGTGGATGCCTCAAGTGGAATCACAAATCACCAAAACACCTTGGAAAACTTGAGAGAATAGTAATCACACTAGAAATCGGCCCACTCTTGTTTTTCACACACTAGTGCCATTTCATGTGCCAAAGACCTCTTTATATAGTATGGAGGATTAGGGTTACATTCATGTAAACCCTAATACCCATGACCTTTCATTTCCATAAGATCCATGGGTTAAAACTCCATAGACTATCCATGCAAGTTTAGCCCAACCTAAATGAACTTGGCCCATTCTATATATATATATATATATATATATATATATATATATATATATATATATATATATATATAAGAGTCCATATTTAATTAGTTCATTTTGATCACTAAATTAATTCTGAATTAATTCTTGATAAATACTAATTTAATAATATGATTTCATATTAATATATTATAACTTATAATATATTAATAAACCATAGACATACTATTCTCAAAAGACTATCCATATAAATTGTTCCGGTGAAGTGCAACCCAAATGGACAATGCTACTCTCGGGTCGAGTACATACCAATAATAGTTATGGGCTTAGACATCTAATCCAACACTTCTTCCTTCACAAGAACCAAAAAACCTCTTTAAGGCCAAAAACTCACACAAGGGATCTACGGTTTTCAAGGGATGATTTAGAGAGACGGAGGCTGATGGGAAGGAGGCTAGGAGGGGTTAAGGATCTTTAAATAGGGCTCAACCCGTAACTTTAGGGGTTTTCCCAAAAAGCCACCACCACGTCGTGGCAAAATCACCACGTCATGGTGGTTCATTAAACCCCCGTGACCCAAAACTCTTCACCATGCCGTGGTGGAGCTTCACACGTCGTGGCCCTAAAAGAAACATCATACGCAATCAAAATAATTTCATACATGGAACTAAGTGTTACAACTCTCCCCCACTTGAATTAGACTTCGTCCTCGAAGTCTGGTACCATAAACAAATCCAGGTAATGCTCCCTCATCTCGTCCGCCGGCTCCCACGTCCCTCATAGCCTTTTCGGTGCTGCCATTGCACCTTCACCAGATTTACCACCTTGTTAAGTAGAGTTTTAGTTTTTCTGTCGTGAATTGCAATGGGCTTCTCCACATAATTCAGGCGTTCATCCACCTGAATATCATCCAACGATATCACGGCTGACTTATCGACTGCACACTTCTGCAATTGAGACATGTGGAAGGTGTTATGGATCTTACTGAGCTCCTCAGGAAGGTCCAACCGGTACGCTACCTAGCCTACCCGAGCAGTAATCCTGAAGGGACCGATAAACCGGGGGCCCAACTTGCCCCGTTTCCGAAACCGGATGAGACCCTTCCAAGGTGACACCTTCAGTAAAACCAAATCTCCCACTTGAAACTCAAGGTCTGAACGGTGTCGGTCAACATAACTCTTCTGATGACGCTGTGCGACCCACAACCTGTCACGCTCCTACTGAATCAACTAAGTGGTCTTAAGCACCACCTCGGTGCTTCCCATAACCCGATGCCCGACCTCCCCCCAACAAACTGGGGTCCTACACCTCCTTCCATACAGCATATCGAATGGCGGTCGATCAATACTAGCATGATAACTGTTGTTGTAGGAGAACTCTTCTAATGGAAGGTAAGTATCCCAAATACCTCCAAAATCCAACATGCAAGCCTAAAGCATATCCTCGAGCATCTGGATTGTCCGCTCACTTTGTCCGTCGGTCTGGGGGTGGTATGTTGTACTGAAATGCAACTGAGTTCCCAACTCTTCATCGAACTTCCTCCAAAATCTGGAGGTGAAACAAACATCTCTATCCGAGACCATTGACACAGGCACCCCATGCCTAACTACCACCTCCCAGACATAAATATCAGCAAGCTTCTCTGCGGATATACTCTCGACAATCGGGATAAAATATGCACTCTTGGTCAACCTGTCCACAATGACCCAAATAGAATCAACACCCCGCGCCGTCCTGGTTAATTTTCTGATGAAATCCACAATGATTTCCTCCCAATTCCACATAGGGATGGGTAATGGCTGCATCCTGTCGTGAGGTCACTGATGTTCAGCTTTGACCTTTCTACAAGTCAAACACCACTCAACAAACCACGCAACTTCCCTCTTCATACAGGGCTACCAGTAACTCAACCTCAAATCTCAGTACATCTTTGTGGCCCCATGGTGGATTGAAAATTTTGATTTATGGGCCTCCTCCAAAATCGTCTGTCTCGCCCTGCCTGATGCCGGAACCCAAACCCTACCACAATGTGTCAACAACCCCTGACTGTCTCTAACAAACAAAGGAATATGTCCTCTAATCCGCTCAGCCTTCCAATTTTCCCTTTTCAATCCTTCCACCTGAGCCTTCTTGATCAAATCCATCAAAGGTGAAGTAACAGTCATCCCCAAACAAATATCTCGGATCGACGAGCACACCGCCTTACGGCTCAAATCATCGGCCACCACATTGGCCTTTCCGGGGTAGTACAAAATCTCGCAGTCATAATCTTTTACCACACCCAACCACCTCCGCTGCCGCATATTCAAATTCAGTTGATCCATCAAATATTTCAAAACTTTATGATCGGTGTAGATAGTACACTGGACTCCGTACAAATAGTGCCTCCAGATCTTGAGGGCAAACACCACTGCCCCCAATTCCAAATCATGCGTTGGGTAATTCGCCTCATGAGGCTTCAGCTGCCTCAAGGCGTAAGCAATCACATGCCCTCTCTGCATAAGAACAACTCCCAATCCTGAAATAGAAGCGTCGTATAAAACCACAAAATCATCCAATCCTTCAGGCAACATGAGAATCGGGGCCTCGCACAAGCTCTGCCTCAGAGTCTCGAAGGCCAACTACTGATCCAGACCCCACTGAAAGGTCACATTCTTCTTGGTCAGACGGGTCAAAGGCACCACAATCTTGGAGACGTCCTCAATAAATCTCCGATAATACCCCCCAAGACCCAAGAAAATCCAAATCTCGGATGCGTTTTTCGGAACCTCCCAACGCATCACAGCCTCGATCTTGGCCGAGTCCACCAATATTCCATCTTGGTTGATGATGTGCCCCAAAAACTACACATCATGCAGCCAAAACTCGAATTTGGAGAATTTGTCATACATCCTCTCCCTCCTCAAGGTCTCCAACACCTCTCAAAAATGTTTCTCATGCTGCTCCTTTGTCTTGGAGTAGACCATAATATCATCAATAAAAACAATCAACGATCGATCCAACATCGGCCTGCAGACTCGATTCATGAGGTCCGTGAATGTTGCTAGGGCATTGGTGAGCTCGAAAGGCATCACCACAAACTCGTAATGATCATAACGATTTCTAAAGGCTGTCTTCTGTACATCCTCATCCCCGATCCTCATATGATGGTATCCTGACCGAAGATCAGTCTTGGAAAAACAAGATGCACCCCGAAGCTGATTAAATAGATCGTCGATCCTCAGAATTGGGTAACGGTTCTTCACCGTTAGCTTGTTCAGTTGTTGATAATCGATATACATCCTGTGCGACCCGTCGTACTTTTTCACAAATGGGATCGTTGCTCCCCATAGGGAACTACTCGGATTGATAAAACCCTTGTCTAGCAGCTCCTGCAGTTGTGTAGCCAATTCCTGCATCTCAGGCGATGTTAGGCGATATGATGCCTTGGCTATCGGAGCTGAACCAGACATCAAATCAATCTGAAACTCAACCTGCCTCTTGGGAGGCACTTCCGACAACTCCTCGGGAAAAACATCTGGAAAATCTCGCACAATGGGTACCCTGCTCAACTCAAACATGGCCTTAACCTGTATATCTGAAACATAAGCCAAAAGCGCAAAACAACCCTGTTGCAGAAACCTCCTAGCCCTCGCAGCTGAACAGAGGGCTGGTCCATGCGAAGCTCTCTTACCAGAAATGACCAGTTCTCCCCCACTTGGGCTTCGAACTCTCACCAACTTCTGCTCACAATCAATTACGACCCCATTGGGCCCCAACAAAGTCCATCTCGAAGATCACCTTCAATCCCCTCAAGGGAATTAGTACCAAATCAATAGGAAACCTCTCACTGAACATGTCCTATACACACCCTCGAAAAACCCTCGCAGTACTCACAATACGATCATCCACGATCTCCACCTCCAGAGGGGAGTCCAAAGTCCTCGGAGCGTCTCGAAACTTCTTGTTGAGCGCAAGAGATACAAAGGATCGGGTCGCCCCCAAATCAAACAAAACATGAGCAGACAACCCATTGACCAAAAAGGTCCCTATACAAGATCATAGAAAAAATAAGCATAACAAGAAAGTAATAAAAGATAGAGTTAAGTTACATACCAGTAATTACATCCGGAGCTGCACGGGCCTCATCGGTGGTTAGCTAAAAAGCCCTGCTCTTCACCGCATGGGCCTCTACCTTGCCCTGGCGGCCATTAGTAATCATCAAGGTGGCGGGTGTAGGCGCCACCACCGCTCCCTCTGTCAATCTCGGACAATCGGGATTTTTATGGCCGGTCTGGTTGCAGTGGAAACAAATGAGATCCCTCTTGGAGCAATCCCTGCTCACGTGACCTGCCTGGCCACAATTGAAACATCTGGAGCCCGCAGATCGACAACCTCCACTGTGCGGCTTGCCGCACTTGTCACATCGGCCCCGACCCTGCTGGCCTCTACTGTGAGTATCGGAGCTCTTGGGCTTCTTGGCCTGACCCACTGCTTTCTGCACCTGCTCTGGCTTCCACTTTGTCCGGAGCTCCAAATCAATTTCCCACTAATGGGCCTTATCAATCATATCATTCAAGGTCTTGCATCCTGAAAAGCTCACGAACTCCCTGATATCATCCCTTAACATAACATGATATCTCGTATTCCTCATCTCCTCATCTGTAGAGTACTGCAAAACTAATAATGCCCTCTCCCTGAATTTGGCGGTGATCTCCGCCACAGTCTCTATAGTCTGGTGAAGGTCCTGAAACTCCCTCACCAGCTGCTGCACCTGAATGGCCGGTGCAAACTCCTAATAAAAACTCTGCACAAAATCCTCCCAAGTCATCATTGTAACAGCTGCCGTTCCAACCCCCTGATGACCTCCTCCCACCAGTCCCGCGCTCTGTCCCTCAGCAAACATGATGTGAATCCCACCTTTTCTTCCTCGGGGCAAAAGCTCGTGCACTGAGCATTCTCCATGTCAGCAATCCAGCGACGGCTAGCGATGGGGTCCTTAGCCCCAAAAAACTCAGGCGCTCTTCACGTCTTGAATTCTCGGAACGAGGGAGTTCGAGCCCCAATCTGACCTGCGACAATCTTGGCTCGAAATGACCTGAGCTGCTCCTCCATGATCTCCATAATCCCCTCCTCGACGGTACAGAAAATTGTGACATCCCCATTTTCATGGACGCAAAAAGACCGATTTGTTTATGCTTTGTTTGAAAATCAAAGTATGTTTTTAAAGAAATATGTTACAGAATTTATTCCCAGAAAAACATGATAAATATATTATCAAAGCATTCCGAAGAAATGTATTTTGTTTTGAGTAAAACTTTGGGATGTCATCGTCAATACAGAAACATAAGCTTAGACAGACCTTATATTCATTTACAATAGTGATCTATATCTCCTTTAATCTCTCAGTGTAATGTAGCTTCGTATCGACACCTGTGATACAAATAAACTGAGTGGGTCAGGTTGGGAAACCTGGTAACTACATAGGGATTTCAATCCCACAATGTTATACCATATATATATATATATATATATATATATATATATATATATATATATATAATTTAGAACTCATAATATATATATACAATTTCACAGCATATAAGCAATTTCATCCCACCCCGACGATTCTCACAATGACACGATCTATACTCTTGGATCTAAAATTAAGCTTTTTACCTGATCCATACTCCCGGATCTAAAATTAAACTTTTTACCTGATCCATACTCCCAAATTTGAAATTAAACTTTTTAACTGATTCATACTCCTTGATCTGAAATTGACCTCCTTACCTAATCCATACTCCCGGATCGGGTATGTCTGATCCATACTCCCGGATCAATAATTATTCTCATTCCATACTCTCAGACTAGGGACAATTGACTATGTCTAATCCATGCTCTCGGATCAATGATAAATTTAAAGTTTGACTCTCTGTGTATATCTCACTCGTTCTGATAAAGAGATACTACCCAATATTCATCTTAATTAATTTAGGTTTACTCTGTATCCTAAATTATCGTATATTATCAGATATGCTCTTAACACGTTTTTCAGGCAATATCAAATATTTCACACACCAACAAACATTTAATACATTATTCAATACTTGTATTAAAATCATGTTCATGAACGGGACTATGCACTCACTTGTTAAAGTGATGATTCCAAACTCGGGCAGCGCTTCGCTTCTAATGATTCTATTTTCCTTCGACGAAACCTAGCATTATTATCGCTAAGTTTTAGTCTAATCTTTATTGCGAATAATTATTAGTCTAGATTCATCATTAACTCAAAGTCTACTTTCATGATCTATCAAGTAAGGAACAACCAGGTAGGATCATATCAGAGGTAGGGTCCGTTTGGTATACGAAGTATACTGTTTGGAAATCCCACTTTAAACACCTCACTAAATCACAGCCTAGACATCATCCCCGTAAGTAGATCAATCAGTATAACGACTTGGAATCACTGATAAATCTTGTTTATAGGTTCATAATAACAATAATTAACTTAAACATAATTTATACTTAAAGTAGGGTAAGCATAAGTCACTTACATGGGGGTTTTGCTAAACAATCGGGCTCTGCTGGAGCAGAGCTTCTGAGCCGAAAAGCTCTTTTTCTCGGAGCCTTCGGGCGCTCTGGGGCTTTCCTCTAGCACCTTGAGGTTACTAGGGCTTTAGAGGGGTTTTGGGAGTCTAGAGAGAAGTTAGAGAAAGAAAGAAAGGCTTATGGTGGGAAGAAAATATGAAGGATTCATCCTTTATTTATAGGGGTTTGATCATAGAGTAGGCTCTAAGTTTTGTCCGTATCTTCCACGTATGAGATCTGTTTTCTAGGTTCTTTATATCCACACGTTAGTATTTATGAGTACTACAACTTTCATTTAGTCCCCATCGGCTAATTCTCATTCTATCTCCGATTTACAAAACTGTATCGAATTTATCGCGCTCGAAGAGTGGGGACTAAGTTTCGTCCATATCTTTAACATACGAGCTCTATTATCGATGTTCTTTATATCTACGAATTGGTATTTACGAGTACTACAACTTTCATTTAGACCCCGTCGGCTAAGTCTCATTATATCTCAGATTTACAAAACTATATCGAATTCATCGCGCTCGAAGAGTAGGGACTAAGTTTCGTCCATATCTTTCGCATACGAGCTCTGTTTTCGACTGTCTTTTTATCGTTGAACTCCTATTAACGATATCTTCATTTCCCGTTTAGATTATTTTGGCTAAAAATTGACCGATCTAAAATTCGAATTCCGGGCTATGCATTGCTATGCTAAATCTTAGAAAAATCGTAACTTCCTCATACGAAGTCAGATTTTGATGTTCTTTTTATGCACGCTCTTAGTTTAACATATAATATGAATTTTGTTTAGATCGCTAAGGCTAAAAAGTATTTTATCAAAAATTCACTTTTTACGTTACGCGGTGTTGTGCCGGTTTAGCCGTAAAACTTCGACGGACCATAACTTCTTTGTTATAACTCGAATTTCGACGTTCTTTATATGTACGGAACCCTTGTGACATATACTATAACTTGGTTTAGAATATTTACTCTAAATAGTATTCTATCAAAAAGTCATTTTTGACGCGCATTGTCCCTAAATTGACTAGCGCGAATCTGCGGGCGTTACAAAAATCACCGGGGTAAAATCAAGGATGCCGCGAGTAACCTCAGTTGCAATAAGCTCACGCAGACTCTCATCAATCGGCTCAGCGCCTGAACCTGAACCCAAACCAGAGCCCGATCCTGAACATGAACCTCCTCGAGTAGTCATCACCATCCTCAAACTGAAATTACAACATAGAAAACAATCAATAAAGAAGTTTGAAAGGACTCCTCCTCACCGGTCTCCATAGAGTTTCAAGGTTTGCACTCGTCTCGGGTAAAGGTCCTGTGCTTCCGGTAGTACGGGCCCAATACTACTTTCCACACCTACTTGTACCTTCCTCAAGGTCAGACCTGATTCCTCTAATTCACCATACTATACTTATGAACAAAACACATACAACATAACACACATATCCTAGACTCTTCTAGGATTCCTCAACCCTCACAGAACCGGAAACCTCAATCAACACCGTTGGTCGCCTTATGCATGCAAGTTATACACAAAGAGGATCACATAGACTGTCAAATAAAGTTTCTACCCTAAGTTCACAACCAAACTGTTGGATTAGGTGTCTAAGCCCATAACTATAATTGGTATGTACTTGAATTGATAGCAGCACAGTCCTTTTGGGTTGCCCTCAACCTAGCAACTGGACAAGGAAATTATGAAAGGAGAGATATTAATTTATAAGATTAATGAATTAATATAAATGATTTATTAATATGTTAAAAGATTAATATATTAATTAGAAATCATTATGTTTAATTAATAGTTAGCCAGAAATTAATCAGAATTAATTTTGGGGTTAAAAGAATTAATTATAAAATGCAGGGACTAGTTTGCAATTAACTAATAGTTGAGTGGAAGGTTCCAGAACCCCCTTGGAAGGAGGTGGACGAAATTCTTAGGGGAAACCCTAGAGATTTCGTCCAAGGGGTCCAAATAAGGCCTTTGGATCTTGCTTAGGCCCTAAGCAAAGGATAACTAGGGTTTTCCCTAAACCCTAGATCCCTTAGCTATTTAAGGAGCCTCCTGGCTAACATTTGAGGGCACTGATTTCTTTGGAAGAAACCCTAAGGCCGAAATTACATACTCTCTCCATCCTCTCTCCTCCAAGTTTCCTTCTTGCTAGTTCTTGGGTGTGATTCCATTAGAGGCATTACATTTGTGGTGCTAAGCTTCCAAGAAGATCAAGATCAAGATCAAGAGGATTATCAATTGTTTGCTATAACAATTGAAAGGTATGTAACTCCTAAACCCTAGTTTGTTAATTTCGAAATTAGCCTCTCTCCTCTAGGGTTCTTGTTTTGCAATTCAAAGTTATATGTTCAATAGTTAAAACATAGATCCAAAGTAGGTTGCATGTGAACTTAGGAATTGTTTTCTAGTTTATTTGTTTTACCTAAAACCCATCAGTGGTATCAGAGCCATTGTTTGTTTTAAATTGAATTGCTATAATTGTTGAATTGCAAATTAGGGTTTATAGCTATTAAACCCTAAAGGCCAAATTTTCGATTTCTAGGGTTTTGGATAAAAGGGTTTTTTTTGAAAACCCTAGCCTCCAAAGAACCCTAATCGAAATTAGGGTTAGGGTTTTGAAAACCCTAGCCTCCTCCCTTGTAAATTTCGAAATTGCTAGAAGTTTTAGGGTTTCTTGTTTTGGATAATTGTTACTTAATTAGATTAATTGGATAATTATCCTTACCTTATTTTTCGAAATTTAGAGGGATAAGGATTAGGATTAAATTAATTGATTAATTTAATTAGATAATCCTTACAAGATTTAATAATTTGATTAATAGTTAATTAAAAGATAAGTATTAAATCCAGTTAATTGGTTTATTTAAATTTAAATTTAATAGTTTGAATTTCGAAATTTATATAAACCCTTGAAGTTTTAAAATGTTTTAAAACACACCCTATATATATGTATTATGATTAAAAGTTTAATATTATATATGTATAAGAATATGGTCAGTCAAATCGCTAGTATGCCTCATTCACGAAGCTAATCTATAAGGGGGGTATAAGGAAACTGCCTATAAAATGGTAGTTGAATGGGTGTCCACTCTCACCCACCGCTTCCTTGATTAGTAGAGGGTCGTTAGCAGAACGGATTTGATAGGACAACTACTTCTCATTAAAAGTATAATGACATTAAAGAAAGTACTAGAACATTATTTTTAAAATCCCAACTCTAGTTACTTTAGGAAAAATGTGAAAAGTATGCTAATCCATGAAATTGCACATTATGCTTTATTGGTCGTTAGTGGAGCGTGTGTGTAGCGTGTGTGGTTAACCAACACACTAAAGGGCACTAATAAAGAGTAGTAATGGGTATCTCATAATTGTCATTTTGATGGAGCGTGTGTGGTTTACCAACACATCAATAGTTAATGATAAAGACAATGAGGTTACCAAGCACATTTGCATGGTTATTCACATCTTGTTTGTGATCCTTGGCATCCCAGTCACAAATAGAAGAGCATAATCTGAGATTAAAACATGCCATTGAATAGTTTCAATGTATCTCAAAAGAATTAGGCATTTCACTTTGTTTGTTTCGTCTAATGGTGGAATTGGTGAATCGTCATTCACCTACCTTTATGAAATTTACACTTGGATCTCGGCATCCCATTTCTAAGTTGTGAATCTTCATAGTTGGATCCTAACCTTGATATTTTATCTTTGGGTTATTATATTGAGGTATCTTGAAATCTAACTAAAACTTTCTTTCTTTTTAGATGTCTACTCCTGGAAACACTTCTGCTTCATCCTCCTCCAACCAGAACTTCTCTTTGCTCAATATCTGCTCCAAAGTCGTTATGGATGGCTCAAACTATAACGATTGGATGCGCAACATCAAGATGGCTCTTCGTTTTGAGAACAAAGAATATGTTCTTGAAAAGGAGCTCAAAGAGCTTGATGAGTCTGAAGCTACTCCTGAAGATATTGCTGCCTACAAGAAACATTACGATGATGCTACCAAAGTGGCATGCATCATGGTGGCAACCATGTCCCCAGAACTGCAGAGGTACTATGAGGACTACTGGCCTTTTGAGATGAACAAGGACCTTATGGAAAAGTACCATAAGCGAGCTCGTCAAGAAAAGTTTGAAGTAGTCAAGTCACTCATGGCTTGCAAGATGAAAGAAGGGGAATCGGTTGTGTCACATGTGCAAAGAATGCAACGCTACATAGAGCGTTTGGTCAAGCTCAACATTCACTTTGATGAGGAATTGGCCATTGACATGGTCTTGAACTCACTACATGATTGTTATGGTCAGTTTATTCTAACTTACCATTTGAACAATACTGAGCAGACCTTGGCCCAATTGCACAACTTGTTGCAGACAGCTGAGGCAGGAATGAAGGGTAAAAGTATACCCTCCACGCCTACAAGTGCCACTGTGTTGGCTATTGGACAGGGAAAGGGGAAAAAGAGGAAAGGTCCTCCCAAGCAAAACTGGAAGAGCAAGGCTCAAGCTGGGTCGTCTAGTAATGGCCCAAAGGCTAAGCCCAATGGTTCCACTCCCCATGTTTCTGATCCAAAAGAGGCCGTTTGCTTTTACTGCAATTAAAAGGGGCATTGGAAGAGATCTTGCCCACAATATCTGCAAGATATCAAGGATGGCAAAGTGAAGCCATCTTCGGCAGGTATTTACACTATTTCTGCTAATAACTCATTATCTTCTCGTTCATGGGTCCTTCATACAGGATGTGGTTTTCATATCTGTTCTGATTTGCAGGGACTAAAGGAAAGTGAGGAGATAGAGCGAGGAAGGATAAACTTGATCATGGGAAACAGAAAGTCTTCACCAGTGACCAAGATCGGAGTTTATCAGCTTCTGCTTAGCAATGATGTTAGATTAGATTTAATAAATTGTTGCTATTCGTCTGAGATGACGAGAAACATTATTTCATTTCATGCATTGTTCAGACAAGGTTTCAAATATTCTTTTAATGATTTGAATGGTTCAATTTCTGTTTATAAGAATGGTGTTTTTATGTTTGAAGCTTTACCTTGTGATGGTGTGTATGAAACAGTGACTTGTGTTGATAGCTTAAGAAATAGTGTACTTAATATTGACTTGTCTAGTAGTGTAGACAAGGCATGATTGTGGCATTGTCGTCTTGGACACATTAACAAGAAATTCATAGCCCAACTCCAAAAGGATGGAGTGTTGGAATCATTTGACCTAAAATCAGATGATATGTGTGAATTTTGTCTTTTGGGAAAGATGACAAAATCACCATTCACAGGGTCTTGTGAAAGAGGTGAAGGTCTGTTGGATCTCATACACACAGATGTGTGTGGGCCCTTCAGATCAACTACAAGAGATGCTAATCGATTCTATGTGACTTTCACTGACGATTATAGCAGATATGGATATATCTACTTGATCAAACATAAGTCAGAAACTTTTGAAAAGTTCAAAGAGTTTAAGCATGAAGTCGAAAATCAATTGGGCAGAAAAATAAAGATACTTAGATCCGATAGAGGCGGGGAGTATCTTAGTATCGAGTTTAACGACTATCTGAAAGAATGTGGGATAGTCTCACAATTGACTCCTCCTAGGACACCACAGTTAAATGGTGTAGCTGAGAGGCGTAATCGAACCTTGTTAGACATGGTTCGTTCTATGATGAGTCGGGCTTCGCTTCCCATTCACTTCTGGGGGTATGCCTTAGAGACAGCCGCCCACATCCTCAATCTTGTCCCTACAAAGAAGGTTGCCAAAACACCTCACGAAATATGGACAGGGAAAGTTCCCTCGTTAGCACATATTAAAGTCTGGGGTTGTGAAGCTTTCGTAAGACGAGAGACTCACGACAAGCTAGCAGCTAGAAGTGAGAAATGTGTTTTCATTGGTTACCCAAAGCAGTCTTTTGGATATTTGTTCTACAGGCCTAGTGAGAACGTGGTCTTTGTAGCACGAAGAGGAGTCTTTCTTGAAAGAGAGCTCATATTCAAAGAGGACAGTGGGAGCACTATTGACCTTGAAGAAATTCAAGAGTCAGCCAATGAAGGAACCTTAGATGACACTAGCACTCAACCAGAGGAAACAGTTCCTGTTGAACCAATCGATAACTCATTACCTCTTAGAAGATCCACTAGGGTGAGTGTGCCACCTGAGTTGTATGGTTTTCATATTACTTCAGATGGTGACACATTCATAAGTGACAGAACACTGGTAAACTTAGATGAACCAGTCACTTATAAGGAAGCAATGGCAGGCCTAGAGGCTTCCAAGTGGAAAGAGGCAATGGACAGCGAGATTAAATCCATGTATGACAACCAAGTTTGGAATTTGGTTGATAGTGCACCAGGTCGTAAGACAGTTGGGTGCAAATGGATCTTCAAGAAGAAGACAGACATGGATGGAAATGTGCACATATTCAAGGCTCGACTGGTTGCAAAAGGTTTCACTCAAACCCCAGGGGTTGACTATGATGAGACCTTCTCGCCAGTGGCTAAGATTAAATCTATTAGGATATTGCTCGCCATAGCTGCCTTTCATGATTATGAAATCTGGCAGATGGATGTCAAAACTGCTTTCCTTAATGGGAAGTTGGCTGAAGATGTTTACATGAGTCAGCCAGAGGGTTTTGTTGATGCAAAGTTCCCCAATAGAGTGTGCAAGCTTGAGAAATCCATTTATGGATTGAAACAAGCATCTCGCAGTTGGAATCTTTGCTTCCATGAGAAAGTCAAAGAGTTTGGTTTCTCTGGAAGTGAAGATGAGTTCTGTGTGTATATCAAGGCTAGTGGGAGTATAGTAACTTTTCTGGTGTTGTATGTCGATGACATATTACTCATTGGTGACGACGTTCCAACCTTGAAAGAAGTTAAGTCTTGGCTTGGAAAGTGTTTTGCCATGAAAGACCTTGGAGAAGCTTCCTATATTCTTGGGATTAGAATATTGAGAGATAGAAAGAAGAGACTAATTGGACTTAGTCAGAGCACATACTTGGATAAGGTACTAAAGAGGTTTAGTATGGAAAATTCCAAGAAGGGAGAGCTACCTATCCAGAGCAATACCAAATTGAGTAAGACTCAATGCCCGAGTATAGATGTTGAAATAGATGACATGAGTCGTGTACCTTATGCTTCCGCTGTCGGGTCGATCATGTACGCTATGACATGTACTCGCCCTGATGTGGCATTTTCTTTGAGCATGGTCAGTCGCTATCAGGGAAACCCAGGTAGAGCTCATTGGATAGCAGTTAAGAATATACTCAAGTATTTACGAAGGACAAAGGACTGGGTCCTTGTGCTTGGTGGCAGTGATACTTTGAGAGTAGATGGTTACAGTGATGCCAGCTTTCAGACGGATAGAGATAACTTCCGTTCTCAGTCGGGCTGGGTGTTTTTACTGAATGGAGGAGCAATTACTTGGAAGAGTTCCAAGCAAAATACGGTGGCTGATTCTACTTGTGAATCAGAGTACATAGCAGCAAGTGAAGCATCGAAAGAAGCAGCTTGGTTGAGGAACTTCATCGGGGATCTCGGAGTTGTTCCAACCATCCAGGAGCCTATGGAACTGTTCTGCGATAATGAAGGAGCGGTTGCCTTGACAAAGGAACCGAGAGATCATGGTAAGACCAGACATATCGACAGAAAATACCATTTCATCAGACATAGAGTTGAAGAAGGCCATCTTATAGTAAAGAGGGTGTCATCTGAAGATAACCCAGCAGATCCCCTCACAAAGGGTCTGAGTAGGGCTAAGCATATTCAGCATGCTCAGAGCATAGGACTGAAAGATGATATTAGTTTTAGTAGTTAGATTAGTTTTATTCTGAAACTTGTAACAAAGTAAATGTAATTGACTTTTGGTGATTAAATAATAAAGTATTATTTATAAGTTTGGTTTCTGCCTTTTGTCAATTGTTTATTATTGTGTTTCATTTTTGCATGTTTTACTTCCCGAATAATAAGATTATTCAAACTCCACAGTCACTCATACTTTTGGAAGTAAGTAGTGAATTAAGACTGTCATGAACTGGATTGTAGATTGTCTAAGGATAGACATGGCAATAGAATTGCTGCAACGTTCATGAGTACTCAGAAATTGAGATTTGAGTACTGGATAAACCCTCGCTTAGAGTATCACTTCATGGAATTCATCACGAGTAATACTGAGACGATAATATCTTATAATCTTGAAACGAAGATATATGAGTTGCAATTTACAAGTCGGTCATGCATTGGTGATACGAAAACGCATCAGTAACTTGGTGTTATAAAACGTATTGTCATGTATAATTTGATGAGTAAAAGATACAAGCATATGAGTCAACGTTTATTCGTTCCTATTGCCCTAACAGGAAAAGCGATATCTGTGGGCCCCTCGATGATTTGGTGTTGACTTATGTGCTGGGCCCAGCCAGGACTAAATTGATGTGTTCGATTAGAAGTCCTACATCATCACAAATCAGGAATCGGGAAACATAGATTCTGGACAAAGAGATTGATTACATTCCATGTCTTATGTCTAGGGATATCTAGCAGAACGAAGGATTATATGATCACTTATCTTAGGACACGTAACTGACTGGGTCAGAGTTCGGCAGCAGCTTTTTGGAAGCTACAATTTGCTGATCAAATTTAGAAGGCATACTAGCAATTATAGTTACAGACTTATCCAAGTGGGAGACTGTTGGATTAGGTGTCTAAGCCCATAACTATAATTGGTATGTACTTGAATTGATAGCAGCACAGTCCTTTTGGGTTGCCCTCAACCTAGCAACTGGACAAGAAAATTATGAAAGGAGAGATATTAATTTATAAGATTAATGAATTAATATAAATGATTTATTAATATGTTAAAAGATTAATATATTAATTAGAAATCATTATGTTTAATTAATAGTTAGCCAGAAATTAATCAAATTAATTTTGGGGTTAAAAGAATTAATTATAAAGTGCAGGGACTAGTTTGCAATTAACTAATAGTTGAGTGGAAGGTTCCAGAACCCCCTTGGAAGGAGGTGGACGAAATTCTTAGGGGAAACCCTAGAGATTTCGTCCAAGGGGTCCAAATAAGGCCTTTGGATCTTGCTTAGGCCCTAAGCAAAGGATAACTAGGGTTTTCCCTAAACCCTAGATCCCTCAGCTATTTAAGGAGCCTCCTGGCTCACATTTGAGGGCACTGATTTCTTTGGAAGAAACCCTAAGGCCGAAATTGCATACTCTCTCCATCCTTTCTCCTCCAAGTTTCCTTCTTGCTAGTTCTTGGGTGTGATTCCATTAGAGGCATTACATTTGTGGTGCTAAGCTTCCAAGAAGATCAAGATCAAGATCAAGAGGATTATCAATTGTTTGCTATAACAATTGAAAGGTATGTAACTCCTAAACCCTAGTTTGTTAATTTCGAAATTAGCCTCTCTCCTCTAGGGTTCTTGTTTTGCAATTCAAAGTTATATGTTCAATAGTTAAAACATAGATCCAAAGTAGGTTGCATGTGAACTTAGGAATTGTTTTCTAGTTTATTTGTTTTACCTAAAACCCATCACAAACAAGGAACATGAAATAAGGCAGAATCCATCATTTTAGGGCTATGCATTCCTAATCATATATAACTTTGAAAGCATACACTTAGTAAATAGCAGAGTCAACATCGATTCTAAGTAATACATGGCATCCAATTTTCCTAAGCTATAAGGTATCATACAAATTAGGCAATTCTATCACATAATTCTTGAAGGTATCCTTAGCCCTACTCTAGCATGCAATTCTCATATCAAGCATACTAATCGTAATACATAAGAATGGGTAATTTGGGAAACACTTATTTCAGCTCGGCCGATCGCACGCATTGCACTCTTCCTTTTTTACTTAAGAAAACCTTTTTCAGAAAAATCAATTCTTTTTCTTTTGAAAAGATTATCATTTCCTCAGTTTGAGTTCTGACACACCCGAGAGTGTGCCCATATCCCTCAAACCAAGGCTCTGTAGAGTTCAACGCATTGTGGGAAAATATTTATAGAGTTATATGGAATGTAAAAAAATGATATGGCAATACATTGAACTCTATGGAGTTCAATGCATTGTGGATGCCCTTAGGATGACTTGGCTGTTCATTAAATAAAAAACTTCTAAACACCTGGTTAGAAAAATTAAACAGATAATGCACCATAAGCCCTTCCATTGTCCCGTCATTTGCATGTATTATCCTTATCTGATTTTGAACACCTTTTTTTGAAAGGCCAGCAAGAAGCTAAAGCTAGACCTGACAATTTGAGACACGAATACACGAATCTGTGAGAGACACGACACGACACGAATATATCTCAAAAATTGAGATAAAGCTTATTTCTTTTCGTGTAATCGTATCGTGTGAAATTCATGGCTGACACGTTTTCATGACACGAATACACGAATTGCCAGGTCCAACTAAAGCCCAAAAATAAAAGAAAAAGGAAACAAAATAGAGACTGTTAATAAATTAGATAATAAATTATATTTTGCATTATTCTAACAAGGAAGTACCCTTTTTAATCTTGTAGACTTTTGATCGTACCTCGATTGAAACATGGATGCATGATGGGAATGAATTTTGTCCTACGGCGAAGCAGATCTTGACAAACCAAACTTTGATACCCAAATTTGCATTACACAACCTTATAACCCAATGGTGTGAGACAAATGGGATAAAATATAGAAATAGAGTGATTACTCCCATTTCTTGCACTCCTATGAACTATCCTTTGATAAACAAATACATCCAGCAGCTCAAATCCAACGGTCTGCATCAAGAACTTAGTGGTGCTGGTGAGATTTCCCTTCTGTCAAGAAGAAATTCTGAGGTCCGTGCAGCCATTACCGAGGCTTCTTATTGGTTCGTTGGGTGGAATAAAACCGCTTGTATGGCTGTTGGGTAATGGGACTGAAAGGGGTCAAAAGGACGCCTCAAGTATGTTGTATAACTTGTTATTGTATAAGAGTAACATAGCTAAGGCTTTGAGAGAAGGCATTATTACAAAACTGATGATTCATCTTAGAGAGCCACAAGGGCGTATGAAGGATTAAGCTCTCATTCTTTTAGACATGATCAAGGGATACCATGATGCCGCAGATGTTTTAGATGCAGAAGATCCGGTTTATGACCTGGTAAATGTTGTATGGACTGGATCGCCCTTGAACCAAGAGAATACAACATCACTTTTGCTGCAGCTTTGGTCTAAACATCCAAAGCATCTAGACGATGCAAAAAAACTTGGAGTAGAACAGTATTTAGTGAATTTGAAAGATTATGGTTATGGTAGAGGGAAGAAAAAGGTGAGATAGTTGCTGGAGATGATAACCACACACACCAAGCAAAGGAAGCGGGCGCGGACAGAAACAAATGTTGGGTCGGGGTCTGGGTCTAGCCGGGCACAAAGAATGCGCAATATGTGATAAGTCATTATTATCGATTTTTATTATTATAATGAAACTCCTTTCTCCTTTTTCGGATCATTATTTCTTTCTTTTTCTAGTTCCGTTTTGGCGTTTTCCTTTCGAATTATAACTAGATTATGACCCGCGTTAAACGCGGAGAAACATATAAAAAAATACATCACATTAACAGGTGTCATTGTCTTAGATTAATAAAAGTGAGATTCATTTTTAGAGTTTTTGAACCAAACTTATTAAATAAAAATCTTTAATATTTATATTAGAGCAATTTGATTTTTTTAATACAGTAATTTTTAATATAAATGATCCACATACTCTTTGTTTTATCACAACATGATGTGACTTATTGATTAAAACATGATGTATAGTTGCTTTATGAATTGACTTTGTTCCAAGTACCAAACCCTTATGGAAACTCATATGGATCTTTTCATATTGACCTTGTAAAACGAAAAGCAACAATAAGTTATTATATGTAACATAAAGATTAAATGCAACAAAGAAATTCGACAAACATTACAATTAACATGCATTGCCATAACCTGAAACATCAAACTCAGACATTGTAATTGGGTCGATTTCTAAAGTATGTTTTCTTTATAAGAATTAAAATGTGATTTTTCAGGCTACACCCAATCACATATATATAGCTTCCGATCAAAGAAATTATTACAAAAAAATAATAAAAAAAAAATAAAAAAACATGTTATAAATAACAATGAAATTTGGTCAATGCATTCAACAAACAAATAAATTTCAGTTTAGAGGATCGACTCAAGAAGTGCATCCACAGCTTCTTGTAGCTGAGTTTGGAGAAATGCTAAGACCCACTCGGATATGAGGGCACGGTATATGAGGCCCATTACTGGATGATAAGCACCCTGATATCCCCTGATATCCACTGAAATTGAAGATGGTAGCATTGGTATTAGCCTTTCGTTTGGTAGTGATGGCCCTTAATTGTTAAAAAACCTGTAACCAAACCAAATTTAGTTGTACCTGAAAAGTTAAATAACGAAAAAAAAAAACACTTGTGCTTGTCAGGTATCAACACTTACCTCTTAATAAGCAAGATTACATGAAGTGATATAATAACCAGAATGCAGTTTCAAACCTAGTAAACAAGGTTGGTACATAGGTTTTTCATGCCCTAGGCTAAGAGACTGTAATAATGCCCCATTTTTTTTTATCCCAAACTCTTATACAACATAAATTTATAACGCAAGAATTCAACAAAATTTTCTATTTAACAAAATTTGTGTCGGTACAAACAAAATCATTAACAAAAGCGTTTTCAAAAAAGTATTTATAACTACAAATCAAAGTTTTAATAAAATCATTCACTTGTCTACAAAAATATTTACTTAAAGATCCCGATAAAGAATAAACAATTTCAAAAATATTTACTTAAAGATCCCGATAAAGAATAAACAGTTTCTTGTTCTTGTCTCTCATTTTCTATTTTGAGTATGTGATAATTAACGAAACATATTTAATGCCTTCAACAATTAACAAATAACACTAAACAAAGAGGATAAACCAAAAACGGCTCATTAAGTTTACATTTTAAGTTGTTGATTGAAATGTTTGGAACGTTTTTGAAGCAAATGTTCTGAAAATAAAAACAAAACATATATGAAAACTCTAGTAATAAGATTTTTATATGAATACATAAAGAAAATAAGAGAACCTTTTTCTTCTATTGCATATATCTTTTATTCTACACAAAATAAGCATCAAAGTTTTGTAATTTTTGTGTTTTCAATCAACAGTTAACAAATTAACATAACTACTTAAGTAAAACAATTACCTGTTTTTGCATTTCAATTATGTTTTTCAATCAACAGTGACAAACCAAACATATATGAGTACTCAAATTACAACTTTTCAATGCTTGTTTTACTATCTTTAAAATTGTCCAAACAACAACAATTGCTGTCAGAAATTAAAAATAGCAGTTAACAATCCAATAAAAAAGATTTGACAATCCTAATTTGAGCATCTGATACCTTAAATTGACTCAAACACTATTTGCACTTAAATAAAAAGCAATCAACAATGCTACTTTGAGCTCTTGACACCTTGAATAATAAATGCCTTTAACCCTAATAGCATTTGAATAAAAAACAATTACTAATCCTATTTTGAGCAGCATATACCATAAATTGACTAAAATACAATTAGCGGTTAAATAAAGACAAATGGCAATTCAATAAAAAGTTATGTGAGACAAACTTTGCTATCATTTTTTCATTAAACCCTATATGATTCCATCTCTTCGGTTTCTTCTTCCTTCCCATTTTTCTTTCTTAGGAGTTTCGGCTTGCAGTTCCATACCCGATACCACCTAAAAGTCTAAAACATAAAGTAACAACTAAACTAAATAATCAATATAGTCTAACAACAACTATTATTTAGAAGTATATAACAAACCTGGGAAGAAGCTTGAGTGTAGCAACAACCTTAACTAGTGTTATACCCGCCTCTTGGTCGGGTTGACGAATTTTAAAAAAATGGATCAGTTTTATTTTTTTACCAAATGAATATAGTTTCTAACATATTTATTAAAATTGTTTAGATGAGTAACAAAAAGTCTTTCTTACTCAACAATACATACATTGTCTATGAATATCATCAAATGGGCTTTTCCTTGCACCTGATTGAAGTAAAGAAATAAAATTCATAATAGACAAATCATTATCAATAATCAACCCCATGATTTGTACATTTGTTTATGAAGTTGTTTGTTTTTTGTACACAATGCATTTGGAGGAATGTAAATTCATTGATTTGTTTATTATAACATCTTACTAATTTCAAGTACATTGTTATTTTTTCTAGAGTTTATTTTATTTTTATTTTTTTTTAGACAATACATTAGTCTGGTTGATTGATTAAAAAACAAATGATCTATTATATTTTATTTTATAGCATCAACATGAGGTTAATGTTTGGCTAATTTGACTACCGGAACAATTAAAACCAACATGTTCATAACATTCTAATATCATGTAGTTTTTTTGGATGATATTTCTATTATTAGACAGTTTTTTCAAGTCAAATGTTGTAATCGGACGTTCCGAAAACATTAAACATTTTACTTTAAAAAGTAAAATCCCAATTGAATATCATTATTCATTAATAGTAAAATAGAATTGAATATTTGATGTTTAATAGTCATTAAACCGCTGAATAAATTCACAATTACAACCAAACTTTCAAACCACTAATCACAATAACCATAATCCAATAATTGTTGTTTGATATCATTGATGCCCGTTGGTCGGGTTGACGGATTTTAAAAAAATGGATCGATTTTTTTACCAAATAAATGTAGCTTCTAACATAAAAATATTTGGATAAATAATAAAACGTCTTTCTTACCCAAAAATACATACATTACAGTGTCCACGAAGATCATCAAATGGCCACAAAAATAGAAGTGAAAGAATCTAATTAGAAATAGCACAGATGTAGGAAAGTACCTTGTCACTCGACTATAGGATTCTAAACATTACTAACATTAAAATGAATGTGAGACACATAGTTGAAAAAACATAAATCTTGTGAAACCAACTAGAATGTATACATTTTATCAATAATAAAAAAGATAAAGACCATTCGATGCAATAATGGTTCCAAGTTGGATAAAATGCAAGTGGTTTTATAGAGGTATGAAGATATTCCCCTTCACACGGATTGTGGTGACATCTATTTCTGATGAATCTTCGATATTTGTGTCATCCTGAACAAAAGAAAAATAATACATATTACATAAAAAATACATCTTGTTGCTTTTGCAGCAACCACAACTCTAGAACATTCAGGCCCATTGTGCAAATGCAAGTATACTTTGATACATGTCACGTGATGCCTCAACTCCATAATCCTCCATCCACTACAATACCTATTTGAAGATATCATAACATTTAAACAAAAAAACAAAAATAAATAATTGATGCATTATTTTATGATCAATGAATAAATATCTTAAGTAAATATGATACTTTCTCCAATTTCCAGCAGCTAAAAGATTTATTAGTAACACCAAATAAGTAAATTTATTAATTTCAGCACTTGTTGCCACTCTTTTATAAAATATCTGCATAAATCACAACAAATCGGCTTGCCATAACGAATAGAAAACCCGCTCCACCAAATATTGTAAGAATAGCTACCAAATTTCAATTTTTTATGGAAAAAATCATAAAAAACCAAACAACTAAAATTTTCGGATTTGAAGCGAGAGACATCTTTTTTAGATAAAAATGGTAAAAACCAACCAACTAAAAGTCTCAGCTTTGAACCGAATTAATGAATCTTTTTATGGCAAAAGGCTACAAACAAAACAACTAAAATTTCTGGAATTGAACCAAACAATTAAAACCAAACGACTAAAAACATCCTTTTTAGGAAAAAAGGGTAAAACCAACCAACTAAAAACATCTTTTTTAGGAAAAAAGGTTAAAACAAAACGACTAAAATTCTCGAAATTTTGAACCACAAACAATTAGGGATTCTACCCATTTGCAAAAACATAAAAAACACTTCAAAAGATATAAACCTTATGAAAATCGGGATAAAACTAATAAACATTGCAATTTTATAAGGAAAATTGTTAAATCAAAACCCATGAGTTCCTTTTGATTTCCAACTTTGATGAATATAGAATTGCATTTAAACACTTTCCATATTTGATAATTCCCAAACTGACCTTTAGTTAAGTAGGAGAGAAAAAAACAAATTCTTAACTTCCAAATTCCAACGATCAAACATGTTGTTTTTTAAGAAATAATATTCTTCCAAGATTTGTGATTAAAAACCTCCAAATGATCTTACTACACTTCCATTCAAAATTCGTTTTCTTATTTTTTTTCTTTTCCTTTTACCGGTAATAATCCTTTCAAGAATAGGAGGACCAAAAAAACCCATGAAATATATATAAAAAAACCCCTCATTTGCAAATGAAAATGGAATCAGAGAGATACCAACTTCCAGAAAAAAAAAAACTTTCCTTCCTTAATTTTCCCATGTTGACATAAATACCCTTCAATTAAAATTTCACTATACCATCTCTGGAAGAAATTGGTCCAATTACAGATGCAATTGCTAGACCAAGCCATATCCATGCTATTCAAACTCCAAGTATTCGAAAAAAATAAAAAATGTTTGAAAGTCAACCAAAACAGATTTTGACCAAATTGCCCCTTCATCCTTAAAATAAACATTCGACTGTGATTAAGCTCAAAACATTCAAATTTCCCTTTAGAGCATTTATTAGAGTAATACCCATTATCAACCAAAGATAAAAGTAATTAATTGATCTTTTTGCCAATCCCTTCGCTAATATAGTAGCATAACTCAAATTCCAATTTCCAAAAGAACACCAGGTAGCAACTAAGAATCCAACGAATTGAAGAATTACACTCAAACCGATATCCTTGTGTATGAAGTCCCTATCCTTCTTGCAGCAATACACAAATAAATCACAACAATCTGTTATTTTCCAAAAAGGATGAAAATACCTTTCATTCAAAATCGCAAAAACATAGCCCTTATCTTTAGTTAACGAAGTGAGCCAACTATCGATAATACCCAAATCAAAATAACCAAATTGACTAACCAATTTCTATCTAGTTACCAAGAAAACTCATTCATTTTTTTAAACATTCTGATAGCAACAAGAGAGCAGTACTTCCAGACATCTTTATTTTTTCTAAACCAGGAATTCCACCAACAACAATTCCAACCAAAAGCATTTTTATTATTTTTCACCCATTGAAAGTAGTTGATCATCCATCAGACATTTGATCCCCTAACATGCTATCTGTATGGATTTCCAATCCTAATACCTCTTCATTATCAACATGTTCCATTGCTACATCACGTCCTTTTGTCCATCTTCATCATGTTTCTTCTTTTCGTTTTAACTTTTCCCTTAACATCTCTCCAAATTTAGATGAAGATAACCATTGTTCCATCTTTACAAGCTCCTTGAAATTTGTTGATTTTGTAACTTGATGCATCAAAATTGTTGGATTAGGTGTCTAAGCCCATAACTATTTTGGTATGTACTTGACCCGATTATAAGCATGGTCCTTTTGGGTTGCCTTCACTCATGCAACTTGATAGGATGACAAGAGGAGAGAGAGTAGAATTTATTATATGAATAATAAATTGGTACTCGGAAATGGTTTTATTTATATATTACAAGTTTAATATATTATTTGGAAATCATATTATTTAATTAGTATTGATCAGAAATTAATTTATTATTAATTTGTGTAGGAATAATATTACAGAAATATACGAAAACAAATAAGAAATAGGAAAAAATTGAGGCATGTGTTTAACACATTGTCCTTAAAACAAATTCGCCCGCTATCGGATGTTTGTTTCCTAGGATACAACAACTAGAAGTGGTTCTTCTAGACCACCCGAACCCTCATTAGGCCTGAATTTTACCTTCAATATAGCTAGAAAAAAAAGAAGATGAAGTGGGGAAGAAGAGAGTTTTCTTGCATTCTTTTTGGTGTACTCAAATGGTTGTATAGTAGTAGTATTTATACTACACATTCTATAACCTCCCAATTAAACACCTCTATTAATCACAAAAATTAATGTGTGTTAATATGTAATTAAATTGTAATATTAATTACAATTTCAGTTACAAAAGAAAGAAATGTTTACAAGAAAGGTCCCTAAACTTTTCTTTTCTTTCTCCCAACCATTAAACTCTTTTATTTACTTCTTCCAACACCCTTACTTTAAGGATTAATTTCTCATTCATATAAATCCATTTTGGACGTGTTAAAAAAATGGGGAAAACCCATTTTTATAAATTGGTTAACACCAATTTTCCAACAATCCCCCACATGAATGAAAATTGATCAAGCATTTTCAAGCTACCTAGATAAAATCCAACAGTTGAATCATTCATAGGATATGTAGGTGTTACCCTTTGAACCTTACCTTAAGATACATATTTATTTTACTAGCAGACCAGTAGACTCGATGTCCTTGAACTGTTTTGCCGTTTGTGTAAATAATCAATATGTGTCTCACATGATTCTCCCTGACCTAGTTAGGTTCTCATTGATGTGTCCGTTATGGTCATGGACACTTGCCTGGTTCTGTAAGAGCTCTTAGGAATGTGCCCATACAATTCCTTTTGAAGCGACCCTACTTCTCTCTCACATAGGTGATTCTATAATAATCATTAAAAGCTAATGCATGATGATTTCCAACTTATCATCTTTGGCTATAAGCTTAACCTGCATCACTGTTTATTTTAGGAATGGGTTGGGGTTAACCCCCACAGTTATTCACAAATGTTATATGCAAGTAGGTTGTCCCATTGAACCTAGATCTTGGGATCTCCAGTCAACTAGGTTGGGTTTTCCTCCGCAATAACTTATTAATCTATGGGTTTTTGTACCATTCCTCAAAACGACCTCTCATTCCAAGCATTTTGTTAGCGGATCTGCAATCTTATTTTGAATTTACGTAGTCATTAAAGATAATTCATCTTGAGAGTCGTTGTTAAATGGTGTTATGTCTTTGACAAATATGTCTAGACTTACCATTATGTACATATACAGGAGTTATTGGCTCGTCGTGGGACGTCTCCCAAGAACTTACTGTAATGTCCGTGTTTCTAGGCTAGGCATTAATATTGACATTATAGTCTATGTTAACCTTTGTAACTCATTTTGAAGAAATGAAAAGGAATTATGTGAATATTATGTGTTTTATGTGTTTTATGCTTAATTATTAGGGTTTAATTAATTAAGAATAAAAATGAGCGTCGAAAATAAATATTAGATAAAGCCGATATCTATTAAGAAACTTGTAGTGGGTGTGACAAGGATTACGGATATATAAAGAATTCTGAAATCCGAGTTATAACGAAGAAGTTATGACCTGTCAAAGTTTCGCGACAAAACCAGCACGGGGCCGAATGTCGTAAAAAGTGAGTTTTCGATAAACTACTTTTTGACTTTAGTGATCTAAACGGAACTCATAGTGTTCGTTAAACCGAGAGTAGGTATAAAAAGAACACCCAAATCTGACTTCGTATGAGGAAGTTATGATTTTTCGAAGTTTCAGCTTAGCAGTAGACAGCTAAAAACTCGAATTTTAGATCGAGTGATTTTTAGCCGACAGGACCTAAACGAGAATCGAAGGTCTCGTCATTAGTAGCACAACGGTAAAAAGTCTGACGAAAACGGACGTCGGATGAAGAAGTTATGAATTTTTAACGGATTTCCTGTCCCGGTCTGTTAAAAATAATAATAAAAAAAATAATGTCAAAATTAGCCGACGAAGTTTAAACGAAAGTTGTAGAGCATAATTTTACCTACGCGTGCATATAAAGAACGTCAAAAACGGAGCTCGTATGCGAAAGTTATGGATTTTAGAAGTTTTGGCGCGAAAACCGAGAAATTTCGCATAGGTGGCTTCGGCCACGTCACCTTCGCTTAGAGCATGCCACGTGTCTGAAATACTGCTGAGTCATCCGAGCTGCTGAGTCATCCGATCTCGTGAGTCATCCGAAGTGGTCCAATGCCTGTCCGACGTGTGTCCTCTTTCATGTGACCGACCCTCGCATGAAGCCACAGACACCCCCTACTTCGGACCTAGACCTCGGTCCAATCAGGAGAGGACAGCGAGGCCTTCGCACGCGCAGCCCATGTGCGAGCACCTGCGCACCCTCGCCTGCGGACCCCACCTCCTGAACCGACTTCGGACCCTATAAATAGAAGGGGTATGCGAGCCTTCCCGGTTAGTTTTGGAATTTTGCCATATTTAGCCCCTTTCTTCATATTTTCTTCATCTTAACATTCCCCAAAGCCCCGGTATCGATTAGAACCCCCGGAATACGCCACGAAGAGCCCGAGAAGCCCGGAAAATTTATCTTTTCGGTTTCGAAGCCCGACCCTCGCAGAGCCCGGTTTCTGAATAAAACTCCCGATTTTATTAGAAACGAACATTTTAGGAAACGAATTGCTGCCCGATTTTCATCAAAACATGTGAGTGTATAGTCACTTTCATTTTACACATAGATATGAAGTATTTACCTTAAAATACGTGCTATGTGTAAATATATTAATTGTTTATTTGAGGTGACTGTTGAGTTGATGTTTTATACAAGTTTTAAACTGTATATATATATATATATATATATATATATATATATATATATATATATATATATATATATAGGGAAAAGGGAATATACATTACAGCCCCACCTAAGCTTAGGTACTAAACCTCTTGAAAATACATTGTTTTACTATATAAAGATTACGGTTAATGGATTCACGATTAATACTTCAAGATGTAAATTCAAGATCGACACAATAGGGTTTAGGGTTTAGATTTAGGGTTTTGGGTTTAGGTTTTAGGTTTAGGTTTAGGGTTTAGGGTTTAGGGTTTAGATTTAGGGTTTAGTGTTTAGGTTTAGGGTTTAGGGTTTAGGGTTTAGGGTTTAGGGTTTAGATTTAGGGTTTAGGGTTTAGGGTTTAAATTTAGGGTTTAGGGTTTAGGTTTAGGGTTTAGTAATGTTCACTTGGGTGAAGTAATAAACGATAATTGAGGAAAGAAAACAGGGATGGTAAAACGATAATGAAAGAAAGAAATGTTGTGGAGGATGATATATTTACCAAGTGAAACCAAACCGGGTATATCTAGCATGTTAAAATGACATATTTTAGAAGTTTAGTACCTAAGCTTAGGTGGGGCTGTAATGTATATTCTCTATCCCATATATATATATATATATATATATATATATATATATATATATATATATATATATGTTGGGTAGAACATGGGTAGATAGTTGGTGTGTGATGAAATAAAGTGATGAGAGGCCTCGATGTGATTTGTGATTCAGTCATCTAGCGGAGTTTGGATGACGACCACAGACTCTCTAGACAGTCCAGTGGGAAACATTAGCAGGCCCGCAACCTGTAGGTGTTAATGAACTTGAGTGTTTATTCGCTGTACTCCATCCCCCTCATGGTTGCCTTTAGGACATATATGGATGAGGAAACCCCTTAGCAGTAGTGTCCATCCCGATGATATTCTTTAGGCTAGGTCCCTTGTGAAAAGTGTTTAGGGACGTAAAGTGAGGATAACGGGAACGGGTAATCAGGGTTATTGTTGATTGGTGAACTTAATAAGTTTATTATTACTATGGGTTGAAAACCCTATATGCTCACCAGGCTCCCAATCCTGACCCACTCAGCTTTTTATGTTACAGTTAGTGGACCCCGAGCATAATCGGAGGATGATGAGAGATTTTTGGATTATAGTCTAGTAGTTGTATATAACTGTTGAAAGGCTTATAATGTCTTGTTTATGCTTTTGGTCTGTATCGGTACATGACATCCCGAAGTTTTGATATGAAATGAAATTATATATTTCTTAAAGAAAGGTTTTGACAAACTTTTATCATATTTTGTTTTGGGGACCAATTCCGCAACATTTTTTATAAAGATTTCTCTGATTTGATTTTAAAAAGCATAAATTAAATTGGTCTTTTCTGGCCGAGAAATTAGGGGATGTCATAGTTGGTATCAGAGCATTAGTTTAAGCGAATTAAGAAATTGTAGGATTTCTAGACTTAAACTTAGAATGCTAAGTGTTGATTGTGAGATGAGTGTCTACCATATTTTAGACACGAGCACTAGTTTATTTTAGGAAAGATGCCTAAAATGCCCTTATGTGCTAAATGCTATGTGTTTGCCATGTGTGCCATTATTTGTTCGGATCTATGGTCTGTTGCCGACCGGATCTGGAAACCTTATGTGTGTAGGATTCTAAGCGTATGATTACGAGATTAAAACTAACATGTAAACGTTTCGGAGTGATAAGGGAATTGAAATGTCTAACAAGGATAAAGACCTAAATTCGCCTTATTCGGTATATAGATTGTAATGGCAATAACTCGTAGTGGAGCTACAAATGCAAACGGAAACAGGGATCAACAGCCTTAACCTCGAGTAGTTGAGCAAGTACCTGTTGTAGGAGCTGCACCTGAGCCAATGACGTAGATGTTGATCGCCAGATGGAGGAGATAAGGCGATTACTACAACAACATAGGGAAGAGACTACGATACATGTTGAACAGCCCGTATTGAATGAAGGGCAATCAGTAGGAGGGAACTACAGTGAGACTCTTGGTCAAGCCAACCCACCGATAGTTAGACAAAACAACCAAGATGGAGGAGTTGATGGACGCGGATGCAAATACAAAGATTTCATGGCATCTAAACCGACGTGTCTATCTGGAAGTCCGACACCGGTGGAAGTCATGAATTGGATCTCCGAAATGGAGACGATGTTTGAAAGTTGTGAGTGCAGCGACAAACAAAAGACCGCACTTGCAATTCCTCTGTTAAAGTCTGGTGTGTTGAACTGGTGGAAGTTACTAGCTAATTCGATGCCCAAGGGAGAAGCTAGTAAGATGTCTTGGGAAGACTTTGTGCTACAACTGAAACTGCAATACTGCTCTGAGCAGGATCTTCTAGAAATTAATAATGAGTTCCAGAATTTAAAGAAGGGAAAGATGAGCGTTACTGAATACGCTGCTAGTTTTACTGAAAAGATGAAGCTTGTTCCTTACCTAGTTCCAACTGAACTCTCTAAGGTCAACAAGTTTGCCCTCGGATTACCAGCGGACTTTGGTCTGATGGTTAAGCAAGCAACCACTTTGAAAGCCGCCATCTGGGCTGCTAAGAATGTTGAGGTTCAGATCAAAGAGAAGGGTCTGGAGAGGGCAGAAGTTGGTGAAAAGAGAAAATTTGAAGGAACTTCAGGTTCCAACAAGAAAAGCAAATTTTCTAAGTCTAAGAAGTTTGGAGGAGGAGGAGGTGAAGTGAAATGGTGTGAGAAGTGCAAGAAAAAGCACTCTGGGAAATGTAGCGAGGGGGTGACTTGCTACAAATGTGGGAAGACTGGGCATTATGCCAACGTGTGTCCATCCGACAAGAGGGTATGTTTTGAGTGCCGTGAAGAAGGGCATGTTTTTAAAGACTGTCCAAAGAGGAAGGATGCAACAAAGCCCAATCTACCACCAAAGCCGAAGGCGTGAGCCTTTCAGATGACACTTGAAGCTGCGAAAGAAGAAGTCGATGTCGCTTCAGGTACCTTTCTCATAAACGAATTGCCTGCCCAAATTTTGTTTGATTCTGGAGCCAATTACTCCTTTATATCTCATGAATTTGGTAGAAAACTAGCTTTGCCTGTTGATAGACTAGTTAATGCTTTATTAGTCGAAATTGCTAGTGGCAAGTTTGTACCTGTTAGCCATCGTATGAAAAACATCATCATTGACTTGGATGAGAATAAGTTCCACGAGGAATTATTGCCTATCGAGTTAAATGGTTTCGACATAGTTTTAGGAATGGATTGGCTTAGCGCCAATGATGCTGAGATATTGTGTAGGAAGAAGATAGTAAAAGTAAACCCGCCAGGGAAAGAGTCATTTATGGTGTACGGAGACAAACGCAGAGTAAATTCTGGAATCATTTCCCTAATGAAAGCCAGAAAGTGTTTGGCCAAGGGGTGTACGTCATATTTAGCGTTCGTGATCGATGCTAAGAAGGAAAAGAAGGAGGTGCAGGATATTCCGGTGGTGTGTGATTATTCGGAAGTCTTTCCCGAAGATCTTCCTGGATTGCCCCCTGATCGACAAGTAGAATTTCGTATCGACTTGTTACCAGGAACGACGCCGATAGCAAAAGCACCGTATCGATTAGCGCCAACCGAGATGAAAGAATTTATGACACAACTTCAGGAGTTATTGGACAAAGGTTTCATTCGACCTAATTCATCACCCTGGGGAGCCCCTGTGTTATTTGTAAAGAAGAAATACGGAAGCATGAGAATGTGCATCGATTACAGAGAGATGAATAAAGCGACGATAAAGAACAAGTATCCGTTGCCGAGGATCGATGACCTGTTCGACCAATTGCAAGGTTCGAGCTATTTCTCGAAGATCGATCTTAGGTCGGGATACCATCAACTAAAGGTGAGGGAGCAGGATATCGAAAAGACTGCGTTCAGAACAAGATATGGACACCATGAATTTTTGGTTATGTCGTTCGGATTAACCAATGCCCCAGTAGCTTTCATGGATTTGATGAACAGGGTTTGTAAACCATACCTTGATAAATCCGTGATAGTATTCATAGACGATATCTTGATCTATTCGAAAAGCAAGCATGAGCATGACAAGCATCTGCGTGAAGTGCTAAAAGTTTTGAAAAAGGAGAAGTTGTATGCCAAGTTCTCCAAATGTGAAAACAATAAACAATAAACTCTATTGTTTTGTGCCCAATTGTTTTGGAGCACTTGTCTTTTATTTATCAAGACGTGGAGACACATTTTCAATGTATGATGCATTTGTTGATTCCATTAGGGTACAAGAAAACAATAAACTCTATTGTTTTGTGCCTAACCAATAAAGATGCAACCAACAATCTAGTGTCCAATCCTTACAACAATTGGGTTAGGTATAACACCCTTTGCAAGACACCCCCACATTCGAATGTATTTGTAAGATGATTTCATACCCGACCATAACTTAGATGGTATTTTTTTTTGTTTTCTTTTGGGGTACCTTATTTAGAAGGTAATTAGTTGACAACACAACTTCCCCCCACATTGAGTGTGGCAACCCAAAACATAAGCAACAACATGGCATTCATCATTTCATTTAAGATATGATGTTTCCTTTCGGTGATTCCATTTTTTTATGGTGAATAAGGTGCCTTAAGCTCATGTTTAATAACATGACTTGCAAAAAATTTCTCAAATGGTGATGCATATTCACGTCCACATACACTCTTTTTGTTGAGATGATTCTCAACCTCACTTTTGTACAATTTAAACTTGTATATAGCCTCATCTTTACTTTTAAGTAAATTAACATAACAAAGTTTAGTGCAATCATCAACAAAAGTAATAAAGTACTTATATCACCGTTATATGGATTCGACTTCATATCACACACATTTGTGTGAATTAATCCAAGGGGTTTAGTTGTCCTTTTAACGAACTTGAACGATTGGTGTGTTAACTTTGACTTAACACAAGTGTTGCATCCATATTTTGACTTATATGAAAGTGAGATATGTGTTCAAGTTTGATTAACCTTCTTAACGTGTCAATATTAACATGTCCAAATCTAGCATGTCACACATTAGAAATTTAAGCAAGTAAGCGGAAGAGTCATCTAACTCATTGATATTAGACTCATTAGCCAATATATGGAATTTAAACATTCCACCATCCGCATAACACTTGCCTATAAACATACCATTTTAAGTTAGTACAAACTTATTGGACTCAAACACCAAACAAAAATCCATTTTTGTTCAACAACCATCCAAACACTAAGTTTTTCCTAATCAATGGAACATACAACACATCATTAAGTGTTAGCTCTTTTCTATGTGATACCATTTCTAGAATGTTTTAAACACCAAATTTAAGTGTTTAGAATCACAATTTCAAGAATAAATTTCTGCCTCAACTTGGACAACCTTATAATTCTTGATTCACTCCCTCTTTGAGCACACATGGCGTGTAACACCCATATCAATCCATCACTCAATGGAGTTAGCATCCATAGAGTTTACTTCGGAAATCATTCCACTATGGATGGTGACATTTCTGAAATCATTTATACACTAAATATAAATGTTTAGAATTCTAATTTTCAGAAAATATGTTTGCCGCTTGCTTGGACAAAACTCAACATAATTAAAATCTATATTTGAACAATTATGAAACTTGATTTCTGATGCAGGAATTCTAAAATTTGATTTCTCATGCAGAAAACTGATGCATAAATTATGAAATAAGAAAACTGATGTTTTCTTTCAACAAAACTATTTAAATGTTATGTTTTTGAGTAAAACCAAGTTGTTTTCTGATTTCCAAAGTTGTTTTACATAAAATTGAAGTCGATTTGACTAAACAAAGTCTTTTTGTTTTTCACAAAAAATACAGTCTGTTCAAGACTGCTTTAGCCCCACTTAAACTGGTCAAAACTGAAATCTAATTTCATAATCCAGTAGTCCTGTCTCTTATCTTTCCAAAGACTACTTGCACAAGAGCATACGATTTTTCTACAATTTATTATGATTTTTACAAAACCGTGTATCATAGCTGTTAAAATCTAACCAATAAGTGAAAATCATATTTTTCACCCTAGTTAGATTTGTTTACAGCTTTCGGCCAAAACTAATGAAACGAAGTAGACTCATATACCAAACTTTGAGAATTGGTTTCAACCAAAAATAAGCATCGATGATTAAGTTATGATTTTTCAAATATTGTGACAGAATAGAGCATTTCACAGCAACACGTAAATTGTGTTTTTGAGTTAAGATAGCTTCTTAACCCATTAGGTACTTAATAGAATCAGTACCGAAGTTGAAAAATTCGATACTTAAAAACAAATACATGTCTTAATGACTTAATGACCAAAGATGCTTCAAAAACAGAAAAAAAAATCAATTTTTTTTTCTTAAGAAAATCGTACAATATCAAAATAATGCAAGGGAATTGTTTCCGATTTCTAGTCGTTTTGTACAAACGAATTTGTTTTAAGATTGTAGGAATAATATTATAGAAATGTACGAAAACAAATAAGAAATAGGAAAAAGTTGAGGCATGTGTTTAACACATTGTCCTTAAAACAAATTCGTCCGCTATCGGGTGTTTGTTTCCCATGATACAACAACTAGAAGTGGTTCTTCTAGACCACCCGAACTCTCATTAGGCCTGAATTTTACCTTCAATATAGCTAGAAAAAGAAGAAGATGAAGTGGGGAAGAAGAGAGTTTTCTTGCATTCTTTTTGGTGTACTCAAATGGTTGTATAGTAGTAGTATTTGTACTACACATTCTATAACCTCCCAATTAAACACCTCTATTAATCACAAAAATTAAAGTGTGTTAATATGTAATTAAATTGTAATATTAATTACAATTTCAGTTACAAAAGAAAGAAATGTTTACAAAAAGGTCCCTAAACTTTTCTTTTCTTTCTCCCAACCATTAAACTCTTTTATTTACTTCTTCCAACACCCTTACTTTAAGGATTAATTTCTCATTCATATAAATCCATTTTGGACGTGTTAAAAAAATGGGGAAAACCCATTTTTATAAATTGGTTAACACCAATTTTCCAACAATTTGGTGATCAAAAGAGACTGATTAAATAAGGGGACTGATATTGCAATTAACTGTTAGTTGTTAGTTGGGCTGATGGACTCCATAGAGTGGAGTGGACGAAATTTATGGGGAAGCCCATAAGATTTTGTCCAAAGGGCTCTCAGAAAGGAGTCCATGGGTTGCTTAAGGATTAAACAGTCATATTAGGGTTTCCACCTAAAACCCTAGCAGCCACAAGTATAAATAGACCCCATGACTAAGGGATTTTCGGCCAATGCTTCTAAGAAACCCTAAGGGTCGAAAATCTTCCCTCTCCTAAAGTCATCTTGTTGCTTGAGTGTTTGTGACTCCATTAGAGGTGCAACACTTGAGGCACTAAGCTTTCAAGAGTCAAGATCAAGAAGGATTGTGATTGCTATTGCTACATAACAATCAAGGTAATGATTCTAACCCTAATTATATGTGATTTTCATACTAGTCAATTAGGATTTATTGCTTTGGTATTCAATGTTGTATGTTTAATTAGAAAAACCTAGATCAAAGCAATTAGGGTTGCATGAACACCATAGGAATGATGTTATGCTCATAGTCCAACAGTGGTATCAGAGCCTAGGTCGTTTTTCTTGTTGAATAGATACAAAAGTGAACCACCAAGGATCAAAAAGTCGAATTTTTTGTTGTCTGCGACGCCGACTCGGCGAGTCCGTCAGTGGACTCAGCGAGTTGCCTGAACTCGGCGAGTCCAGGGTGCTGTTGTCGGGATTTTCTATTTTTTGAGCAGATTTTGTCAAGGATAATTACCAAAAAATCATTTTAATTCCCTAAAATCGATTTTTTATGTTTGTAATGATTATCCTTATCAAAATTTATGGGTTTGGTTAAATATGGATAATATAGGATTATTATAAGTCAAATATTTGACCTAGTAAGTTTGAAAAGTTTCAATTTACACCCTTTAGGTTTTATAGTTTAAATTTGAACTTAAAAGGTTTTAGTTTTTGAAATTTAAATAGTTAAACCCTAATGTTTTGTAAAGTTTCAAAATTTGTCCTCAAGTTTTGGAATTCAAAATTTAATTAAAAAGTTTTAATTTTGAAATGTTAAATTCTAAGACCCTAGTATTTTGAAAAGTTCAAATTACACCCTTATGGTTTTATTAAATTAATTAAGTGTTTAATTAAATGAGATAATTAATAAATCCATAATAATATGGTTTAAATTAATTAAATTAAAAGTTTAATTTATTAATAGATTAAACCACCTAGTATTTTAAAAGTGTAAAATACACCCTTATACTATATATAATTAAAAGTTTAATATTGTATATGTATAAGTAAAGAGTCAGTCTTACCGTTAGTAGACCTCATTCACGAAGCTGGTCTCTAAGGGGTGTTTAAGGAAATTGCCTATAAAATGACGATTGAATGGGTATCCACTCTTGACTAGTGGAGGGTCGTTAGCCGAACGGGTAGGATAGGACACAACCTTCCATTATAAGTATAATGAAATACGAAGTAACTAAACATTCTTATAAATTCCCAAATCTTAGTTACTTTAGAAAAAATGTGGAGTTGGTGCTAATCCATGAAATTACACATTGCACCTTGTTGGTCATTAGTGGAGCGTGTGTGGTTAACTGGCACACTGATATGGGACCAATGAAGGATGACAATGGGTAGCTTGGTGTTTATCATAGATCAATGGAGTGTGTGTGGTTAACCGGCACATTGATTAGGTGATTTGTAACATCGAGAGTACCAAGCTAATTTGCATTGTTATCCACAACTTGTTTGTGATCCTCGACATCCCAGTCACAAACTTGAAGGGCACAATCGAGATTTAAACATGCCATTGAAAAGTTCAATGAATCTCAAAAGATCTAGGAGTTTCAATTCATTTAAAACCTAAATTTTCAATTTTCGTTTTTCATGGTGGAAATTGGTAAATCGTCATTTACTTACCTTCAAATGTTCTGCAACTAGATTACGGCATCCCTCTTCCAAGTTGTAGAATATTGTGTTGGGTCCTAGACTTAATATCTCATTTGGGTGTTTTATTAAGGACTCAATCAACTAATTTGAATTTCTCCCGTCTTGTAGATGTCAAAGTCTAACAACTATGGTCTTCCTGAATCCGTTGGAAAAAGTTTTCCGCTTGAAGATGATGTTCCACGATTGGATTGTGGAAATGGAAATCATTCTTCACTTCCTCCACCTCCTCCAATAATTCTCCCTGACCCACGTGTTTGAAGACTTGAAAAGTTCAAGGTCACTCAAGCCCTATTGGCAAAAAGACACGAAGATGGAAAGTTTGTATGTGCTCATGTCTTGGATATGAAGTTATACACTGATAGATTGGAAATGTTGGGTGTCGATGTCTCAAGGAAGTTGGCTATTGACTTGGTTCTTCAGTCACTTCCTGAATCATATAGTGAGTTCATTATAGAGTACTATATGATGGACCATGACGTGACCCTCATTGATTTGAGTTATTTGCTTATTGCTGCTGAATCAACAATGATTTGGCGCACTGGTCGAGCAAATATGTCTGGTAAATCAATATCCCAACCTTCTATTGGCAATGGCAACATTGGAAGTCCAGAAAAGTTTTCACTACGCAAGAGAAAGGCTGAGTCTGAGATAGTCCTGTGTACCATTCCAGAAGAATCCATATGTTTCTACTGCCAAAAGATGGGGAATTGGTTACGAATCTGCCCCGACTACCTGAGAGATCTAAGAGATGGGAGAGTCAAGATGTATGACTCTGCTTCAGGTAAAATCCACTAGTTAACTCTATTAAGTCTTCTATTTTAGATTCTTAATACATGATGTGATAAGATTACGTTTTGATGTTTTGTAGGATCGAAGAAAAGAAAGGAAGCTTAAAGGAAGAAGTGAGCTGAGTCTGATCGCGAAGAAATGGATTTCGATCGCATGATTCGATGATCGGATTTTTGAGTTGCTGCTTAGAGTTATGATAGATTGCTTAGGAATATGTAATAGCATAGTTTTCATTCGAATTTACGTTGTAAGGACAAGTTTTCCGCACCTTTTTTATAAATAAAATAAATTTTGAGTTTTGTCTTATTTATATCTCCTTGCAATGTCATTTGTGAAAATTGATGCTTGTGCGTTTCTATTATAAGCAATATTAAGTGGATGTGATTCTTAGTTATGTTATTTATGGTAGTGTCGTAATTTTCTAAGTAAGGAAAGATTCCCATCGCCCAAGTTTCAATTGGACAGAAGCTTGGAATCATATGATTTGAGTCATGTGATGTATGAAAATCTTGGTACTTAGGAAATTAAGACTAATTCATTGTTCACACAAGTATGTGAGTCATGTGAATGACTAAAAGACTAGAACGCAATGTTGTGCACTGGTCGAGTCCACCATAAATAACAATAAGATTATTCGTCATGATTTACTAAAAGTCTAGTAAATATGGTTATACTTACAAGATTAAGTGTAATTATGAATCATTGAAAAGTTTCAATGTATGGCAGAACGAATAAGAAGAATCAATAAGGCAGAAAGATAAAAGTTTCTCCAATATGAAAAGATGGGAGAGTACTTTAGTATCATGTTTTATGATCGTCTCATTGATTATGAAACCATATCATAATTGATCCTCTAAGGACACCTTAGTGCACTAGAATGGCTAAGAAGAGGAATTGGAAATTGTTGAAATGGTTAAATCAAAAGGTGAATCATACTTCGTTCCAAAATCAAGTCTTAGAGACATACTCCAAGATTGTGACTGGAATGACACATCTTAAGAAGTTCTAACACACTCATCAAATGTGAAGTAGAAAATTGTTTTTCTTACTCTTGTACGCTTGAAATTGGTAAATTATGATGTCTTGGATAAGACAAAGACCAACTAATACCAATTGTGTGAATCCGCACTAACTCTTGAATATTTGTTTGTCAAGAAATGTTTCTTGACAAGAGAATCTTATATGTCAAGAGGTCAGTGGGAGTCTAAATGATCTTGAAAAGGTTGAAGAACTAACCAAGAGAAAACTTATTAAACACTAGCACACGACTTGAGGTTTGCAACCTATCGTGTTGACATCTTCTTGTTTCCGTGCCATTCCAGTTTAGTCAACTATGCATGTAAGTTCTATGAGTTCTCAATGGGTTGCATAGAGACAAGGCACCCTGATCAATGGAAAGTACATTGATAGGTAGGGGTGATCTGCTCAATAACTTGGAAGCAATGGTGGGACCCTTGATGGCAAGAAATTAAGAATGAACAAGTTCTGTCCATAAGAGTTTGGATTTGTCACAAAGATTATCTTATGATTATGGTTATGAAAAATTCACATGGATAAGAGCACATACACCATAAAATCTAAGTGTTAAAAGGTTTCTCTCCGTTTCATGAAAATGATTGTGAGGAAACGCTTTCACTAAGAGAGATTTTAAGGAGATAGCAATTGTGATATTTTCATTCTCAAATTCGATTATGATTACGACATCCCTCTTCTTAGTTCGAATTGTGAGATTTGGCAATTAGTTTGAACATTTAAGACTTATTACTACAAGTTCTAAAATGGTTTAGACACACATATGAGCTATCTAATGAAAGGTGTATGAGTTTGAGAAGCTTAGATAAATGCTTATCGAAGCATATCGTATTATAAAAATGAACTTTGGAAGTCAATAAGTATTGATTTCTAGAAGTCCAACTGTTTTCTGAATACGTGTCAAAGCTAGTGGGAGCATAAATGTTATGCTGGTATGGATATAATTATCATGTTAGTGGGAGCATGATTATTATTTTAAGTGTTACAAGTTAGCAATATTAATTATAGAAAACAAAAGTTTCACTTTGCAAAGTCGCAGGGGTTGAAAATTTGTTATGCTATAATTAAGGGAGAGAATATTATACTTCATGTCAAATCTAAAAGCTTAGATCGAGAAATTTTAATTAAATTTAGTCAAAGGACATATATGGATGTTATGTTGAAAATGTTCAACTTAAAAGTATTCTATATATGACAATATTATAGCAAGAAACTGGTAAAGTATCACGTTTTTCATTATGAATTGTGTCCCATATGCTTCGGGTATAGGATCGATTGCATATGCTGTAATATTCGACCATTCTAAATTTTCCAAATGCCTAGGGCATTAAGAGGGAAAAAGGACTAGAACCAGATTTGACTAAAATAATTAAACGAATGTCAAGGATAATCTAAGGTTCTCCAAGGATTGGTCACTTGTGGGCAGTTGGAAGTATAGTAACGAATGGACCATAATGACATTATTATGATTAGATATGATTCTATTAATAATGAGTTGTCGTATCGCAAATATGGAAATGTTTCCATATTTGGAGTTGGATATCGAGAATCTATATCTAGATTAGAAACTTTTATGTAAGAAGGATGTTCAAAGGAATGTACTTTGAATATGAGACTTCACATCTATGGAATTTCCTGGTAACAATCTCCATTAGAGAACTTTGTAATATCATTGGCAAAGTCTTGGTGGCTTTGGTACTGTGACATTACGAAAGGTTCGTTGAATAAAATGTTAGAATCTAACGTATTCTAATAGTGGCGATAATTTGTATTCTTACACTTATGACAAGGATTAGGAGTTGTGAAATGAGTATCATTGGAAATGTTTTCAATTGATCTATTTCACAAAAGTATGGACCATAGGTAAACAGAGTGTGCATGCTTGGAGCATGGGACAACTGTTGTTATAATTCAAGTAATAAGTTGATTATCCGAAACATTATACAATGAATAATGAGTAATCAATATGGTGATTAAATAAAGGTGTTTTATTTATACTCAAAAGTTTGGGGCCATATAGGATTAGTATTATTTGTGTGTTTCACTTTGCATGTTTTGACTTCCTGAATAATAAGATTATTCAAACCATCCACAGTCGATCATACTTTGGAAGTAGGTATGAAAGAAGACTGTCATGAATCTGACTGTAGATTGTCTAAAGCGTTTTAGACATAGCAAAAGTCTGCTGCAGTATTCATGAGTACTCCTGAAATAAGATTTGAGTATTGGATTAAACCCACGCTCACTTGAATCACTTCATGGATTTTATCACGGGTGATTAGTGAGACGATCATATCTTATATTCTTGAAACCGAGACGTATGAGTTGTAGTTTACAAGTCGGTTGCACATTGATAATATGTAAACGCACTAGTAACTTGGTGTTATAAAACATATTGTTGTGTGTGATTTGATGAGTAGGTACAAGCGAGCATTTGAGTCGAAGTTTATCCGTTCCTTTTACCCAAGGTGGGATAAAAGCGATATCTGTGGGCCCCTCGATGATTTAGTGATGACACCCTAAGCGCTTGGCCAATCCTGGACTAAGTTGATGTGTTCAATTGTAGTCTATTGTCAGTCGTCATAAATCGGAAATCGGTAAACAACTTATAGACAGAGAGAATGATTAAAATCTCTGTCTCAGTCTATACGATATCTAGAATGGAGGAATATATGATCTCTTATCTAAAGGACGCGTTACTGATAAGATCAGAGTTGACAACGGCTTTTGAAAGCTACGATTGTTGATCAGGTTCTAAAGTCATATGCAAAATATTTATTAGACTTATCCAAGTGGGAGACTGTTGGATTAGGTGTCTAATCCCATAACTATTTTGGTATGTACTTGACCTGATTATGAGCATGGTCCTTTTGGGTTGCCATCACTCATGCAACTTGATAGGATGACAAGAGGAGAGAGAGTAGAATTTATTATATGAATAATAAATTGGTACTCGGAAATGGTTTTATTTATATATTACAAGTTTAATATATTATTTGGAAATCATATTATTTAATTAGTATTGATCAGAAATTAATTTAGTATTAATTTGGTGATCAAAAGAGACTGATTAAATAAGGGGACTGATATTGCAATTAACTGTTAGTTGCTAGTTGGGTTGATGGACTCCATAGAGTGGATTGGACGGAATTTATGGGGAAGCCCATAAGATTTCGTCCAAAGGGCTCTAAGGAAGGAGTCCACGGGCTGCTTAAGGGTTAAGCAGTCATATTAGGGTTTCCACCTAAAACCCTAGCAGCCACAAGTATAAATAGACCCCATGACTAAGGGATTTTCGGCCAATGCTTCTACGAAACCCTAAGGGCCGAAAATTTTCCCTCTCCTAAAGTTATCTTGTTGCTTGAGTGTTTGTGACTCCATTAGAGGTGAAACACTTGAGGCACTAAGCTTTCAAGAGTCAAGATCAAGAAGGATTGTGATTGTTATTGGTACTTAACAATCAAGGTAATGATTCTAACCCTAATTATATGTGATTTTCAGATTTGTATGCTAGTCAATTAGGGTTTATTGCTTTGGTATTCAATGTTGTATGTTTAATTAGAAAAACCTAGATCAAAGCAATTAGGGTTGCATGAACACCATAGGAATGATGTTATGCTCATAGTCCAGCTAAAAGGACATCGATCAATGAAGAATTTGGCAAAACAAAAAGATATAAGTTTTTAAAGGTCACATATAAATGACTATTTCATTTATTTTTACTTAGATTTAGATGAAGCATATTTCAATCCCCAAAATCACATTTTGTGTCAAAAGGGAATTTAAATCAAAATTGTCACCAAGTCTAATTAGCCAATTGATGTATCATGTCGATATTCAAGTAGGAAATTACAGATTACAAAGGAAAATGGTTTGTGTAATGAGGAAAAGTTTGCATATAGGTATACAACTATAAGAATAAGGGAATCAAATGAAAGCCATAGATCTAAAAAAATAAAAAATAAAATATGAATTTATTTCTTAGCTGGGATTCTTTTAGATGTAAAATTCAGTTATGCCCAAGTGCAGTTTCATTACTCCATCTAAACCCTACAATGCAAATTTGTGCACTTAGACTACATTTGGTATGTGAAAAATGACCTTGTGAGAACATTGTTGTAACTAAAAGCCATAAAGCCACCTAGAGTCATAATCTTCTCACCTGTTACAGATTTGTATGACTTAGTCCGAAAGTTACTAATTATGATCTCTCTTACTAAAGTTATGATTTAGGAAAATACTTGGTGATGATACATTCTTATTGGAAAGCTCTGTGAACCTTCCTGGAAGATACTTGGTGATAATAAATTCATATTGGAAACTTCTTACATATATTCTTCATTAGCATCCCAAAGAAACCGATCATATGAAGCAATTACATAACTGTGTGATGATCAAATGAACATAAATTAGTTTAACAACCAAAATTCGATACATAAAAGGAAGGTAAAAATTTTCAATTGTTGTGAAGATGTTTAGCTTACTAGTCATCTAGAGAAGCATCAACTACTTGATCAACGTAACCATCTGTACGAATTCCATCCTTTTGTGTCTCCCATATCAAATCAACATACATTGATAATGACTTACCATCATTAGGGTTTGCCAGGATTGCTCTGCTACAATACTCCTCAGTCCTCGACAATGTTCTGACACATTTTGAAAGAATCGATCAAAACATGAAATTGGAATAGAAACCCAAAATAGAATACATTATAAAACTGAAAATCTTTCTATTATCTCCCCGGATTTCAATTTGATTAGCTTAGGTCCAATTGAAATTGAAAAGATTCTTAATTTTATAGAAGGGGAACGTAGGGGAATCGATCGATTACATACAGGTAATCTAAAATTGAAGTATACAACATCAATAGACGTAACGACGAAGAAAAGTAGTAGGTACCTTGAAAGCTGACCCCATGGATTGATTTGAATGGAATGGACAAACAAATTGTTGAGCTTTGAACCTACGCTTGAAGAAAAGACACCCTCGTGAAGAAAAATACTTTCTCTTTTCCATTCCAAGCCCACAACTCGAAGCCTTGAATACCACTTTCCCATGTAAGTCACCTAATTTGTCCTGCCGTTGAAGTCCTTATGAATTCATGAATGGAAGCGTAAGGCATTATTGGGCATATCCTTTCGATATCATCTTCCATTACCACACAAAATTATGGTGATTTAATATCATCTTCCATAACTGTTGACATCAAATGAAACAATTCAACAAATTGTTTGAAACGTAGAAACATTGAACATCTTCCGATCATTATATACGACATTTTTCTCTATCGTGGTTAGGTCAGTTACCGATTAAGAAGGAAACAACCTCCTTATCGTGGTTGGTTGAAGGAGAAGTGCCATAACTGAAACATTGTTGGAAGGATCAATATAAACCGACTGTGAACGTGGGGGAGAAGAAGAGGAAGCGTGCTGAAAGACGACTGAACCTCCGATTAACCGATTGCTGGAAACCGTAAATAAGGAGTTTAAACGGCTGAGATTAAAAGTTGTAGGAGTTTGAACGGCTGTGATTTGGACGACGATTTTCCACTCACCGTGGTCGATAACATTAATAATTGAAGACATACAGTTGAATAATTTGCATCGAAAAAAATAACCACCAAATTCCTTCCCCTTCCTTCAAGAACATAATGTATGGAGAAGAAATTGAACCTGGAAAATCAAAACTAAATCCAATTAAATTATAAATCAGAAATCGATGATGGTAGTTTCCAGATTTAGTCCGAAAATTGATACATAATAGAAGATGAAGATCGGTCGGATCGTGCTAATCAATGTCAAAAGTTCTCGGGGATTGCTGATTTCTCGGATTGATTCTGCACATCAAAACAACAATATAACCAAATTAAAATGGGGGCAAAGGTGGGTCACGAGTCTGACGTAAGTATATGGCAAATCAATGGAAAAAGAAAGCCAAACATAAAATAACCCAAAGAACCCAAATAAAACAAAATAAAACTATTCAGGGGTTTATGAAAATGATTTAGGGGCACCTCTTATTAACCTGTAGGTTTTGAAAAACAGACTTGAGATCGATTCTATGTTTCATCTCGATTGTTTCTGGTCTGCTCTTGATTAGGAAGAGACATGGAGATGTAAGACCAAAATGATGGTGGCGACGACAACAATGAGCGGTGGTGGTATAGGGTTTTTAGTGGTCATTTTGACGGTTGAACATTGTGGTGAAAGCGGAAAATAATGGTCATGGGTGCTAGGTTTTGAGAGAGAAGGGAGCGGTGGTGAAGGTCGTATTAAGATTATGATTGATGACCGAATAAACTCTTTACTTGTAGCACACGATTAGAAAATGGTAAGGATTGAAACCATTAGAAAACGGAAAGGATCCTTGATTTCAATCCAAAAAATCAGGGATTATTACCGTAAGTTACAAAAACGGTGTTTGACCAAAAGTCTGGTCTAAGATGATGTCATCAATTTGATCTAAAGGTAGAAAAACTATAAACGAAACACAATTGTAGGCTCTGATTGCTTAAGATGATGTCATAAAGTTTCTGTTTTAATATCTATTAGGCAGCGTTTGGTAGGTGGAACTGGACGGGACAGAACATAACAAGATCATTTGAAATAGCGCTTGGCAGAGATGAGACTAGAACTAAGTGGAACAAAGACTAAGTCAAATGGGACTAAACCTTCAAATTTTAGTCCCACCTAAAAACATAGAACAAAGTGGGACAAGAACATTAAGACTAAAATACCACACCACCACTCACATTCACGTCTCCCCTGTGCAACTTAATACCATATGAAACCACATATTTGGTAATCTCATCCTCAACTCCTCCACTGTAATAACTAAAAAGAATTAAAGATCATCATTCTCATGCCATGCGATAACTAAAAACAAAAAAAAATAATAATAAATAAAAGACCCTCTGATGCATGAAAAAAATAAAACAATAATCTAAAGTTCTTCTCGGTGCTTACACTGGTTTGGATTATATATATATATAATATATATATATATATATATATATATATATATATATATATATATATATATATATATATATATCAATATTTTTATTTTTAAAAAATATCATATGAAAATTTTATAATTATGACATGTTAAGTCTTAAGGATGATTTGGTAATTTGACCATCATGGTTTGTCTAGTTCTAATTACACCAAACATTATATAGAAGTTCTCTTCAGTTTAGTTCTGTTCAGTCTCGTCCAGTCCAGTTCCACCTTATCCATGTACCAAACGCTACCTTAGAGATTATTAGACCATCTATCTAATTTCCCTAGCAAATGTTCTCAAGTGCCATGTTTTTCTAAGCTTATTTTAAGATTTGGAAGTCTTAAAAACTTAACCAATTATATTAGAATAGTATATTTATATAACCAATGCATGTTTTATAACTTGGAAACCACAAGCTAGGAAGAAGTTGCTTTGATAGGGAAATAAATTGGCAGCAAGATTTATGTGGTATATTAATCTAACGATCTACTCATCAAATTTTGGTTGTTTCCGATTCTCTTTTTAATCATGTGTCAGAATTGATAAATTGGAACTTTCCTTTTTGATTGTATGTTGTTCTACAATAATATTTAAAGATTTATGTGACTTGATTTTCTAATTTGTTTCTAAAATTTAAACTAATAATGAGAATAATAAAAATCACTATAACCTTAATGCGATCAAGGGTTTCAATTTTGTAATCTATACAAGTCTTTTAGGTTAGACGGAATGGTAACACTCCTAGCACATTGCCACATAGGTTTTTTTATTGGCACCATGTATAGATTGAAAAAGGTAGGGAGTGGTAGTGTATAGGTTTTATTTTGAAAAAAAAAATAAAAAAAATAAATGTAAAATACCGACAAACAATCACATAGAAAGTGGAATTCGGTCAAAGAATTGAGAACCAATCACAGCAAGCCTCTCTCTCTCTATCTATCTCTCTCGTTCCTTGGCGAGATGTTCTTAGTGAGGCTCTTAGTATAACTTGGTGGTGGTGTAGCGAGTTGCTAGCGAGGGTAGTAATGAGGCTTAACGCCTCTCACTCCCTTATGCCTTAGCACCATATTTTTCAGAAACTTAAGATTTAAACTTTGGGATTAGTGATGATGAAGATATGTGGTTCTTATTTCCCTACCTCATCCTCAAATTTAAAAATTTTGAAGTTTGATGTTTGGATTGCATGACGTTTTATAAGAGTTTCTGCTATTAGTTGATGAAACCACAAATTAATTAATCAAATTTCATCCAAATTAAGCAAAGAAGCGAGTCTAAAGAGAAGTATAATTATTCTTCTTTTTTTAGGAGCGGTAGATTTTTATATGGCCAAGTAAAATGCTAGCTAGACTCAAAACAAGGAAAAATTTAGTGAGAAATCTTGTAATATGATCTACTTGATAACTTGTTTTAAAGGACATGATTTTTTCTAAAAACTACTAAAAAGATTTTCAATAGAAGTACTAAACACAAATTAGAAACTAAGTTTTAATAATAAATTTAGATCGTTTTGATTGTGTGATTTCTACATAAAATAATGTTAATTAATGAGAATCCAGGAAAAAATAAATCATTAATTAAACAAATAAGGGTAAATGAGTGATATTATATAAAATTGTTTTTATAACTGAAAAAATAAAGATGGTATGCCCCTTAAACAATGGATTAATACTCTTTAAATCATCGTGACATCCTTCATCTTTCATAACCCTAGGCCACCATCACTAAGAGGCTTCCACCCCGATTCCTCCAGCCGGATTCCTGCACCACATCGACATTGCTGCTCACGATTCCATCATTCCAGGTAATTATGTTATTTTGATTAGATTATAAATTCTTTTTTATTGAATTTCATTCAACCCTACCCATTCCGCTGTCTTTTCCACCACCATAAACAAAGTTTAACTTGAGTGACATTAAAGAAGCTTTGAGAAAATATAAGGCATTAATTTTTGTCTGCTCATGTGTTAATATACGATTAGTGGCCCAAACATTATTTATTTTGTTTAAATTTATAGTAAAGAAAATAAGGCAGAAGAAAATGCAAACATATTGTTTTTCATTGGACTATTCTGTGTTTCTTTTTTCATCCATGTATTTTACTTATGAAATTATGACATTTTTATGATCGTTCATGCTTTTTTTACTTTTGTATTGTCATAGTTTTGATATTGAAATTTTGGTTACTTTTTTGTTTTGGATGTCAATCAACCGTAGGTAATTCCACGTCCATGATATATTATTAAAATATAACATGTGATAACTTAATGCTTTTCTTTTATGGGCATTATCAATTCGGTTATGATACATATATAGAATTATATCACCATATTATGTTTGTTTATGTATCGCAAGATCATTTTAACTTTGTTGTGGTAACCAACGAAAATAGAAGCTGTGTTTGCTAGTTATGGAACCAAGAAAGTGTTGATAAATTCTTGACATAAGGGGATCGTGATCCTTTTTATTTCCAGAAAGATAATCCCTTTGGAGCTTTGCATGATACTTTTTAATTTCTTATTCAATTATGTTACTCAATCTCCTTATTTGTCAATGTATTCTCACAAATTACTAATTTTTTTTTTAGGAAAAGTACTATATTTTATAAGAATACATTACACTTTGTATAATGTATTATGTTAGAATTCACTCGATTAGAATTTAAAATGATAATTGCATATTAGGTTTAATGATTCTTCAAGAATATTTTAAAAAATTTATAATTTGTATTTTGGTTACACAATAGTAATGGGTAATTGTATGATGTTATTTTGGTTGAGTCAAATGGTTCTGTTTAAGTGGTTGGAAATACCAACAAGTATTGCATTCTGATAGAATTTTACGATTCTTATTGTTGCATTCTGATAGAATTGTAGTTAATTATCTATATATTTTAATGTGCAATGTAACATCTTGTTTTTAGGCATTTTCATTGTTGACCCTTATATTGAGATTTATTGCATATTGGTCCCTAAGTAAAAGAAAGGGTGCAAAAGGGCCCAATCCATAGTGGCATTTTGGTAAATTTGGACTTTGGAGTATGCTGAACGTACGTGTGTACGCTAAGCGTACTAGGGCACGCCTTAGTACGCTGGGCGCACACCTCGTATGCAGGGCGTACGTGAGGTTCATGCAAACCCTAATTTTTAGGGTTTGGCTCATATTTAAGCATCATTATAGCCTCACATCTCATTCTTATTCAACCTCCTTCTGTGAAATCGAACACTAAGAAAAACCTAAGAGAAAGAGAGCATTTTGGAGCCATTGGAGTGACTAGAGGTGTACTTAAAGAAGAGGAGAGTGATGTGGAGAGCTTGGAGTTTGGGAAGCACTTTGGATCTGAAGTTTTCTCCTTGTTTGCAACCTCCAGGAGGTATAAAGCTTGCAAATTTACCACTCCATCTTGTAGATCTAGACATTTCACCCTTTTAAGTCACTTTTTGTCCCAAAATGATGATTCTTGAGCATGACATGTTCTTGACCCATTAAGCCGTCCTTTCAGACCTTAGGAAGGGACTTGAGTCACAAAAATGGGGTCTTAATGGTTGGTTTTGCTCCATGCATTCTTTAGAAGGTCTTAATGTATTAAGATGTTGAGTTAAGCACTTAATGGACATGCAAAGTCATAAAGTTGGAAACTTAATGACTCTTGAGGATGATTTGGCCTTGGATCTGGAAGTTTGGCATAAGAGCTTAACACAATAGGCTCTTAATGTGTTTTTGGGAAGATTGGGAGTATGCCCTGCGTAATCTGTGTACGCAGCACGCACGTGGTCAACCTCCCCGATGGTAGTCAATGCTCGTGTACGCCTTGCATACCTTTGGAGTACGCCCCGTGTACGCATTCTGAGTTGACTCGACTGGGTTGACTTGGTTGACTCAGTTGACTTTGACCAAGGGGTATTTTGGGTATTTTGGATGATGTTTGAGAATTGGCCATTTGGATAGATAGGTGACGGTTAGAGTTGAGATTCGGAGTCAAGACCTCATCAACTATTTGTTAGGGTGCAAAGTCACGCTTGGATGTAGAGTGTTAGTGCTTACCCTCTTGTATGTGTAAATGGGTTGAGTCTTTCCTATAAATAGGAAGTGAGTGACTCCCATTATGTAATTTTCATTTTGGAGTGTTAGACTAGAGAGAAAATTTGTACTAGACCCACTTTGTATATTCTTTCTAGATCTAATGAGAGCTTAACAAGATTTATTTACTCCATGTGTTCATGATTTGTATGATGATTCACTAGATCTTATCAATTCCGCATATGTCATCATAATCAACACCACTACAATTGATATCAAAGCGGGTGTTCTTGATTTGATCAAGAATTGATCCATGATAACAATTCTGTGAAATGGTGGAATTTACATTTCAGGCCCCTGCAGTTTGTGCGAATTTACACTTTATGCCCAGTTTCGCAAATGGGATAGAGTTTCGCATCTTAAGCTGTTTTGGCGCAACGGGTCCCTACAAAATTCTGAAAGTGACAGTTTTTACCCAGATTTTGGAAAATCTTGCAACTCTCACCCAAAAGTCGAAAATTTTCATAAATTGGAATTTTTTCAAGGCTTTTTTTGTGATTGTTTTTCCATGCAAGTTTTTCGGTGTTTTATTTTTGGCACACATCAAGGGGGAGTTTTGTGAAGATTATTCCTCGGGCGCTTCTCATCCTTAATGGGTTTTATAATCAATTTTTGATTATAAAAATAGGGAGAATGAAAAGTGGGTATTCGAAGCTTCGGGTATTCATTTACGGATTTGAAGACCGGTGTTACTTCGACGGGGAGTTTGGTCTTGATCGCGCGAGCTCGTTGGATATTGAAGCCGAGACATCTAATCCTAACTTTGAGGGGGAGAATGTTAGGGTGCAAAGTCACACTTGGATGTGGAGTGTTAGTGCTTACCCTCTTTTATGTGTAAATGGGTTGAGTCTTTCCTATAAATCGGAAGTGAGTGACTCCCATTATGTAATGAATGATTTGGAGAGCATTAGTTTTAGAGAGAGAATTTAGCAAACCCATTTGTACTCTTTCTAAATCAAACTAATGAGAGCTTGAAACAAATTTATTTACTCCATGTGTTCATGATTTGTATGATGGTTAACTAGATCTTTCTTATTCCGCATTTGTCATCATAATCAACACCATTACACTATTGTTTAGATCGAGAGGTTAGTTTTCCTCACTGTACTTACGGGTCGAAGGCACCAAGGCCGACCCATTGGACTTATATCCTGCTATACATTGATATGCTGAGTATATGATAGATCTGCATGATTATATGCTAGTTTCTGATATGCATAGACTGGTAGATTTGTAGGACTACCTGTGATTTCTGTCTGTATGATTATTTGTCTATTGCTTATGTTTGTTATCTGTTGTATGTCGATATATTGTGTTGGGTTAAGGCTGTACTACGTTGTGATGTAGCTAACAAACCTGAGAATATTCCATATATGAGCTGAGGGCCGGTTGGTATGCCAGACTCATACTGAGGGCTCGAGAGCATTCCAGATACGAGCTGAGGGACGGTTGGTATGCTAGACTCGCATTGATGGGTTTAGGGTATTCTAGTCCGATGACTGAGTGGACTCGTTGTATATTGGCATTCCAGTCGGATGACTCATTTGGCCAGGGGTAAGCCAGACATAAGCTGTGAGCCCCGAGGGAAATCCAGACATATGTTGTGGACTGAGGAGCAAGCCAGATATGTTTTCGTGGTGGTACTTTGGGGTAATCTAGTCTTTTAGCTGTGGACCTAGTGCATGCTCTTATTTGTTATGTTTTCGTGGTGGTACTTTGGGGGAACTCACTAAGCATCGTGATTAAAGTTTTAGTTTTGTTTCAGGTTCAGGTACTTCAAAGGACCGTGGCAAGATGAAGGCGTGACCGTACACATCCTTGGTTTTACGACTGATTGTATCTTGGGAGACTCTGATTTAAATAAGGTTTTGGAAATAATTGTTTTATAAAGACTTCTTTTAGTAAATGAGTTGTTTTGAAAAATTTAAATTTGTTGTAATTTTTTGGGATGTTACATGCAATTTTTACACATGTATCACCACAAAATATTTAGCAATGCATTCGTGATAGGAATGACTTGAAGAATGAATCAAAGATGGATCACACTCCCAGTTTAAGAATGTTGTTTTTTTTAAGAATTACAATTATTATTCTATCAGAATGTTATAATTATTATAATGTTGCTATTAATCAAAAATGTTTTTGTGTATCACAATCATACAATGTAAATATTTGATATATTAGTAGTTCAATAATCGATTTTGTATATTCTCTCATAATGTACTTTATTCATGTTTTCTTCTTATTTATGTTTTCTTAAAGAATGTCATAAACTTTCATTCTAACAGAATGTTTATATATAGATGGACAATTATTATGTGGATGTAGGGATTAATATCAACCAATCATTTCAAAAACCTACAAAGGGCAATTTTATAATCTTAACAATTAATTTTTTATGGTAAATTGTTAAATTAATTAATATCATTTTAAATAGGAAATCAATTTTAATTAACGCCTAATTCATCTTCATCAGCCAACCGCTAAAAATAATCTATAAGTAAGATTCAAGACTCAAGCAAATTGATCCCCCCCCCCCCAAATGTCACCATTGTTGTTGTTTCTTTCTTTCCCAGAACCTTGATATCATCAGTTTTATGGGCTGGCCTCCATCTTCTTCTCTCCATTCAGGAATAAACTCTTGATTTCTTCTAGGTTAAGGAAAATTTCTAAAATCAAACCAACTTCTTGTTTGATGTAATCGATTTGGAGGGTTTAGACTTGCGGTTCTCACTTGATTTGTTTTTATTTATGTTTTTTTTTTCATTTATGGTGATGAATGTGACAAGTGATTATCAATACTTTTCTTGTAAAGTTATATTTTATGGATGGCTTTATGAAGGTAATCAAAATTCCACAACTTCTCACTTTCAGTTTGTTTCTATCCACTCTTTATGAACGCTATCTATTTGATGATATAATACCCTTTCTATAATTTCAAGGTTCCTTTTAATTCTTTTACATGTTTACCTTTATGCGATCAAATTCTAATATTGTGTGAATTTCTATCAATTTCAAATACGCAACTACATGGGGGGGGGGGGGGGGGTGTCCTAAGAAAAGACTCAAACTTACTATTATCTATTATGGTTTGATGTGGGTATTATGGAAGGCAAGGAATGAAACATTGTTTGAAGGGGCTTTCATCACACCCTCAAGAGAAGTTTATAACATCAAGTCCCTAGTTTTCCTTTGGCTTAAATGTACGGATAAAGGCGATATTTGTAACCGGTAGGAGTGGAATTCCTCTCCCATATCCTCTTTGTAACTCACTGTCTTTTTGTTCCTGTTTTGCCCTTGTCTAGTTACTTGCTAGGCGAGGGCTTTGATTTATATATATTATTGGCGGTTTCCAAAAAAAACATATCACTTTTTTTAACAATTCGTAAAAATAAGATTTGTTAAAAACAAGGTTATCAATGTATCAAGTTTAATACAATCACAAATTCTATTGAAAATCTAAATGTAAATAACAGTCTACTAGTATCTATCATTCAAATGACAAATAAAAAATTACAAAATAAAACAATATACACTTTAATTTTAAGCATATAAATAAGAATTAAAGGGCTTCATCAAGTTACACATACAAAAAACATAAAATATAAATTAAAAAAAAATCCTAAAAGACATAACAAGAGTTATAAATATAATAACTTTTTGGTTGAAAGTGAATAATAACTAAAACAATCATAAACATAAAACAAAACTGATTTAGCATGCCAAGTAAGTAGAAAACAAAACGTTAAATATAAAATTAACTTTAGGTCGCCTCTTTCATCCTCATTCTAATCTGGAGGAAAAAATCTCACCCAAGAAAATTTTCTTCCATATTCTAGTCGTCGCAAAGAAATACATCAACCAAAATACAAAAATAATGTTATCAAGGGGCTTGGTGGATAGTATGTATATGGTGGCATGTGGTGAAGGGAGAGTCATCAAATGCATAATTCGAGAACAATATGCCATATCCAAGAATTAAGAAGAGAGTTGAAGTGGCAGAGTTATAACATGTTGTTACATGTTCTACTTCATTGGTTTCTTTATTTTACTTTTAAAAATATGATATTTAGGGTATGTTTTTCCTAAACTAGTTGGATTTTTTTCGTTGATTTATTCATGATAGTAAGTATTATATAGAATTTGATGAGTTTTACTTTTTTTGTGAAGGATTATTAAACTTTTAAAAACCTTGTACGATATACTAGAATGGGTGACCTTTATCCATCCACTCGCCCAACTCCTCAAGCATTAATCAAATAAGAAGGAAATTTTTGGTAAGAAGGTAAGAAGTTTTTTTTCTACATATTTTTTTCGCGAACAAACAAAATGAATCATTAGATGATTCATTTGTAAGATGATTCACAAGAAAAAATTCTCAAAAAAACATCTCGATGATTCATTTATACAATGATTTTATTGTTATTCACTAAAAGTGTCATAAAAATGAATTTTTTCTTAATTTACTTAAAAATGAATCATAAAGATGTTTTTTTGGGAATTTTTTCTTGTGAATCATCTAGTGATTCATTTATTTTGTTCGTCAAAAAAATATGTAGAAAAAAACTTCTTACCTTCCTACCAAAAAAAAATTTCTTACCGGATCTATATATATATATATATATATATATATATATATATATATATACTAGAAAATTTTGGTGGCCCGTGCTAAGCACGACCCCTTGAGTGGAATTGATGTTTCGTTTGATTAGTTTTTAGATAATTACCATAACCCTATAATCAGTCAGCTGCTCTCTTGTAATCAACATCATAATCATAACTTAAATTATCATAGCATTCTGTAGACAAAATTAATAGCACACACCTAATCACTCAAAAAAACCCTTCAAGAACACAAGATATTTCAATATGGGAAATACCCAATATATTTAATCAATGATTTAAAACAAAAACATTGGAATAAATGCAAATTAAAATTGGGTCAGTAGTAGACATGGAAAAGATCGATATGACATAACAGGGTAATTGGGTTTGTGGTAAATGTGACATTGTTTTGCATCATTAATCATTTCCTTCACACTCAAAAGCTCCTCAATCTTTTTCTTTTCACATCTCATGTGTCCATCTATCCGTGATTCAATGAAATAGATGTGTAGGCATATGTATAATCTAAGAGAAGATGGGAAGAGGTAAAAATCAGAAAACTCACAGGACACAACATGGTGAGAAGGGAAACATCATGCAAAACAATAATTGGTGTTGGTGGCCAGATTCCAAGCGAGACTCGTACCATTGTAATAAAGTCAGAGATTTGAATACAAACAGGTGAAACAATAGATTTTGATTTTGATTTTTAGTTTTCTTGAAACGACCCAAGTCTATATTTTACCTTTTGACACCGGATAAAGAAAATCTTGGTTTTTGTTGTCCATTGTCTTCACGATTGCAGTTGTGCAACCAATTATAAATCATGACTACATCAATACCAAACATGAACTTAAACTTTCAAGAAGCAAAATGGGGTGAGATTGTGAGGATAAGGAGTAGGGGTAGTCTATTTTTTTGACAGTATAGCATTGTACTATCAATTTTTTCGTATTGGCACATTGTATGTTGGAAAATCTAGCTAATTATAGAAGTGAAATTACTTGGTATCCGGATGATATTGTTATAATTGGATATATCTTCCAACGTACACTACTATAATATGTAATAAAATGGAAATATGTTACAACGATAAACAAATGAATAAAGTACATTTTTATTTCTTGTATTTATTCCAAAAGAAAAAAGGACATATGAACATACATTTCCATTAGCTTCTAGGATAAATGACTCAAAGTGTGCAAGAACACCCTAACCAACCTGACAACCATGTTTGACCTGTGACCTATTGACATCATTAAATAATACTAACTGAAAAAAGGTCATACCCGTTTTCTATTGTATAACAAGGACAACATATTTGTATAACCGATCTATATTTGCATAACAATCTGAAAAAATAAACATTTACTTTTTCAAAATAGAAAAACAGGAAAAATAATCTTAAAAAACTCACCTCTGTGTTCACCTATTCTTTCTTCCTGTCTTCTTTTTTCTAATTGTCTTTGCTCTCATCTTCTTAGTAAATTTCTTCTTTTTTCTCATCTTTGTTATCATATTCTATCTTCTCGTGTTCTATTTTCTCATCTTTGTTATCTTCAATCTTCTGATCTTCTTTTTTCTCAACCTTGTTATCTTCTTTTATATCTTTTTTTTTCTCATCTCTGTTATCTTCTTCTACCTTATAGTATTCTATAAATTGTAAAGCATCAACTTATACACAATGCAACAAGACTTGTACACCGGAACATATCCTAACTTAACATTTATGTGATTCAAGAACTTTCATTGAAATCTAACCTTAAAAATGGAGATGATAGAGATTCTAAATCATGAATACCAGCAATTGGTATGTAAAAAATCAACCAAAAAATAGAACAATTAATATGAACTATAGTAAGAAAGATAACAGAAAATAAGCTAACAGCAGGAATTCAAATGCTCATGTAAAGGAGAGGATATGACAATATTTATTATTTAAGTACATGATTATAGGTACATAACTTATGGTATCTCCATGATAGTTATTTGATGCCCAAACATACCCACCATGACTTTTTATAGCAAAACCACAAGTGTTCTCCAAGAAAAATACAAACCCATAAAAGAGAACTACCATAATAAATGTTCTTCAAATCTCTCCTTCCAATTCTCTTTCGATAAACTTCAAAGACGAGCTTCAATCTAAAGTGGTTAACATAAGGTATAGGAAATTCCCAAAAATATTGTAAAACATATAAGAAAATGAACTATAAAAAAGAACGATATCATCACCTCCCATCTATTTCTTCAAAATAGCATTTTTGGTGTCGATAATGCAAAGGCCATTTCTTTGAAAGTGACATTTCCATTGATAATTAGTAGGCACATGGATATAACCATATACCGAAAAAACTTAAAAATTAGCATGGTAAGGTTTTCAAATTTCAATCATTTTATCATATAATCTGTAATAGTAAGCAAAATTAACAAGGCACGCTTCATCAACATTATATATTGCAAGTGCAATGCCATTAACTCATGTCAAATCACCAAAAACTAAAAGGTCTTCATCCATGTTCTTGATTACAAACATATTTTTGGTGACATATTTTATTCTTGGTTGCTTCTCTACCAATCTCTAGTTCTAGAAACCTAGTAAAACCAAATGATATTTAGGGAACGAAAACCCCCCCAAATAAAAATTAAGGAATACATAACACCTAAAACAATCTATTCTTTCTTTGATAAGTAATCAAAACAAAGACAAATTCCTATTATCAAACAAACTGAAAATTCATGAAGACATTTAATAAACCTTGAAATGTAATCTCCCATATGCTTCTGTTTCAAGGGATTTCAACCACCCCTTTAATTCCATTGACAACAAAAATATATATATATATATATATATATATATATATATATATATATATATATATATGGGCTTAGGGAATATGTGGCTGTTATGTATCTAATATTAGGTATAGAACCATCAAAAACTACGTTGATTTAACAAAATGCAATCAAATCTCTCTACCATCTTTCTTATATCCTCTATTAGACTAGATGATAGGCTTTGTACATATTTTTATGAAGTTTTAAATATTTAATTTTGCACCACAAACCATGTATAAGAATACATTATCAACTACCGATAAGTCTTCATATTCAAATTTAATATAGAAAACTATAGTGAAAGATTGAAATTGTTCATTAAAAACCCAATAAACTTCTTCCCATAACACATCAAAAAAGAATCATGCAAGTATACATATGGTAGGTGTCAAAGAAAGTTATGAAGCCTACTGGAGGTCTAATATAAACAACACATTCGAAATAGATAGATGTTGGGGATAAATTATGAAATCAATAATTTATATGAGCTTAAAAGCAATAGGAAGAAGCTAACAATGAAAAAAATGTGATTTTTAATCAAAATGAAGTCAAATTTGATGGTTTTATACCTAATATTACATACATGACAGCCACATATTCACTTTTCCCTATATATATATATATATATATATATATATATATATATATATATATATTGCAATAAGTTAGTTTTTTATTTTAAAAAGTAGTTCCCCTTTTATATCCTTGCATCTCAATGGTCTACAACTTACCAGCAACCAATGAAACAAAACTCTCAGCAGTCTATCTTCTCCTGTTGCAATCGGTAATCATACTTAGAAATGATAATTACATATTGGCATAAACGATATTGAAATTAGAACCTGGATCAAGAATGTTAATTCACTGAACGGAAACCTCTGAACGCAAATCGAGTTTGCAAGATTGGATAAAAAGAGACAGTTAGTAACCAACGATTACATTTATTAAAACTACAAAAGGCAAAAAAACATAGTTTAAGAATTAAAAATGTCCAAAACAGGGGTTTCCTTTTAATGTCTTTCAGCTCTAATAAACCTTTCAATGGCTACTTTATACCATTTTTTTTAAGTACCAAAGAGAATACCTCGCACGAACAAGAAGTATCTTGTCAACCAACTTTATTGAACCTATCTCATAAATGAAGTTTCCAATTCAAATTTTGATTTCCTTACAACTTCTCCTAGTAGTAGTTGAGGAACCTGTTGATCATAATAAAACCAAATTTATCAGGAAAAAGCTAAAGATATTGAATAACTGTTTTTAGTTAACATCAAAATGGAACTGACCGAGTTTCAAACCCCCATGGATGAAAAAACATGGTGGTGGAAGAGATCAAGAGAAACTTCCATGCATAACTATGTCGTCAAAATCATTAACCCTTCAAACTCTGGAAGAACTTTCTTTGCATGCTCCACTGTTTCCACCATCTAAACAAGCCAAAACCCCCCAAGTCTCATAAAGTCATGATACTTGGCCTCGGGCTAATCTTGAACTTCTTGGTGAGATTTGAAACAAATCTTCCAAGTTTCCTAATTGCCATTTGAGCCCCTAGTCCGTGCCCAGTCTACAATACCCTTGAATAAATGAAATTTGATGTCAATATAAAGACCCCAATTTATCAAATGATCCCTTCTAAATTCGATTGCTTTTGTGATGATGATACTTTGGAGGAATGTGATTTATCATCACCCTTTTTATCATTAGATAAACAATCACCAGTGAACAGTTTGAGGAAAACTACTCTTCCACGAGTCAAAGGAATTGAAGTAGTGTGATCTAGTATACCTTCAAATGGATTTCTTATGCGTTTTTTTGGGGTTTTTACCTTATTAGAAAAGGGATTAAAAACTGTTTCGAATTACTATAGATGGTCAAGAAGTTGTCTAAGGAAGGAAGATTGTAAAAATTGTAAGATTTACCAAAGATGTATTGTTTATACATTAGTCATTGTTGACAACTGCTACCAACAAACAGCAAACAATAAATTAAGAAGCCCTAACTTTACAAAGAAAAAAGGGATGATGCAGGTTCGATTGAAACCCTAAAATATCTCAACGACCAAAAGCATGAAATAAAAAACATCCTCACCTAATTTGTGATTTGAAGGAAATAGACCAGTTGCTATGAACCCAATAGGTGTGACGCCTGACATTTGAAAAGTTTCAAACCAAGAAAACACAAACCCAGCAAAGCCAGGGTTTAAAAAAACATAAATTGAAAATTAGAGATTAACAATAAACTGAAACCTTACTTAACCATCTGTTTCTTTTGTGATTTCATACAGAAGAATAATCCATGGACTGTGACTATGCTTAAAATAAAAAATAATAAACAATCAAAGAGAAGTATAGCATCATTGATTCAAAATTTAGGGAGCGTATGTTGATTTTCAACCAATAGCCTGAACCATATTTTACTGGTTTGGGCGTAAGGGAAAATACGAACCTAAAATGATCCAAGATATAATTTATGTAATTGTGCCAGATAACGAAATCAAGATGTCAATCCGGATTTGACCGGCGGTAGAATACGAAAGATAATGTGTTTTCGTCCGGAAGATCAAGCGGATACGACATGAGGCGTTGTGAATCAACATTGTTGTCCATGGAATCGTTCAGAAAGAAGAGGGGAAGGGGTGTCGCTGAATCGGTAGGGCTAACTGTGTGGAGAATACGATACGTTATATGCAATGTTGGAAAACGCTATGGTACCTTATGTCGTTACGATGGTAGGATACGTGGCGTCAAATAGACCTTATAGATTTGATGTAGAAGGCACGAGAAAAATAGGGTTTTTATATATAATAATGAAATGATATATATATATATATATATATATATATATATATATATATATATATATATATATATATATATATATATATATATATATATATATATATATATATATATATATATATATATAAAAGGAAAACTGAATATACATTACAGCCCCACCTAAGCTTAGGTACTAAACCTCATGAAAATACGTTGTTTTACTATATAAAGATTACGATTATGGGATTCACGATATTCAATTGAAGATGTAGTTTCATGATGTACATAATATTTTTGATAAGGAAGCAAGAATATTGATTATCTTCCTTCTTCATGAAAATAATATTTATTTAAAGAAAATATAGTATTTAACTTTAAAGAAGGTGTCTTTATCTATCCTAAAATCATTTTCAAAAAAATATACATATATCAAAAATAAAAATTTATGTTATGTTGGGACGTTGTATAAGAAAAGAATATTTTTTTTAATCTTTCTTTTTGCAGCTTTAATATTCTCAAAATCGAATACATCTCTATTTTTAATATTATTTTTAATCAAAATAAAAACAAGAGCCTTGGAGTCGATGACAGTTACAGACTATTTTACAAATATTCAAAAAATTGAACCACAATACATCATAATTATAATTCCAATATAAATGTGAAACTTGTTGCTCTAAATCTACCCAATCTACACATTTTAGTATATATCTAAAACTTTTAAGAAAATACAACCTCGATCTACACAAATACAAAATCATTTCAAACCATTTCTCAAAATCTATTCAAATGCAAAATATATGAATACCTTTATATATATTGCTTCTTTTCTTCGATGATACATGTTTTACATTTTTTTACTTTAATTGTAATACATTTGCTTTAACTAAAGCATATAATGCCATATAGAAAAGAAAAAGAAATTCTCAAAGCTTTAAAAAAAAATCGAAGTGCTAAACACAATTCTTGAAAGCAAACAAAATTTAATAACATTATGAATAAGCCTTTTTCATCTACAAACTAAAACTCTTTTTCAGCATAAAACATTTCCCATTCAATTTAAAAAAACATTCTCATATAGATCTAAAAACCACTTTGTAATTCCACATGTAGAAACCCACTGAAAAACACATTGATATGCATTGGATATTCTTTAATAATTATTCTCGATGGCAAATATGCATTTAGAACCATCTTGACTCAAGGTCGCCGGAAAAACATTTCAGATGTCCCACACAAATTTACTCACATAATCAAACATATAACTTATACACAGATACGAATCCCAGAAATCAACAACATACAGGTGAATCAAACATCTTACATTACACATCACAAACAAATCTAACAACATAAACAGATAGATATACAAAAAATATAGATCTACAATACACAAACACTGATATGAAATATCTAGAAAATAAACACAAATAGATATTCAACTAATATACATATATTCGACTGGATGGAAGAAGGTCGACAGAGGCGATCTGGTGGTGCAGTAGCGTTAGGTGGCGTTTAGGAAGCAGTGGCGATTCTAAAGAGAAAGACCAACGATGGTCTGGGGCTGTAGAAAGCGGTGGTGGACTGGTGGTATTTGGAGTCAACGTTGTTTGGTGGTAATGGAGGGGATAGAAGGCGGTTGTGGAGTTGAATAGTGGTAATGGCTGTAAAGGTTTCATTTTTCACAGATAAAGTGTGTGAACCGATTCAAAGAAAGAGACATTTTCAAATTTTCAAATGAGGATGTGGGGAGTGTAAACTGTTAATATAGTCTCTTTTATTTTTAGAATTGTGTTTGTTTGTGCATAACATGTGATACATTGACCTTTAGGGGTGGTACATTTTATCTTTTGTTTTATTGGCTTGTTTTGGTTTACAAGGATGATAATCATATACCATTCAAATTAAAATAAAGGGTTAAGATTTCATCTCTTTGTTTTTAAGATAAATGTCTTAAAAATAATGGGGTCCACAAATATGAATGTATTATAATGTAGTTAGATTATATATATATATATATATATATATATATATATATATATATATATATATATATATATACACTAGCCGTTTATCCGCGCCAAGCGACGGGTGCGAGTAGATTCTTTCATAAATTAGTTTCTAGAGACAATTAATTTTTTGTGAAAAGCGACAAGCGGCCAATAGTTTCTTTGTGGCTGCTGGACAAATATGTGGGGTGATATTATTAATTATAAAAAAAATACCGACTGAACTTGATATTCATGGAAACTGGGACCATTTTTGAAGATTTTTTCTTTTGTATCTTTATTTTGGACATAAACCCTTTGGTGATATTCATTGTATATTTCTTCTTTTATCAACCCAAAAAAACAACAATTTGTTCAACAAGTGCACATGTTTATCAGTAATGCAAGTAAAAAAAACATTATCATAAATTGTGCATCTCAATTTACTCAATCTAAGCCATTTTGTTTAGCCACAGACACATACCAGTAACACTTCTATGAAATTATTATTTCTCACATTTAACCCAAAATGGATAAATCCAATAAATAGAAACATCCATTTAATCATTTTTTTATCAATCAAATTAATTACATTTACAGTCGACAAACGGAAGATAGATTACGATTTTTATATATTCCAACTTCTTTGATGTTTTAAACTTTCAAAAATTATGCTACCAATTCTCTCAAGTTAATAGTTACTTTGCACATAATTTTTTTTATCAAAAAAGAGTGAATATTAAGGAGGACATATTTGTCTATTCTAATTTTATAATTTCCATGCATTTGATATTCAAATGTAATTAAAAATAATGAACACATATCATTTTTTAATTTGATATGATATATAATTCACGCTTCTTGGTTTTCTTATTTTTAAAGACAACACTTGAACCGCTAAGTAGACATGTATTTTTGTAAGATGGACCATTTGATGATAATACCCTTTACATGTATAAACATCAAATAAATTCAATGTCTAACACAATTCAAAACCTTTGTTTTATAAAGCATTTCACAACCCACTCAAGGTACCTTTGAATTTCTTGTAGTAAATGACTTATTTCAAAACATTTCATACTAAATCTCACATTTCTGTCAAGAAAAATGATAACAGTACAATCACAATCATGTCAAGAAAAATCTCATTTGTGTCCCGTTTTATAAAAAACAAAGCTGTAGATCCATCAACTAATTTGTAAAAATTTACAAAACACACCGAATTTTTACCCCTGTATCTATAACAACAAAAAAATAATAAAAATGCCAAATTTGCCCCTGGAGTGAATAAAACTCCCAACCTAGTGTTAAACTAAGAAAATGACATGCAAACACACACACACACACATTCCATTTGTAGCAAAGAAAAGTAGGTCAAGAATACAAGCTTTTTCTCTTTTGAAAAAAAAAGTAGGTCAATAAGACATTTTTTTTAAATGGAAAAAAATCAATTTTTCACTATTTCTGTAAAAATAAAAAACAAAAGTCAAAGTGCAATGCTATTAACATGCAAAAACAAAATTAACACAACCATTTCTCTTACAATATCCTACATAAATGAGCATTTAGGCATGTACTTGTGTGTCAACCTGCTTCATGTTCGTGAATATATCGCAAATTGGACCTGACTATACTATCAATGAAGAAATATTACAATAATAATAAAAAATGGTAACAAATTTAATCAAAATAACATGTTGACAGTACAGATGCACACATCATGCAATTAAGAAGAAAGTGAAGGTATTTTTATGATTTTGGGGTAAACTTTAGGTTGGAAAATTTGAAAAATTCAAAATCTTTCTTAAAGAGAACCAACGGATACATAAAGTACTTTGCCATGTCTTACATTTAGGCCATGATTAAGCTAAATGTAGAAAATAGCAATATACTCTATGTCTTATATATATACGCATAGACGCATAAAGCCACAAGCATACATACACACAACACCCTCACACATGTTACCCAAAAACCAAACAAAATTACCATAATTTAAGAAGTTTCACCAAAACTATTCAGAATCGAGTCCTAGAGTTTTTTCACCTGAAACAATACATACATACATCAGTGAATATCAATAAAGTGTAGCCCACCACAGATAATACTATTAAATATAAAAAAAAGTATAAAAAAAAAAGTACAACTATAGTATACCCTAATCCTAATTAACAAATTGGAAAAATGAAATGGAAAAAATTGAATTCATACCAATTGGAACATTATGTTGACTAAAAGAAGCTTGAAACATTGCATTCATCTCCGTCTCTTATTATTTCACTTAGTCAATTTTCTATTCTTTAAAACAAAAAAACATCAGAACTAAAACCCAAATAAATAATAGACAAATCTCAAATGATTCAATTTAAAAAATATCCATTTTCATCTTCATTCCATTCTCTTGTTTTGTTTTATAATTTGCAAATATTGTTGTTGCTTAACCATCACTTATTTCCGTTGAAACTATGAAAAAAACAAAAAGCAGCTACCAGACCAAACTCTGATTGGGGGTGAAGATGGAAGGAAGCTGATATAGACAAAGGACCATGTTTTTCATTGAAACCTACACTACCACGGAATAATATATAAGAAATCCATTGAAAGCTTACCTGATTTCATGGATTACGTATACTATGATGTTCATATTTCTAAAAAAAGAACCATTCTTGACCTGCTTATGAACCATCCTGCCAACAAAACTTCTAAGAGTTAAACAGACCTGCAAAATGAATTCGAGAGGCTAAGTGAATTTGCAGCTTGTAAATAGGTTTCAGATTAAGAAGCATTTATACAGGCACATGGCATGCAACATAGTAACACACAGACATTTGAGAAAATTCCCTGCAAATTTCAAATATTATTTTTGTGATAAACTTCATTTGTTTATTAATCAAATTGGCCAATCGATTAATCGAAGGTTACCAGTGATTGTAATATTAACAATTTTTACAAATAAATTGACCAAATAAGTTTAACAAATAAAATAATCTAACATATTACTAAGCAATTGACAATTAAGAGCCTTTCTGGAAAAAGAAAAGAATGAACAAAATATAAAAAAAACTTGGCCCTGTTTTTGGTCATCCAAATTTGGTGGGAGTGTGGTTAGGTTAAACAGATATGAGAAGGGAAAAGTATACAGTTAACCAAATCAAGAACAAATAGTGTATGTGTGCAATTGGGGAGATTTAGAGGCAGAGAGTAACGAACACAAAACAAAAATCATACCCGAAATTGGGCCATAGAGGAACGCAAAACAAAATCTTATAAATCTGTAAAATAACAAAGGATTAACATGTTTTGTAGCCATGGATGATTATCATAAACAGAAAGATGAAATAATTTTTATAGATCGGTCCAGATCTTCTTAAGTAAGGTCGAGAGAGAGAGAGAGAGAGAGAGAGAGAAAGAGAGAGAGGGAGAGAACAAAAATGAACCTCTGTGATGCCGATGAAAAGGGAAGTAGTAGAGTCGTTAGATACGGGAACGATGTTGTGCTAGTGTTTCGATGTTGGGGTTTGGTGATGTTATGGTGGAAACGTTTGAAGTAGTTGTGACCGGTAGATCAACATCGGTAGGATTTGGAGAAGAATGCTCTGACGATGGCAGTGGTGGGATGGCTTTCGAATGCATCTCAATGGGTTTTTGAGGACGATTAGAGAGCAATGTATTTGTTTTGGTACAACCGTGTAGTTTACATCCATTGATCGTGGATCCTAAAAAATAAAACTGTATGTGACTGGAAACCATCGATGAATTTAAGAAGACGGGGCCGAGATAACTGGGATTCAAGTTTGAATATAATTATAACTCCTTAAATGTTGGTAAGAATCGGTATTGAATGATACTATAATTCTTATCTTGACTTTTTTACTTATTGACCAAAAGTATGATTATGATTAGGTAATGCATAAAATGATTGTATGTATTGCAATTTCATTTGTACCTCTTAAAATTCAAATTTTGACCAAAAAGTATGATTTTTTTAAAATTTAAATCCTCTATATTGGGTAAGATAAGGATGTAGGTTTGAATTTCTCAATATTAATTTTACATTTGTACTTAATGCATTGTATTTTGTAATTTGTTGATAAATGTTTTTATTCAGCTTAAAGGTTTGGACGTCATAAATCTATTTTTAGAAATAGTAAGGTTTGTATAATAAGATAGTACATATATATATATATATATATATATATATATATATATATATATATATATATATATATAAATATATATAATATAAAAACCTTTTTTTTTCTCATGCCTTAAAAATTAAATTCATGCTGTTCCAAATAGGCCACGTAACCTGCCTTCTGACCGACACAATGTATCGAAACGTCTCTTTTTCAACGTTTCTCCTTCTCCACATTGCAAGACCCACTGACTCAGTGATCGTCCTTCTCCTCTAAACCATCACTCCGACTTCCTCCCTAACAAAGAATACCGATGGGTTTGGAAAAAACGGATGTCGTCCTCATATATATATATATATATATATATATATATATATATATATATATATTAGTGTCTTTGGTATTAGCATCTACGATCCTGGTCACCAAGTTTTTCATTATTTTGTATGTAGTCATTTGATTCTTTTTATGGACATTAAAAAAAATCTAGTCTATGTCATGTGTGTTAATTAGGAAAACATGTTCGATTTCCTTTTAGTTATCTAATAATGTTATGCCTTTTCCTTTTGGGATGTTACACATTCAACAATATAATTCATACCGTTATGTTTCCAGCTTTATTGTGTAGAAGCCTTACATATCGCTACCTATTTAATTAATATCCTCTCATTTACAAATTTTTGGATGCCTTTTCTACCTTCATATCGTGACCACCCACAAACTTGCCCCTTGCACCACTCTGTGTGCCTTCCCTAGATATCCTTCCCACTATCGAGGATATTAATTTCTAAATATCACTACCAATATAATATTCATTTCAATGCATGTAACATTTGATGAAACTTTGTTCGCATTCGATTCCGTGACACACAATAACCAACCATCTTATTCATTTCTAGACATTGATACCGGTGAACTTAACACATATTCCACTCGCTTCCTACACTTCCTCACCCTAACGCCACCTTGTTGACGCCAACTACCGATGTCACATAGGCTTTATCATCATTTTTCTACGCTTCATTTGCTACCACATCAACAACAATGATGCCTTTCCACTCTATACCCGCATCCAGATCAATGCTCTCGGCCCTACCGTCCATTGTTAAAACTTTTATGTTACTAGAATTTACATATGTGGTGCTACCACATGCATACAATATGTAGCGTATATCCTCGATATCTCGAGGATTCAAAATCTCTCTAATGTAGATTGGGAGGTTTCCCAAACATTAGAGGTTCCACCTTAGGTTATTGTGTTTTCCTACTACATGTTTTTTTTTATCTTGGTCATCTAAAAGACAATCACAGTCAAGTGTTGAAGCGAAGTAGCATGGTTTTGCAAACAATGGCATTAAAACATGTTGGATTCCTAATCTACTAAGATAACTTCATAAACCTACCAACACCGTTAACCTTGTATAATGTGGCACCATTAGCGCAATCTAATTATACTAACAACCCGATTCAACATCAAATAACCAAACATATCGTGATCAATATACATTTGGTTCGAGACAAGGTTGTGAAGGGACAAATCAAAGTGTCATACCTCTCAATTTCATTTGAATATTCAAATATATTCACAAATGACATACCTTCCACCATTTTCCTCAATTGATGTTTTGTCCAACTTGAACGTTCGTAATAATCAACCCGTAGTTTCTTACTATTGTATTTTACATTGTATGTATTTTGTATTATACTTGATGTTTGTATCATTACAATATAATTTCAATTAATGAAAGATAATTACTATGCGAAAATATTGAAGCATTCAACTAATTTTTGTATTATTTACTTAAACGTGAACTTGATTTTGTGAAATTGTAAAATTTTTAATTCTTGCAAATTTAATATCAACTGTTTTCAAGCTTTTATAATACTTATCATATATTATGATATGGTTTAATCTTTAAAATTTATAACATACGTTTATATTGACTTTTGCAATAAATGATTGTTCCTTACTACAATTATGTGATCTTAATAGAAGAAAGAGAAAGAAAGAAAATAATTTATGTGACTACTAATTTAGAATAAAGAGAAAGAAAGAGAATATATGTTTAGAGAAATTAAATATTTTTCTATATTTTCATTTTATTTATCATCTATCTATTTTAAATGGTGACAAATGTATTAAATTATTATTACCTTTATTAAATGTGACACATGTCACCATTTAACATATCTAAGAGGAAGAGTAGGAAAAAATATAGAAATATATTTAATTTGTCGTATATTTAAGTTAACAAAATAAATAGAAGTTTTTTATAAAATGGAAAGACAGAAAAGTTTAAACAAAAAAACTTTATTTTATCAATAGGAAATTTGTAAAATGGACCTTAGAATGAATGCCACATCAAATCCATTTTTTTGACTTTGTTATAATTAATAACTAAAAAACAAAACTGAATAGCTTATTACACCCTTAGTGCCAACTAAGAAATTGCGAAAAGCCAAAATTTATAACAAACCAAGATCGGTTGAAATTCTCAGGGTTTGTTGGCCTACCGCCTCAATCCTACCGCTCCTCTTGAGCCTCCGTGCCTATGACTTTTAGTCGGCCCGCACCGGGTATCTTGGCCTACTGCATAGAGCAGGACTGCCTCAACCCTACCTATATATATTGTGTCGCCATAAACGATCAGGAGAAAGATCTAACCCGGTTCCCATAACCTGAATGACAAGACATTCTAATCCCAAGCCTTCCTAAAGCTGATGAATACCCATTCGGATCTACTCCCAGTCCCCAACTGGAGTATTACTCGATCCAAGAAGCTTAATCCTCTGAGACACTCCGAACTGATGAGATCACCAAGATCCTCTGTACTCCATCCGATCTCTAATAACAACTTCCGATCCAACCAAAATACACTGGAGTCTTCAGCCTACTCCATCAGTATGTCCGATACTTGGGGGCAGACCTACTGATTGCTATAGCATAACAGCATACTCAATACCCGCACATAGATCTACAAACACATACATAGTCTTCAGCATGACTAGACCGCCTCACCAGGCCTTCAGTCTATCTGGACCACTCTCAGAACCTTCAGCATGTCTGGACCGCCTCCCTGGGCCTTCAGCCTGTCTGGACCATTCTTCGAACCTTCAGCATGTCTAGATCGCCACTCTGGGCCTTCATCCTGTCTAGACTGTTCTCCGAGCCTTCGGCCTGACTGGTACGCCCCACCGGCCTTCAGTCTATCCGGACCGCTCTAAACTGTTGAGCATCTCCCTGGACCACCCCTCCTGGTGATCTCTCCCATGCAGACTGTTCTCACCCACTTGGGGTTCCGAACTCCTAATCCATTCCGTGGACTCTAACCCCGACCTAACCCTAGGCCTCACGTCGATCGTCCACCCTCTCGGAAAACCGTGGTCTGTTCCCTGACCCGCGTGTCTACCACATGCGCTAAATATCACGCACCCTCGTGCTGAATGCACTATCGAACTCTGGCAGCTAACAGAACCCTCAATGGCTGATGCTCCATCTGAGAATTTCTAATTCTCCCCCACTTGGGACACTAACTACTACCTACTGGCGGCGAAATCAAAACACAACTCAACCGTCCCTACTAGGTATTATCACCCTTAACTGTGGAACGATTAACCCTGGAGTGAAAAACCTCCGCAGAACAGCCCTCCCGACATGGATCAACCGAACTTCAAAAGAAACCGAATCCCAGCTGAACACTTCTGCATCTTCGATTCACAACTACTAGTCCTGGAATGGTGATCCTATATCCTAACTCCCCATTCTCCAACACCCTTGGATACTAACCGTCTATAACCCCTCGATACTAAACTTCCGTGACCCTCCTATGTTCTAATGACTCATGCAGAAAGAGGTGGAAAAATTCACAATATAATCATAAACAGTAAGATCAGAGATGGAAACGTACCCGCTGCCGCATCTGGCGCTGTCCTGACCTCCTCTGCCGTAAGCTGGAAGGCACGTCCCTGAGCCCTCGAAGGCTCTGCTCTACCCTGACCCACGACAGTAGTCCTCAATGTAACAAGTTGTGGACAGTTGGCCTTCACGTGACCAACCTGATGGCAGTGATAACAAATCCTCACGTCCTGAACCAGGGCCAACTGGCGACAATCCCTCGCATAGTACCCATCATTTCCGCACTTGCAGCACGCACCACCGGACCTTCAAACTTCGGTATGACCCTTCCCGCACTTCTCACAAGTGCGGCCACTCTGACCTCCAACCCTAGAATCAGCAGTCTTGGACCGCTTTGGCGCCGGTTGTGACTGCATCGGGGCCTGCCTCTGCTCTCGCAACTGTAACTCAATCTCCAGCTCACGCCGCCTAGCGCCCTCCTGTAAATCCAACAACGTATCACATCGCTGGGTAGCAACGAACTGTCTAATGTCAGTCTTGAGCATGCTCAGATATCGTGTCATCTGAGCATGCTCGGAAGCAAACTCTAGGCAAAACATCGCCCTCTCAGTGAACATATGGGTGATATCCGTCACCGACTCCGTGTCCTGTTTCAACTCCAAGAACTCCTGAGCTAGCCACTCACGCTTGACCCACAGAATGTAGCAGGAGCGGAACATCTCCCAAACTGATCCCAAGAAACTGCAGCTCTCCGCTCATCCGAATAAGACCCTGTCATTAATCTCCACCAGTCCTTCACCCCGGACCTCAACATGTTATGGCACACCTGACCTTCTGGTCAGTCGGGCAGGAACATGTGAAAAAGCATCCCTTGATGTCCGATAGCCACCTCATGGCGATGATAGGATCCTGAATCCCATCGAAAGTCGGGGGCTTCGTGTTGTCGAAGTCCCGGTACTGGAAGCCCCGACCGGCTCCTCCCCCTGCCGCTGTTACAGCTGCTGTAGCTGCTGCTGCAGCCGTCTCAGCTAGGGCTGCGTATCTGTCATCAAAATACTCCATCATAGCGGTCTTAATATACCCAAACAGCTCCGGAATCTGACCCCGGACGATCCCGACCACCTCCTCGCGGATGATCTCCCTGAAACAATCCTCTGTCACTGCTGACCCACCCTGGCCGATAACCTCAGGCTCTGTCGGAGCACCCTGATCACCCTGCCTTGATCCCGATCCGGATCCGGTCACAAAACGCCTCGTAACCACCTTACTGAAAATATAACAGGAAGATATCAGACAATCCGCACAAACGACGGGGAACCTAATCCGAACCACACCCTAGGGGTTGTGACTTCCTTGCTACGCGTATGGGTCCTGTGCTTTCAGTAGTACGGGCCCATACTACCTTCCACACCTACCCATATTTGTCTCAGGTATCATCACAACACCCTAACAATATATATAAACATAGCGAGCGCTCAATCCTCACTCCTAGAGGAATGCTAAATATCTCCTGACTGGCCTCCCGACCTCGCACAACCCACCCACCTATGAACTGCCACACGACCCTCCATTGGTGCCAATTAACTATTGCATGAATACAATCACATGCCGCATGGCTTAAATAATCTTAGACTAAAAGATTTAATCCTACAATGGTTGGACTCAGACAAGAGCTGCGCAGCAGGGCCAAATCCCTTACCCTAAGACCATTTAACCCAGGTAGCATGTGACTTAGAGTGTTCACCCAATAGTTAGTTCACACGCGAAAGAGTCATAAACAATCAATAAGGTACTCTACATAAGATAAGGCATCAAAGATCAGGCAATTCTATCATACGATTCCTGAGGATCCCTATCTTAGTACTAGCATGTTGTTCTAACATATCACATAATCAAACAACTGCATGGTATTTTGGGGTCTACTTACTGGCTCCGGCTGATCGTGCACTCTGCATCCTCCTTTTCTTATTTTGAAAACCATTTAAAAATCATTTGAAAACATTTTCCTTAGTCTAAGACTGGATTCACACGAGTGTTCCTCCAATTCACTCAAACCAAGGCTCTGATATAAACTTGTAACACCCATAAAAATCATGCCAATTTTAAACTTTTAAAAACATTTCAAATACTAAAAGTTATTACAAAAAAGGTTTCCAAAATAGTTTCATATCGGAGAATCCCAGAAATCCAAATCAAAATATGAGGGAGTGTACGGTCACGCCTTCGCCTTCCCGCGGTCATCCGCTGTACCTGACATAATAATCGATAAATGTAAGCTCGAAGGCTTAGTGAGTTACCCCCAAAATACCAACCTCATACAACCATAAACATATCATATAACAAACACAAAACAACCATGCATCTCGAGTCTACAGTGTGACTGGTCCGCCAGCACCGGGCCTTCAGTCCACCTGGTCCACGCTCTGAGTCTACAGTATGACTGGACCGCCCACACCCAACCTTCAGTCTATCTGGCCCACTCTCCGAGCCTCGGCACGTCTGGACCGCCCTCTCGGGGCCTTTAGCCTATCCGGATCGCTCGCCGGGCCTTCGATCTGACTATGTGCCCTCCTGGGCCTGCAGTCTATCTGGTCCGCCCTGGATATGTTGGCCTATAGCATGAAGCAGGACCCGCCTCAACCCAACCCCCATACCAATCAAACAATCATGTGCACATAAATATCATACGCTAGCATGTATATAATAGATAATCATACCGATCTAACAGATCACTAACACAACAACCATCCTATACCCAAGATACCGACCTAACCGGTCACTAACATAACATCATCCTATATACCAGGATACCAACCTAAACCAGGTCACTAACATAATACCATCCTAACTACCAGGATGCAGATCTAGCAGATCAATAAACATATCAAGCAAATACCCGGATACAAATCCGATAAAGGGCCGACCTTGGTGCCTTAGACCTTGTTGATATAGTGAGGATAACTCACCTCGCAATGTCGGTCTGAACTGAAGTATCGACTCTCGAAGTGCTGTCTCACCGAAAATCCCGAACTATCCAAAATAACGAATACTGAGTCAACATATGGGCTATCAATTCTGACTAAGGGGTCCATATAGTCCATTTTGTCTTTTCTCTAATTTGGGCCAAGGCCCAATACCAAAACAAAACCCAACACTAGGTAGGCTTTCCAAGCCCACTAGTGGCCCAGTAATGGCCCAATTTGCTAAATTGGGCCCAATCCCCCTAATGGGCCTTACCCTAAGCCCAAACATCTTCTTGGACCATATTATCTGACTTCTGATGGCCCACTAAGGCCCAAAGGACCAAAATCCCCTGCATGGACCAAACCGAGGCCCAAAACTCGCAAGGCCTATATCTGATGAGTACGCTGGGCGTACTCCTATGTACGTTGGGCGTACTAGCTAAATGGTGAGTACGCTGGGCGTACCTACATGTACGCTTAGCGTACTCCCCTGTCAAGTCACTTTCCCATTAAGTGCTTAATACTTTAATACAGAAGCTACAATCACAGATCCAAGTCCTTTTCAACGTCTTAATCCATAAAGTCACTGAGTTGGTGACTTTGCATGACCCTAATAAGCCCAAACTCCAAAATAGCATTCCATTCTCATAGAAATGATCTTAACTCATGCATGAATCCAATAAGACATTCAAGATGACAACTTTCTGCCTTAGGGACTCATTTTGAACTGAGAGTGGTAACTCTAAGTCCATAAATCGGATTTGAACCATAAAGTTCTATACTTGGGACCAAAATGACTTCAAAATCAAACTACACTAGATCTAAGCATTCTTGAGGAAATTTATGAACTTTATACCTCCAAAGAGTCTCAAATGATGATGCTATTCCAGATCTATGAGCTGAAACTTCCCAAGTCCTTCCTTGCCAAATTCTTCTTTCCTCTTCCAAGCTTAAAAACACCAAGATGGCCTCTCAAGATCAAGATCACACAAGAATGAAGGGATGAGACAATCTAGGGTTTTTCTGAGGTTGGGGAGGCCGATAAGGAGGCTAGGGTTTGAGCCATAATGTTCCTTATATAGTGGTTAGCCCCCAAATTAGGGTTTAGGATCTCTGAGAGTACGTTGGGCGTACTTCTCGTACGCTAGGCATACTCCTCTCACACCCGCGATCATTTAACCTTCTACGCTGGGCGTACCCCAGCTTACGCTGGGCGTACTCACCCGGTTGCCACCTTTTCATGCTTGGTCCTTTCTTGCCACTTCCTTCCAAACCAAGGGCCAAAAGTGACATAATTCAAATCCGAGGGATGGATTTGAAGCTACTTGAAAAATGGGATGTTACATATGATGGGTAAAGGATGGGTAGATTAAAGATGAGATAAATGATGAGCGATGAAAGATGAGATGAATGATGAGCGATGATATATGAGTGGTAAAATATGGTGAGAAGCGATGAGCCAAGCGATGACCCAAGCGATAACCCAAGCGATGACCCCGTCATCTAGCAGAGTATAGATGACAACCACGAACTATTCTAGACAGTCCAGTTGAACACTAGCAGGCTCACAACCTGTAGGTGTTGTGAATGATATATTCACCCGGTGTACTTTAAAAACCCATTGACATTTATTGCGGGTGGACTCCCGATAATAATATTGTCGATAAATGAGATAAACCCTGGCAGCTATGGTCTTAGCGCCTATTGGATGAACCCTGGCAACTATGGACTTAGTGCCTGTTATATAAACCTTGGCAACGATGGACTTCGTGCCTATTCCTTAGGACAATCCTTAGGAATAAATAATGATGGATAGACGATTCATAGAGGATATACTTAAGAATAAAAAAGATAATGGGGATGGGTAAATGGGTTAATTGTTTGATGATGAAACATAATAACTATATTATTGTGGGTTGAAAACCCTATGTAATCACCAGGTTTCTCAACCTGACCCACTCAGTTTATTTGTATCACAGGTGCCGATATAAAGCTACACTACACCGAGAGATTAAAGAGATGTAGATCAATAGTGTAAATAAATGTAAATAAATGTAAGTTCTGTTTATGCTTATGTTTCTGTATTGACGATGACAGCCCCAAGTTTTAAAATGAATAAAATACATTTCTTCGGAAATGCTTTGATAACATATTTATCATGTTTTTTTGGGAACAAATTCTGCAACACTTTTCTTTAAAAGGTTACTCTGATTTTAAAATAAGCATAAACAAAATTTTTAAAATGACCGTGAATTTGGGGATGTCACAAATAATATATAAATCAAAGCCCTCGCCTAGCAAGTAACTAGACAAGGGCAAGTGGGAACAAAAAGACAGTGAGTTACAAAGAGGATACGAGAGAGGAATTTCACTCCTACCGGTTACAAATATCGCCTTTATGCGTCCATTTAAGCCATAAGAAAACTAGGGACTTGATGTTATAAACTCCTCTTGAGGGTGTGATGAAAGCCCCTTCAAACAATGTTTCATTCCTCGCCTTCCATAATATCCACAACAAACTATAACAGATAATAGTAAGTTTGAGTCTTGTTTTAGGACCCCCCCCCCCCCCCCCCCTGTAGCTGCGTATTGGAGAAGGTCACCAACATTGTGTATAACGATTTGGTCCAAGACATACCATTTGAAGATTATTTCCCTAACATAACTAGCAAATGGGCACCTAATAATGATGTTGTCGGTGCATTTTGCACCGCCAAAAAAACCCCCCACATATGATAGAACTCAAGTGAATACCCCTCTGATGCAGTGTTGTTGTTGTTTTGTATATGCCCTTGGACAACCCTCCATGTGAAAAAAATCACCTTGATAGGGATAGGTTTATACCATTTGATTTGAGGATGAGAGAGTTATTGATGTACATTATGGACCATTTTACCCCTATGTCTCTCAATCGTGTATCTGCCATCAAGGGACAACAATCATGTCCAATGAATCAGATCCAAGATGGAAGGTGGCAATGTCACGAAGCAACATGTTTAATTCAATATATAGACCAACAGCTATAGGGCAATGTTTCCAATCCCAATAGTTACCATGAGCCGTGATTATGGAGGCAACAGTGTAACTCTTATGAAAATTTGGATCATAAAGTGAAGGGGATTTTGTTTTCAATTTAACTGTACCATTCCATGTATCCTACCAAAATAATGTTTTTGTCCCTAATTTGACCACCTGTTTGAAAATGTCATCGAGACGGAAACCAAATGATTGAATATCTTTCATAGCCCCCACAATATTGTTCCATACTCCAGTGATAGACTTCTTAGAGAGATAATCATGCGGTTTATTAGAGAGGTTATGTATACATGATATCACATGGCTCAAAAGCGATGATGTACATGTTTTCATTCTCCAACACCATTTAAAAATTAAACCCATGTTCAATGCCCAAATGGAACCTACCCCTAAACCGTCACGATCCTTTTGGCTAATTACTTTTTCCCAAGAGACCTAATGAATCTTGTTTTTCCACATGTCCTCCCCATAAGAATTTCCTTCGAATCTCTTCAAGTGTTTCAACCACTTCAATCGAGTCTTTAAACACAGACAGGTAGTATGTTTGTAAACTGCCTAACACTAATTGAATTAGTGTTAACCGTCTTTGATTTCCATGAAGATAACTTTTAGTGGAATTTGTTTATAACCAGTTTCCAATTTCTTACCAGGTTCATATTAGCGTCACGTCTAAGAATGTTATCCCAGTTCAGCGTTTCACTGTTGGAAGCTCCAATTCCAAAGACCTTGGATTTGTGAAAATTAACTTTTAGGCTAGAAGATGCGTGAACACACCTGAGAATACGAGCGAGATTTTTGAGATTTGAGCAAGACCATTCACATATGAATGGTGCATCGTCTGCATAGAACACATGCGAAACCTGGGTGGTTACCTGGGATTCTACTTATGATCATTCAGTCAATGTTTTAATGGTTATCTAACTCTTGTTATATTTGTATTGATACTGACCAAAAATAATATATTTTAATTGTAGAATTATGAGTACCTATATTTACAAACTAATTAATTGTCAATTAGTGTGATTAGATCATCAACTCAAATATAACTATGGAGTTTTGTAAGACTTTAAAGAAAAATGAATATGAAGTTTTATTTTAATGAACGGTGTAATAATATTTCATTTTAATTTATTGATATTTTTCATGTCATAGTTTCGAACCAAGTCAAACTTATTGAAATAGTTTAATTTGATGATTTTGCTTTGGTTCCCTAGTTATGATGCTTGTGTTCCGCACACCTGACAATGAAGAAAGCAACCATGCTCTTCTAAATATCAACGATAAAAAAGCTTATAGCGACAACATTCATAATTCCTTGGTGGGAAATCCTTGTTCATTAAATGCATGTTTTAAGTAACGTCCAAATAATTCATAATGAAAGTTTTCAATATGGAGAATCAGAATGAAACAATATTTAATGGTGATGTTTTCATTAGATAACGCTACATATTGAGAACTGATCCGTACACAAGATCTTTTCTCCATACACACCAATATGGTTTTTTAAAATATTGTATTATACAACTCTACGAAGCATAAATTGTTGTGTACCGAGAAAAATTATTCTGTACAAATCACTACCCTTCCATATTATGATGCGACATCAAGATCATGTGATGGTTCCATAATATTTAGTTTTTATAGATATTAATTCAAAAATAAAATGAATCCTTAAATTAACCTTCTTGGAAGGGAAATTTTGGATAACAATCGTCCAATAAACTCGGGCGCATGTGTGATTGAAGAACTTGAAGCGTCAAAAGTTTCAGAGTTTGCTATACATCGAGAGGAAATCAAACAAATTAATGGAATTATAGTTATGATTCCTATTTTTTATTACATCGACCAATTTTTTATTATATTACATTGGGTTGACCAAAGAGTGTTGACTGATAATGAGCTATCAATAGACATACGCAAACATATACATATACACTAAAATCTCCCCTCCCCCCTCCCCCCCCCCCCCCCCCCCCCCCCCCCCGGTTTTATCGGGTGGTGTGACACGAACATTTATAGTGGAATGAAAATCATGAAATAAAGTAGTTGGAAGGCCTTTGGTGAAGGTATCTGCATATTGAGCTTTGGATGGGACATCAAGCACACATATGTGACCAACAACAAGTATGTCACGGACAAAGTGGATGTCAATCTCAATATGTTTGGTTCTCTAATGTTGTACTAGGTTGGATGACATAGACACGACGTTGATATTATCGTAGTAGACAAAAGTTGCTTTCTTGGTAGGAAAACATAGATCAAGAAGAAGATTATGCAGCCAAGACGTCTCGACAACTGCATTAGCAACACCGTGATATTCCACTTCCGCATTGAATCTAGAAACAATACCCTGATGCTTAGAGGACCATGAAATAAGATTGTCGCCTAGGAAAACACAGTAACCGGAGGTGGAGCGGTGAGTAGTTGGATATCCGTCCCAATCTGCATCAGAGTAAGTAAGGGAGGAAGTAGTCGATCTATGAATCTGAAGTCCATGATCAAGAGTGCCACAAATATAGCGCAAAATATGCTTGAGAGCGTGAAGATGCTGCTCTCGTAGGTCATACATATATAAACATATTTGCTGAACTGCAAAGGCAATATCTGGTCTAGTAAAGGTCAGTCGGCCAGACTAAGAAAAAGAGTGATCCGTTATAGTAGGTCCATAAGAATCCTATTCGTGTGTCGGTTCTGCTGGGGTGCGACATGGGTTGCAGTTCATCATGTGAGCTCTCTCAAGAATGTTAGTGGTATATTTATGTTGAGACAGAAACATACCATAGGAAGATCGAATTGTAGAGACATGCAAGAAATAATTCAGAGGTCCAACATCTATCATGGAAAACTCACGAATAAGCTGTGAGACGATGTACTGAAGCATAGATGTAGATGAAGTGGTGAGAATAATTTCATCAACATAAAGTAATAAGTACATTGTAGCATCAGTGGTATGAAGAATAAATAAAGATGCATCGGTGCAACTATATTGGAATCCAATAGAGGTAGCGTACTGAGTAAATCTATGAAACCAAGCTCTAGGAGCCTGTTTGAGACCATAGACAGATCTCCAAAGATGGCACACATGATCTCGAAAATATGGATCTCAAAAACTTGGAGGATGATGTATGTATGTAGTCTCCTGAAGATGGACATGAATAAATGCATTCTTGACATCTAGTTGATGTATAGGCCAGTCCCGAGATACTGCAAGGCTAAGAATAGTACGTATGGTGGCCGGTTTGACAATCAGAATGAAAGTCTCATCACGGTCTATACTTTGTTGTTGATTGTAAGCGTTAGCTACAAGGAGTCCTTTGTAGTGAGAGAGAGAGAGAGAGAGAGAGAGCCATTTGCATGGAATTTGTGGCGAAATAGCCACATAAATCGAACAATGTTGACCCCAGGGGGTGTTGGTACCAAAATCCAGGTCATATTAGAAATAAGAGCATTATACTCATCGTTCATATCCTAATGCCAGTTAGGGTCCTAAATAGCCTGTAAGTGTGACCTAGGGACAGGGGAGACAAAAGAGATATGAAGATTTAGGTGTTGTGTGGTTTTGACTATCCCATTGCGAGAAGGAGTATTCATGGAATGTGTAAGGTCACACCTTATGATTTGATGATTCAAACACTTTACATGCTGACCGCCACTGCGAATGCCAGCGCTATCGCCAACACAAGATCTTATCAGCATTAGCGTGAAGATAATGATCTTTATGGTCTTTATATATTAGGCAGATATACATATATATAGAATATATATCTGATCCGTAATCTTTGTGATTAGGATACTTAGATAGGTATACATCCCTTAATTAGTGAGATTTCAGTTATTGTAACCATATATATTCAACATTAGGGTGAAAGCCTAATGTAATGTCTTGGTGACCGTCTTTGTGACCTTCGTACTCTTAGTGAAAACCCACTTTCTTAGTGAAAGCATCTTTGTGATAACTTGTGTTCTTTGTTTTTCTGTTTAATCTTTTCGTTGTTAGTTTGTTATTTGTTATTCATACTTGAAGTGTATTCGATCAATACAAACCTTCAATTGGGTATCAGAGCGGGTTTTGATACACTCAAGTTGCCATGTCGACATCCTATAATCCCAAATCGTCTGCTCTCAACAAGATCCTTCCTTTCGATGAGCATAGTTTGATATTTTGGTATTTTGTAGTTTGGTAATTTTTTTGAAAGCACAATGTTATAATGGAAAAATGAAAAAAAGAAGAAGTACAATGCTATAATGTATATGCAATATTGTGTATGATGTGTGTTTAATTGTATGTGGAAAGTAGAATGTTATAATGATATGTTGGTTATAGTTTGATATGTTGGTATTTCTTATTTTGGTAACTTTTGCAAACTACAATGCTATTATGATACGTTGGTAATATATTTTGTTTTCTTTGTAGTTGGAATGTTGCAAACAATACTAAAGGACCCGACCAGTTCTGCTGTACTGGAAGACTGGTTTCGCTCATTGCCGCTACGAAATGATAACGAAGGAAACAATAGGAGTGATGAGGACGAGTAGCTACTTTTTTAGGATTTTATGAAATGTTTTGTTTGAGTTAATATTTTGGATATATTGCACGTTGTTTGGATGAATATTTTGGATCGGTTGTGTATGAACTAATATTTTTTATTAATATTTCTGCAAAATTAAGTTTTATAGCTGTTTTTATGCATGTTATATTGTTTCTTAAAATTTTAATGTTAAATAAAAAAATGGAAAATATTTTAGCGGCAACGACTTTAGCGGCGACACATAGGTATTAGTGGCGACAAAGCATTAGCGGCGACAACATGTATTCGCGGCGACGATTCATTAGCAGCGACATAGTATTAGCGGCGACCCTTTTGCGGCGACAGGTCGTCGCAAATAGCTTTAGCAGCAACAACCGCACTCTTTATCAGCGACCCGTGTCGCTGCTAATGATCACGTTTCTTGTAGTGTTAATATACCACATAGATCTTGCTGCCAATTTATTTACCTGTCGAAGCAACTTCTTCGTAGCTTGTGGTTTCCAAGCTATAAAACATGCATTAGTTATATAAATATACTATTCTAATATAGTTGGTTAAGTTTTTAAGACTTCCAAATCTTAAAAGAAGCTTAAGAAAACATGGCACTTGAGAACATTTGCAAGGGAAATTAGATAGATGGTCTAATCATTATAATTCGAAAGGAAAACGCCAAAACCGAACTAGAAAAAGAAAGAAATAAAGATCCTAAAAAGGAGAAAAGAGTTTCATTATAATAATAAAAAAGGATAATAATGACTTTTCACATATTGCGCATTCTTTGTGCCCGGCTAGACCCGGACCCGGACCCAACATTTGTTTCTGTCCGCGCCCGTTTCCTTTGCTTGGTGTGTGCGGTTATCATCTCCAGCAACTGTCTCGCCTTTTTCTTCCCTCTATAAGAACCATAATCTTTCAGATTCACTAAATACCGTTCTACTCCAAGTTTTTTTGCATCGTCTATATGCTTTGGATGTTTAGAACAAAGCTGCAACAAAACTGATGCTGCATTCTCTTTGTTCAAGGGGGATCCAGTCCATACAGCATTTACCAGGTCATAAACCGGGTCTTCTGCATCTAAAACATCTGCGGCATCATGGTGTCTCTTGATCATGTCCAAAAGAACGAGAGCTTCATCCTTCATACGCCCTTGTGGCTCTCTAACATGAATCATCAGTTCCGTAACAATGCCGTCTCTCAAAGCCTTAGCTATGTTACTCTTATACAAGAACAAGTTATACAACGCATTTGAGGCGTCCTTTTGACCCCTTTCAGTCCCATTACACAACAGCCATACAAGAGGTTTTATTCCTCCCAACGAACCAATAAGAAACCTCTTGTCATCGTTCACAGCAAGGCTGAAAAGGATCGCTGCACCATGTTCACAACTTTCGACTGAACTGCTCTTCATGACCTCAATTATAATGGGGATTCCCTCATTAGAAACTATACACCTTTTGTTTGCCTCACAGAGGGAGAGGTTAAGAAGAGCTATCAATGCATATTCTTGCGTGAGTGGATCCCTTGTTTTCTTCTCCAGAAGTTCCAAGAGTAATGGGATTGCACCAGCCTCGACAATGGCTGCACGGACCTCAGAATTTCTTCTTGACAGAAGGGAAATCTCACCAGCACCAGTACGTTGTTGATGCAGACCATTGGATTTGAGCTACTGGATGTATTTGTATATCAAAACATAGTCCATAGGAGTGCGAGAAATGGGAGGAATCACTCCATTTCGTGATTTTATCCCATTTGTCTCACACCATTGGGTTATAAGGCTGCGTAATGCAAAGTTGGGTATCAGAGTTTGGTTTGTCAAGATCTGCTTCGTCGTACGACACAATTCATTCCCAGCATGCATCCATGTTTCAATCGAGGTTCGATCAAATGTCTAGAAGATTAGAAAGGGTACTTCCTTGTTAGAATAATGCAACAGATAATTTATTATCTAATTTATTAACAGTCTCTATTTTGTTTCCTTTTTCTTTTCTTTTTGGGCTTTAGCTTCTTGCTGGCCCTTCAAAAAAAAAATGAGAAATTAAAGATCCTCCTACTTTTATTCCTACTTATATCCTTCTACCTATGTAAACTAATAACAAATCTTTTAAAATGTTATTAATTTTATCAAAATATGATACTTGTCACAATTTCACATGGGTAAGAGGATAAGCAGGAAGAAAATATAGGAGGCTATTTAATTTCTCAAAAAAAAAGGTGTTCAAAATGAGATGAGGATAATACATGCAAATCACCCTAAGATTAAAACTAGTGGGATCCGTACATGTGGCAAATGGTAGTTCCTTTTCGAGTGACAGTGCGTTATGCGATGCAAGCAAAAGAATAACAAGAAAACATGACACAAGAATTTACGTGGATTTGAGCTACCTTTACGGGCAGGTTCTTGATATATCTTCTAACATTAACTGTTTCAAGTGATACGTTGGAAACCCTAACAGAGTGCTTAATTCCCAAGTGATCACCCCTAGACCAACTTTTCATGATGATATGTATTTAAAAGTTTTAATATAAAATCATAACTTGAAGTAACTCCATTAAGAAAATTATAATTAATTAATTGTCTATATGTAGTTTGCAATACAGTTTATGGATTATGTTGAAAAGAGTGTTAATAAGTGTTTCCAAACTTAAACATTAATTTATTAATTATAGGGTAAAAGTTGTACTATTGTATATTTGTGGGGGTGTATTGTGAATTGATTGTGCAGATGATGGGTATACACGCGGGTTAATGGATCATACCCGATGCTTAAGTGATCTGATGTATATAATGTGTTAGATGGATTCATTTGGTGTATGAGTCGAGATATTTTCATCTGTATTCTTAGTTCTCTCTCATCTTCAGTTTAGGGTTTCAGTTTAGGGTTTGTAATTTGTTGATGTAAATCATCTGTTTCATAGTGAATGAAATGATGATGTTGGGAAGATTTTGTGTTGATTACGTTTCTTTACAGGGTATCAGAGCTTAGGCTCCTTTGTTGTTCTTGTGACGCTCGTTGAGTTCTGCTCATCTCACGATCGTACTGGTAACTTCTGAATCTTGTTCTTTTCTTCCATGTTTGTTGATTTGATTGTCACAATTGTTTGTTTGGTTAAGGGTTCGGGTTCTTCTGAACTCCAATCTTTTACTTCATCAACTGTGTTCTTCTGGATGTTCATTTCGATTTAGGGTTTTATCTGTGAATCAAATCGAACATTTGTGTTTTCTTTTAGATCCTGGTACTGCAAGGTTGTTTGTGATCTTGCAGGCTATTGCTGTGGTGGTTTCGTTGGTTGCACTACAGTCTCATCGGTTGAAAACCTAATCGATTAATCTCCTAGTCTGAAATAACTCACTAGGGGTCGGATTTCATCACCGATAAACCCTAGTTGAGAACGGACAAAGAGAGTCGATTCTCATTCTTGTCTCGTCTCAAAAGCTTTGTGAGGATCTTCTTGTTCTTTTACCTCTTTGTTATATATCTGTTTTGAGAGATCCTGGTGTCCTATGTACACTAGTTGTTTTCTTTTTGTATATTTGTTATGTATTTTCCTCTGTGCTGATTGTCTTGGGCCCCAACATATGTGGTGACCATCTAGACATAAGATCAATACATGGGCAAGTTTTCTTGATTGTTTTCATTTGATCTTGATTGTTTTTCATTTGATCTTGATTGTTTTCATTTGCTTCTATGACGGGTGGTTCTACTGATCCACCTGGTGGAAGTGGGAAGGATGATCAGATTAACTTTGATGATCCTCTCTACATTCACCCTTCTGATAATGTTGTTACTTCTATTATTACAACCAAGTTAACTGGTGATGAAAACTTTAGGTTATGGAGAAGTTCCATTTCTACGGCCCTTAAGGCAAGAAATAAATTAGGATTTGTTGATGGTTCTTTTAAAAAGAGCAGTGTCGATGAGTCAAAGAAAACTAAATTGGACAGGGCTAATGTTGTTGTTTGTTCTTGGCTGTTATCTTCTATTTCTGACTCCATTTATCAGAGTCAAGCTTATTCTGAAGTAGCAGAGGATATTTGGGAAAATCTTTTTGAAACCTACAATAAGTCTGATGGATCTGTTGTTTTTAGTATTCACCAACAAATTAATTCTCTTAAACAAAATGGTATTTCTCTGTCAGATTACTTCAATAAGCTTGATTCCTTATGTAAAGAGTTTGATGGTCATACTAGTTTAACTGAATGTACATGTGATGCTTCTAGTAAACTGAAGGATCACTCTAATCTCATGAAGCTTATGCGGTTTTTGTCTAGACTTGATGATTCATACAGTCAAGTCAAAAGTCACATTTTATTAATGGATCCTTTACCTAATGTGAAAACTGCTTTTTCTATTGTGTCAAGAGAAGAATCACTTCAAAGAAATGGTTCTTTGACTTCTCTCCAAACATCTCAGTCTGTGACTAAATCTCAGTCATCTGCTTTTAATAGCAGGTTTAATAACATACCTAATACTAATAAGAATAAGGGTCAAATTGTTCAATGTAAGAATTGTGGTATTAAAGGTCATACCATAGAGAAGTGTTACAAGATAATTGGATATCCTAAGGATTTTAGGTCAAGAAATGAAACTAATAATCAGAATAATTTTGTTAAAAACTTTTCTGCAAACTCAACTACCACTTCTTCTGGAAGTGCTAGTACTAATAATTTTTCTGATTCTATTGGGGACTCTGAGTTTCATCAACTTACTAAGGATCAATATATTAGACTTTTACAATTTACTGATGATAAGCAAGTGAATGAAGAATCCTCTGTTAGTGCAAATATGGCAGGTACTTGTTTGTTTAAAGCTTTTAATGCTTCTGTTAATAGCCAAAAATGGATAGTTGCCTCAGGAGCTAATCAACATAGAATTGCTTCTGAGTCACTACTTCATGACACTGTGGATGTGTCTAAGTTAGATCTACTAGTTAGCCATCCTAATGGTACATCAGCTAAAATTAAAAAAATTGGCAATATGAATTTATCTAACTCTTTAACACTATTTGATGTTTTTGTTGTTCCCGATTTCAATGTTAATTTTTTTGCCTGTTCATAAAGTTTGCAAATATAGTAATTGTGAGGTTGTTTTATTGAGCATAATTGCAAATTTCAGGATTTACAGTCAAAGGTGATGGTGGGGAATGGTAGAGAGTCTGCAGGTCTCTATTACATAAATAATGTACCTTCAGGTAATCTATCTAGTTCTTCTATTTCTTCTTCTATTTGTTGTGTGTCTAAACTAACTTGGCATAATAGACTTGATCATCCTTCTAATCAAGCTTTGAGTTCTTTAAAACATAGACTTAAAATTGGAAATGAAACTCTTCCAGCTTGTGATATTTTTCATAAAGCTAAACAAACCAGATAACCTTTTCCCGTTAATCAACATACTAGTTCTGAACTTGGTGAGTTAATTCATTTAGATGTCTGGGGTCCCTATAGAGTGACAACTACAGAAGGATTTAGATATTTTTTGACTATTGTGGATGACTTTACTAGGGCAACTTGGGTTTATCTGTTAAAGTATAAAGATGAAGTTTATGATTGTGTTCTTATTTTCTTTAATATTTTGCTCAATCAGTTTTGTGTTAAAATCAAGGTTGTTAGATCTAATAATGGTACTGAGTTTTTAAACAATAGAATGAGCAGTTATTTGAATCAAAAGGAATTTTACATCAAACGTCTTTTGTTCATACGCCACAACAGAATGGAGTCGTGGAGAGGAAACACAGACATATTTTAAATGTTGCTAGGTCCTTAATTTTTCAATCTGGTACAAGTTAAGTACTGGGGAGATGCCATTTTAACTTCAGTTTTCCTGATTAATAGAACACCTACTTCTGTATTAAATGGTTCTTCTCCCTAAAAAACTTGTTTATAATAGTGCACCTGTTTTTGATAAGCTTAGAGTGTTTGGATGTTTGTGTTTTTGTCACTAAGTTGAATAATTCTAATAAATTTTCTGAAAGAGCTGATAAGTGCATTTTTCTTGGTTATACTTATGATAAAAAGGGTTATAAAGTTCTTAGTCTTGATTCCAATTTTGTTTTTGTTTCCAGGGGTGTAAAATTTTATGAATCAATGTTTCCTTTCAAGCTTAAAACTTTATCTTTGACTGATAAATCAGTTGTCACTGTGAATTCAAATGACCTGTTTTCCTATGATGAGTCATTAGATTCTAGTTTTATTCTAGATAACACTAGGGTAGATAACTTTGGAAGTGACCATCAGATGGATGGTGCTAATGCAGACCATGACCTGGATGAGACTTGCCCCCCTAATGTCAGCAACCGGACTGGTGAGGCATATGTGCCTCCTTCTGATGAGATGTTTCCAAGTTCTTCTACACTGACTGAGGAAAGTGATTCAATTAATTTTAATCCTTCTGATAATTTGTCAACTAGGATCACTAGATCTGGACGAAATGTTCACATGCCAGTTAGATTTAGTGATTATGTTGTAGAGGGTAATCATAAATATGGAATTGAAAGGACTGTAAACTATTCAGCTCTTAATAATGAAACTTTTTGTTTTATTTCTAGTCTTAATAAAACTGTTGAACCAAAAAACTATAGTGAAGCAGCTTTAGATCCAAATTGGATCAAAGATATGAATGAGGAAATGGAAGCCCTCTATAGAAACAATACCTGGGAAATTACTAACCTTCCAAAAGGAAGAAAAGCAATAGGGTGTCGTTGGATTTATAAAATAAAATATAAATCCAACGGTGATATAGAAAGATATAAAGTCAGGCTTGTGGCTAAAGGCTATAATCAAAGGGAAGGTATAGATTATGAGGAGACCTTTTCTCCTGTAGCCAAAATAGTTATTGTTCGTGTGGTTATTTCATTAGCTGTTTATAATTCTTGGCCTCTTTATCAACTGGATATTAACAATGCTTTTTATATGGAAATTTGTCTGAATGTGTATATATGTGTCAACCTGAAGGATATCATTCAAATAATGATATCAGAGTTTGTAGGTTATTAAAATCTCTTTATGGTCTTAAACAGACCAGAAGGTCAGGTGTGCTGAACATGTTGAGATCCGGGGCGAAGGACTGGTGGAGATTGATGACACAGTCTTATTCGGATGAGCGGAGAGCTGCAATTTCTTGGGATCAGTTTAGGGAGATGTTTCGCTCCCGCTACATTCCGCAGGTCGAGCGTGAGCGGCTAGCTCAAGAGTTCTTGGAGTTGAAACAGGACACGGAGCTTGTTATATGATATGTTTATGGTTGTATGAGGGCGGACCAGTCACACTGAAGACTCGAGATGCATGGCTGTTCTGTGTTTGTTATATGATATGTTTATGGTTGTATGAGGTTGGTATTTTGGGGGTAACTCACTAAGCCTTCGAGCTTACATTTATCGATTATTGTTTCAGGTACAACGGATGACCGCGAGAAGGCGAAGGCGTGACCGTACACTCCCTCATATTTTGATTTGGATTTATGGGATTCTCTGATATGAAACTATTTTGGAAACCTTTTTTGTAATAACTTTTAGTATTTGAAATGTTTTTAAAAGTTTAAAATTGGCATGAGTTTTATGGGTGTTACATCATACTTATAGGTATAAAATACATGTACAATTTAAGATAAATAAAACATGTATATTTTTGTTCATCCAGCATAGATATCAATAACACAGATAATATGCACACATAACACGTAATTTATATTAAATACTTCATATCTATGTGTAAGATGAAAGTAACTATGCACTCACTTGTTAAAGTGATGATTCCAAATTGTGATAGCGCTTCGCTTCTTAACAATATAATTTCCTTCGACGAAACCTAGTATCATTACCACTAGATTTAGTCTAATATTTATTGCGATTAATTATTAGTCTAGATTCTTCATTAACTCAGAGTCTATTTTCATGATCTATCAAGTAAGGAACAACCAGGTAGGATCATATCGGAGGTAGGGTCCGTTTGCTATACAAAGTATATTGTTTGGAAATCCCACTTTAAACACCTCACTAAATCACATCCTAGACATCATTCCCGTAAGTAGATCAATCAGTATAACGACTTTGAATAACTGATAGATATTATTTATAGGTTCATAATAACGATATTATATTTAAATATAAGCTATATTTAAAGTAGGGTAAGCGTATCTCACTTACAACGGGTTTTGCTAAAAACCGGGCTTCGCTGAAGCAGAGCTTCTGAGCCGAAAAGCTCTTTTTCTCGGAGCCTTCGGGCGCTCCGCGGCTTTCCTCTAGCACCTTGAGGTTAATAGGGATTTAGAGGGTTTTTGGGAGTCTAGAGAGAAGTTAGAGAGAGAAAGAAAGGCTTATGGTGTGAAGAAAATATGAAGAATTCATCCTTTATTTATAGGGGTTTGATCATAGAGTAGGCCCTAAGTTTCGTTTGTATCTTCCGCGTACGAGATCTGTTTTCTACGTTCTTTATATCCACGTATTGGTATTTATGAGTACTACAATTTTCATTTAGACCCCGTCAGCTAATTCTCATTCTATCTCCGATTTACAAAACTATATCAAATTTATCTCGCTCGAAGTGTAGGGACTAAGTTTCATCCATATCTTTAACATAGGAGCTCTATTATTGACGTTCTTTATATTCACACGTTGGTATTTACGAGTACTACAACTTTTATTTAGACCTCGTCGGCTAATTCTCATTCTATCTCAGATTTACAAAACTGTATCGAATTCGCCGCGCTCGAAGAGTAGGGACTAAGTTCCGTCCATATCTTTCTCATACGAGCTCCGTTTTCGACTGTATTTTTATCGTTGAACTCCTATTAATGATATCTTCATTTCTTGTTTAGATTATTTTGGCTAAAAATCGACCGATCTAAAATTCGAATTCCGGGATGCACACTGCTATGCCAAATCATAGAAAATTCATAACTTCCTCATACGGACTCCGTTTTTGTCTGTCTTTTTATCGTTGAGCTCCTATTAATGACATATTCAATTCCCATTTAGGTTGCGATGGCCAAAAATCGATCGATCTAAAATTTGAATTCCGGACTGTGCACTGCTATGTCAAATCTTAGAAAAATCACAACTTCCTCATACGAAGTCAGATTTGGGCATTATTTTTATGTATGTTCTCAGTTTAATGTATACTACAACTTTCATTTAGATCTCTAAGGCTAAAAAGTAGTTTATGAAAAATTCACTTTTTACGATTCCCGGTGTCGTGCTGATTTTGCCGTAAAACTTCGACATGTCATAACTTCTTCGTTATAACTCGGATTTCGACGTTCTTTATATGTACGGAACCCTTGTGACATATATTATAACTTGGTTGAGATTGTTTATTGTAAATAATCTCCATCAAATAATCATTTTTGACGCTCATTGTCTCTAAATTGACTAGTCCGAATCTTCGGGCGTTACATTATCGGCCATTTCCAAAAAAAACGTCTCACTTTTTCAACAATTGACAACAATAAGATTTGTCAAAAACAAGGTTATCAATGTATCAAGTTTAATACAATCACAAATTCTAATCAAAATCTAAATGTAAATAACAGTATACTAGTATCTATCATTCAAATGACAAATAAAAAATTAGAAAATAAAACAATATACACTTTAAATTTAAGCATATAAAAAAGAATTAAAGGGCTTCATCAAGTTACACATACAAAAAACATAAAATATAAATTAAAAAAAATCCTAAAAGACATAACAAGAGTTATAAATATAATAACTTTTTGGTTGAAAATGAATTATAACTAAAACAATCATAAACATAAAACAAAACTGATTTAGCATGCCAAGTAAATAGAAAAAAAAATGTTAAATATCAAATTACTTTAGGTCGCCTCTTTCATCCTCATTCTATTCAAATATGGAGGAAAAAATCTCTCCCAAATTTTTTTTCTTCCATATTATAGTCGTCGCAAAGAAATACGTCAACCAAAATACAAAAATGATGTTATCAAGGGGCTTGGTGGATAGTGTGTATATGGTGGCATGTGGTGAAGGGAGAGTCATCAAATGCATAGTTCCACAACAATATGCGGTATCCAAGAATTAAGAAGAGAGTTGAAGTGACCGAGTTATAACATATTGTTACATGTTCTACTTTATTGATTTCTTTATTTTACTTTTAACAATATGATATTTAGGGTACGTTTTACCTAAAGTAGTTGCATTTTTTTCGTCAGTTTATTCATGATAATAAGTGATATATAGAATTTGATGAGTTTTACTTTTTTTTTTTGTGAAGGATTATTAAACTTTTAAAAACCTTGTACGATATACAAGAATGGATGACCTTTATCCATCCACTCGACCAACTCCTCAAGCATTAATCTCTCTCTCTCTCTCTCTCTCTCTCTCTCTCTCTCTCTCTCTCTCTCTCTCTCTCTCTCTCTCATAGTGTCTTTTGTATTAGCATCTACAATCCTGGTCACCAAGTTTTTCAACATTGTGTATCTAGTCATTTGATTCTTTTTATGGATATTAACAAATCTAGTTTATGTCATGTGTGTTAATTAGGAAAACTTGTTCGATTGCGTTTTAGTTATCTAATAATGTCATGCCTTTTTCCTTTTGGGACGTTACACACTCAACAATATAATCCATACCGTTATGTTTCAAGCTTTATTGGATAGAAGCCTTACATATCGCTACATATTTAATTAATATCCTATCGTTTACAAATTTCTGGATGCCTTTTCTACCATCATATCGTGACCACCCACAAACTTGCCCCTTGCACTACTCTGTATGTCTTCCCTAGATATCCTTCCCACTATCGAGGATATTAATATCTAAATCTCACTACCAATATAATCATCATTTCAATGCATGTAACATTTGATTAAACTTTGTTCGCATTCGATTCCGTGACACACAATAACTAACAATCTTATTCATTTCTAGACATTGATACCGGCGAACCTAACACATATTCCACTCGCTTCCTACACTTCCTCACCCCACTAACTCTCCCTAACGCCACCTTGTTGACACCAACCACCGATGTCACATAGGCTTCATCTTCATTTTTCTACACATTACTTGCTACCACATCAACAACAATGATTCCTTTCCATTCTATACCCACATCCAGATCAACGCTCTCGGCCCTACCACCCATTGTTAAAACTTTTATGTTACTAGAATTTACATATGTGGTGCTACCACATGCATACAATATGTAGCTTATTTCCTCGATATATCGAGGACTCAAAGTCTCTCTAATGTAGATTGGGAGGTTTCCCAAAAATTAGAGGTTCCACTTTAGGTTATTGTGTTTTCCTCATACATATTTTTTTATCTTGGTCATCTAAAAGACAATCACAGTCGAGTGATGAAGCTAAGTATCATGGTTTTGCAAACAATGGCATTGAAACATGTTGGATTCCTAATCTACTATGATAACTTCATAAACCTACCAACACCGTTAACCTTGTATAATGTGACACCATTAGTGCAGTCTAATTATGCTAACAACCCGATTCAACATCATAGAACCAAACATATCGTGATCAATATACATTTGGTTCGGGACAAGGTTGTGAAGGGACAAATCAAAGTGTCATACGTCTCAATTTCATGTCAATATGCAAATATATTCACGAATGACATACCTTCCACCATTTTCCCTAATTGATTTTTTGTCCATCTTGAATGTTCGTAATAATCAACCCGTTCAACCTAATCTTTTAGTATACAGTTTCTTACTATTGTATTTTACATTGTATGTATTTTGTACTAAACTTGATGTTTGTATCATTACAATATAATTTCAATCAATGAAAATAATTACTAAGCGGAAATATTGAAGCATTCAATTAATTCTTGTATTATTTATTTAAATATGAACTTGATTTTTTCAAATTGTAAAATTTTTAATTCTTGCAAATTTTACATCAACTGTTTTCAAGATTTTATAATACTTATCATATATTATGATATGGTTGAATTTTTAAAATTTTAACATACGTTTATATTGACTTTTTCAATAAATGATTGTTGCTTACTACAATTATGTGATCTTAATAGAAGAAAGAGAAAGAAAGAAAATAATTTATGCGACTACTAGTTTAGAATAAAGAGAAAGAAAGAAAATATTATGTTTAGAGAAATTAATATTTTTCTATATTTTCATTTTATTTATCCTCTATCTATTTTAAATGGTGACTAATGTATTAAATTATTATTACTTTCATTAAATGTGACACATATCACCATTTAACATAGATAAGAGGAAGAGTATCAACAGATATAGAAAGATATTTAATTTGTAGTATATTTAAGTTAAAAAAAAATAAATACAACTTTTTTATAAAATGGAAAGAAAGAAAAGTTTAAACAGAAAAACTTTATTTTATCAATAGTAAATTTGTAAAATGGACCTTACAATAAATATCACATCAAATCCACTTTTTTTGACCTGTGTCATAATTAGTAACTAAAAAACAAGTTATAATTAGTAACTAAAAAACAAAACTGAAAAGCTCATTACACACTTAGTGCCAACTAAGAAATAGCAAAAGGCCAAAACTTATAACAAACCAAGACCACATTAAAGGTCAAAAAATCATCAAAACCCAAACCCAAATCCAAACTCAGTTCATCAATGTTTGCAGTTTGCACTCTTCTCACACCTTCCCAAGTTTCTAGTGGATTGTGATTCCATTTTCTTTCTTCAATTTTGTTAGAAAGCTTTTGAAATTTATCTTTGGTTGCAAAAAAATTGTTTACTTTCACTGATTTTCTAGAAATGGGGGATGGATGTATTAGCAGGTCGATGCAGGATGTAAATAACAAGTTGAATGAGATATCAGAAATCTCAGATTACATATTTACTGTAAGAAAACCTTTCTTTAGTCTTGCTCGGAGTTTAAAGATTTTAATTCATTTTTTTTGAAGAAATACGAGATCTAACTCACGGAGTTCATGATAGTTTGTATTATGCCGTGATTTCACTATTTTATAACTTGGAAGCAACAAGGAAGTTGCTTCTACGGGGAAGTAAAGGCAGCAAGATCTATTTGGTATATTCCTGTCAGATCTACTCGTTAATTTTTGTTGTTTTCTATTGGGTTTTTTTTTTTCAATCATGCCTAAAATTGATAATTTGGAACTTTGGTTGTTGATTGTATCTTGTTCTATAATAATATCAAAAGATTTATGTGACTTTACTTTTCTAATTTGTTTCTAAACTAATAAAAAGAATAATAAAAATCATTGATTTTGTAATCTATTTAAGTCTTATATTTATATTAGAGTTTTGCTAATTGATGAAATCATAAATTAATCTTATTTCATTCTAAGTAAAGAACATAGTCTAAATAGAAACCTGGTATTTTTTTTTTTTTTTTGGAACTACAAATTTTTATACCACCCTAGCATGAAGCTAGACTCAAAATAGGGAAACTTTAGTGAGAAATCTTGGCATATATATGATCTAGGGTTTTGATAGCTTGTTTTAAAGGACATGATTGGTACTAATTAAAAACAAACTATTGGAAAGACATTACAGAGAAGTAAACACAAGCTAAAACTATGGTTTTAATAATAAATTTAGATATATTTTGTTTTGATTGTGTGATTTATGCCTAAAATAATGTAAATTATTGTTATTTCTTACTATTAAACTAAACACTTGAACTAGGCTTTAGTAAAGATTGGGGTTAGTTTTGTTATAGTTTCGCCAAACATATCTGCAAGTTTTATAAAATAAAAATACCTGAATACTATGCATTGATATTTATACATGCCGAAAATGTTTGTGTTCAGAACTTTCTTCAGCATTTATATTTTTGATTTTACAAGCAGGTTCTGGAGAGGAACCAAATCATGAGAGAATACAAGGTGGTTACAGCTCTGTTGGAAAAAGATTTGCGTAGAATTTATTATGATCAGGATCATGATATCTCGTATGATTTTAAAGAATGTGTAAGAGTTTTCTATCTACATCTTTAAATCTGTTGTATTTTACAAAGTTACAGAAGTAGCGATCGATTGTATACAGATTGTTTTGTTGATCTTGTTAATTAACTAAGGCTTTAATATTGAGTATGTTTCCCATCCAGGCTGGTGTTGTCCTTTCTCAGTTCCAAAGAGCCAAAGGTAAAATTGATCAACCTGATAAACAGCTGTATGAAGATCTTTTCATCCTTTATGACAAGGGCACTGATGTTCTGTTTGATCATGTGATCTTGAGGGGATTAGTTGAAACCTTAGAACTAAATGATGTGTTAGGAATCGGACCGGGTACACGCAGCGGAAACACACTATCACACACTCACAAACAAAACGAGAAAATAAAGCAAGAAGAACACAAGAATATTACGTGGTTCGGATTCGGTGTAAATCCTACGTCCACGGGCTGCAACTAGATTTTCTTATTAACTCAATAAGATTACAATTTATAACTCTACAAGTTATATTTGATGCACACTTTCTCTGCTACACAACACACATATATATAGCTGTATATGTGCATAAACTTCCAAATATATATTATTATATATATTGCTTTACGCCAATAAAATAAGAGAAAAATAAGAGCACACAAATGTTAAACAATTGTTGGAAATTGACGTTCACCAATTCTATGGCCATCTTCTTTGACCACCTTTTCCTCCACCAATTTTCTCCACCAACCAACAATCTCCCACTTGGAGAAAATAACCCAATAATTCTCCAGTAATCTTAAAACAACCAAGTCTTCCAAGCCTCCAGTTCCCAAGAACAAGCTAAACTTAGTCCAATTTTTCTAATTGCAGCCGCCCCTCATCATCATCTAGAAGGGCCAGTTGAAGTTCCCACTAGCTCCAACTCAGCCGTGGCTAATCCCACCACCGACTCATCCTCTGTCTCAACCGGTTTGGACACTCCACCAAATCCAGAGATACACCGAGGACCACTAACACTCTCCAAACATAGCAAACATCCAACATGAGAGAATTTTTCAGTCTTAGTCTTCAAAACCCAACGACTCTTTGTAACTTTACCCGAAACACGTCCCGTGCTCCCATTGTCACCAAATCCCCTGAATGGTTTAGACTTTCGAACTCGTTCAGCTAACATCTCTTTGGCTCCAGAGTTCATGTTTGCAAAATGAACTCTCTTAGCACCAGATTTAGCGAACTAGATTTTGTCATTCTTAACCGCGACGGTCATACTTCCCTCAGCAGGTACCTCAACCATATACAATGACCCACACTTCATACCATGAGCAATCACCAAATTACCATTGACCACCCTCCATTTACCACCACCAAACCTTACTTCCAGTCCTTGTTTATCCAGCTGACCAACAGAAATCAATTTCTTTTTCAGCTCCGGAATCACCCTGACATTCTTCAGGTTCCATGTAGTTCCCAATGAAGTAACCAGATCAATATCTCCTATGCCCGTTACTTGAAGCATCTCGTCATTTGCCAACTGTACCTTCCCAAAATCTCCTTCTTTTAGATTCACCATTGTTTCCCCGTTGTCCATGGCGTGAAACGAAGCCCCTGAATCCATGACCCAAGAGTCTACAGAACTTTCCATACTGAGTAACAATGCATCATCCCCAGAAAAATTCTCAGCATCAGCAATGTTCAATTCTTTCTTTGGACATTGACTCTTAACATGTCCCACTTCTTGACAGTTCCAACATTTCACATTCTTCAAAGTTCTAGAAGAACTTTTTCCCCGACTCCCACTGCTCCCACTATTCCTGCTATTCCCTCTACCTCTTCCAACATTTAATAAATCAGAAGAGGAAGATCCACCTTGATTCTTGCGTCTGATATCCTCGCCTAGAACCAAATCTCTAACCCCTTCAAAAGTCATACCACTGGTCCCCACGGAACTTGTAACATCAGTAACTGTTCCGGACCAGCTATCAGGTAGAGAAGCTAGTAGCAGCGAAGCTTGAGTCTCATTATCAAATTTAATTCCCACAGATGATAATCTGGACAGAATTAAATTTAGATTGTTAATGTGAACCGTAACTGAGCCTTCCTCATTCATCCTTGTAGTGAACAACTCCTTCATCAAGAACACCTTGTTAGCCGCCGATGGTTTCTCATACATATTTGACAGAGCCTCCATCATACCACGCGCCGTGGTTTCATTCATGATGTTGAAAGCAACGCTCTTCGTCAACGACAATGTAATAACCGCCTTGGCTTTCTTGTCCTTTGAGTTCCACGCATCTTCAACAGCTTTTTCCATTTTCTCCGGTTTGTCTCCGAGTACCACGTCCAAGTCTTTCTGACATAGCAATGCTTCTAATTGCATTTTCCACCAGCTAAAATCAGAACCATTGAACCTTTCGATTATAACCTTGTCTTCAGCCATTACGGCAAACAAAAAAAATAAGGTACACTCGTGTGTGACAGAAAAACGATCGTACCCTCCAAAACCTCGCTAACCAGGCTCTGATACCAGTTGTTAGGAATCGGACCGGGTACACGCAGCGGAAACACACTATCACACACTCACAAACGAAACGAGAAAATAAAGCAAGAAGAACACAAGAATATTACGTGGTTCGGATTCGGTGTAAATCCTACGTCCACGGGCTGCAACTAGATTTTCTTATTAACTCAATAAGATTACAATTTATAACTCTACAAGTTATATTTGATGCATACTTTCTCTGCTACACAACACACATATATATAGCTGTATATGTGCATAAACTTCCAAATATATATTATTATATATATTGCTTTACGCCAATAAAATAAGAGAAAAATAAGAGCACACAAATGTTAAACAATTGTTGGAAATTGACGTTCACCAATTCTATGGCCATCTTCTTTGACCACCTTTTCCTCCACCAATTTTCTCCACCAACCAACATGATGCCGTCTACATTGAAATTGAATCACAAGCACTAAATGAAATGGTTACCAACTCTGGGGGAGATCCACCGGAGAAAATAGAAAAAATAGAAAAATTGTTAATGGTACTAAAACTCGTCAAAGATTTTGTGCAAGGTGGGAATCAAAGTTTGGATAAATCTTTAAGTGAAAGTCCTCTTGTTGATATTTCTGCGCGACAAGGAATAATTGAGACAAATTACGATAATAAAGCTACACCCAACGAATTCCTATGTCCGATATCGCTTCAGTTGATGCAGGATCCTGTTATTATTGCATCCGGGCAGGTAATTAAAACATTAGCTTTTATAAGAATGTAGATGTTTTGAGTAGTCATTATATAGGGAAGCGATAAAATTTATTGCAAAGTACATATAGATAGTTAATTAGTTATAATTTTCTTAATGGAGCTACTTCAAGTTATGATTTTATATTAAAACTTTTAAATACATATCATCATTAAAAGTTGGTCTAGGGTTGATCACTTGGGAATTAAGCACTTTGCTAGGGTTTCCAATGTATCACTTAAAACAGTTAATGATAGAAGATATATCAGGTTCCTGCCCGAACCTGCCTGTGGAGGTAGGTCAAATCCACTCGAAAAGGAACTGCCATTCGCCACATGTACGGATCCCACAAGTTTTAATCTTAGTGTGACTTGCCGTTCATTAAATAAAAAACTTCTAAACACCAGCTGGTTAGAAAAATTAAACCGAGAATGCACCACAAGCCCTTCTATTGTCCTGTCATTTGCATGTATTATCCTCATCTCATTTTGAACACCTTTTTTTTTTTTGAGAAATTAAATAGCCTCCTATATTTCTTTCTGCTTAACCTCTTACTCATGTGAAATTGTGACAAGTATCATATTTTGATAAAATTAATAACATTTTAAAAGATTTGTCATTATTTTACATAGGTAGAAGGATATAAGTAGGAATAAAAGTAGGAGGATGTTTAATTTCTCATTTTTTGTTTTGAAGGGCCAGCAAGAAGCTAAAGCCCAAAAAGAAAAGAAAAAGGAAACAAAATAGTGACTGTTAATAAATTAGATAATAAATTATCTGTTGCATTATTCTAACAAGGAAGTACCCTTTCTAATCTTGTAGACTTTTGATCGAACCTCGATTGAAACATGGATGCATGCTGGGAATGAATTTTGTCCTACGACGAAGCAGATCTTGACAAACCAAACTCTGATACCCAACTTTGCATTACGTAGCCTTATAACCCAATGGCGTGAGACAAATGGGATAAAATCACGAAATGGAGTGATTCCTCCCATTTCTCGCACTCCTATGGACTATGTTTTGCTATACAAATACATCCAGCAGCTTAAATCCAACGGTCTGCATCAACAACGTACTGGTGCTGGTGAGATTTCCCTTCTATCAAGAAGAAATTCTGAGATCCGTGCAGCCATTGCCGAGGCTGGTGCAATCCCATTACTCTTGGAACTTCTGGAGAAGAAAATAAGGGATCCACTCACGCAAGAATACGCATTGATAGCTCTTCTTAACCTCTCCCTCTGTGATGCAAACAAAAGGTGTATAGTTTCTAATGAGGGAATCCCCATTATAATTGAGGTCATGAAGAGCGGTTCAGTCGAAAGTTGTGAACATGGTGCAGCGATCCTTTTCAGCCTTGCTGTGAACGATGATAGGAGGTTTCTTATTGGTTCGTTGGGAGGAATAAAACCTCTTGTATGGCTGTTGGGTAATGGGACTGAAAGGGGTCAAAAGGACGCCTCAAATGCGCTGTATAACTTGTTCTTGTATAAGAGTAACATAGCTAAGGCTTTGAGAGACGGCATTGTTACGGAACTCATGATTCATCTTAGAGAGCCACAAGGGCGTATGAAGGATGAAGCTCTCGTTCTTTTAGACATGATAAAGGGACACCATGATGCCGCAGATGTTTTAGATGCAGAAGACCCGGTTTATGACCTGGTAAATGTTGTATGGACTGGATCCCCCTTGAACCAAGAGAATGCAGCATCAGTTTTGCTGCAGGTTTGTTCTAAACATCCAAAGCATCTAGACGATGCAAAAAAATTTGGAGTAGAACGGTATTTAGTGAATCTGAAAGATTATGGTTCTGATAGAGGGAAGAAAAAGGCGAGACAGTTGCTGGAGATGATAACCGCACACACCAAGCAAAGGAAGCGGGCGCGGACAGAAACAAATGTTGGGTCCGGGTCCGGGTCTAGCCGGCCACAAAGAATGCGCAATATGTGAAAAGTCATTATTATCGTTTTTTATTATTATAATGAAACTCCTTTCTCCTTTTTTGGATCTTTATTCCTTTCTTTTTCTAGTTCCGTTTTGGGGTACGTTTTCCTTTCGATTTATAATGATTAGACCACCTATCTAATTTCCCTTGCAAATGTTCTCAAGTGACATGTTTTTCTAAGCTTCTTTTTGAAGAATTTGGTGAGAGTAAAGGTTGCTTATGACTTTATTTCATTATGATCGGAAAAATCATATTACAAAGGCAAGGGAAACACAAAATAAATAGTGCTGAAACAACGCTAACTACCAAAACAAATAATACGGGATAACTATCTAAACAAAGATAATAACTAATAAAGATAATGACAGGCTTCAGATAAGCACCAAAATAAATCAATCCCTTTACTCCCCCTCAAGTTGACACATGGAGATTACGAATGTTCAACTTGACCAATAGCGTTTGTAGCTTGTCTGAACCAAGAGGTTTAGTAAGTAAATCGACTAGCTGAGCTTGTGAAGAAACACGAACCGGAGTAATTTCTTTGGACTCAACTCTTTCCCTGACAAAGAAACAATCCATCTCGACATGTTTAGTACGCTCGTGAAAAACTGGATTATGTGCAATATGACGCGCAGACTCGTTATCACACATGAGAGGAGTAGGCAAGGTAATTTGAACCCCAAGTTCAGAGAGTAACCATCTAACCCAAAGAACTTCACTAACAGTAGTCGCCATGGCCCTGTACTCGGCCTCAGCCGAAGATCGAGATACAACTGACTGTTTCTTCGATTTCCAAGAGACAGGGGCACCACCCAAAAGTAATAAGTAGCCGGTTCTTGAACGTCGAGAAATGGGACACCCTAGCCAATCAGAGTCACTATAGGCTAACAGCTCAGGTGTGCCTTCTTTTGGTAGCAAAATCCCTTGTCCTAGAGTTCCCTTTAGATACCGTAAAACTATCAGCGCTGCATTCCAATGGCTTTGACGAGGATCTGACACAAATTGACTTAAGATATTTACCGACTAAGTAATATCTGGCCTAGTAGCTTGCAAATATAACAATCTTCCAATCAAACGTCGGTACAAACTGGCATCCACCTTTTCTTCCTTATCGCCTTTGTCTAGCTTTAAATTTTGTTCCATGGGAAATTTACTAGGCCGACACCCAAGCATACCTGCATCATCAAGTATGTCAAGAGTATATTTTCGTTGACTAAGAACAAGACCCTCTTTTGTACGTGATACTTCAATACCCAAGAAATAGGTTAGTCTGCCAAGATCTTTAATACTAAACCGATCATTGAGACTGGATTTTGTGTGTTCAATTTTCTTAGGATCATTGCCAACAATGATCACATCATCAACATAGATCAAAGCTGCAACAAAGAATTCTTTGTTTCTATAAATAAACAAAGAGTGATTTGCATGAGATTGTTGGAAATTAAGCTCACGTAAGGCAGAAGTGAATTTGTGATACCAATTCCGGCTTGCCTGTTTCAAGCCACACAAGGACTTCTTCAACTTGCAAACCCTTGTATCGCCTTCTTTTCAAAAAGCCTTGAGGAATTTTCATATAGACTTCTTCCTCCAAATCTCCATGCAGAAATGCGTTGTTTACATCTAACTGGTGTATGATCCAGTTGTTTTTGACTGTCATGGTGAGTAAAATCCTCACAGTGACCAGCTTGGCGACTGGTGCAAAGGTGTCATGATAATCTACACCCTCCATTTGAGTATACCCTTTTGCGACGAGTCGTGCTTTGTATCGCTCTACTTCGCCATTTGGTTTAAACTTGATTTTAAAAACCCATTTGGATTCGATAGCATGCTTGCCAGGGGGAAGAGCAACTAGAACCCAAGTATCATTTGCTTCCAAAGCACTAATCTCCTTTTTCATTGCCAAACGTCACCTTTCATCTTTTGCTGCATGCTTAAAGGATTTTGGCTCATAGTGTGTAACCATGGCTGTTAAAAGAGCTTTGTGTGCCTTTGAAAAAATTTTATAAGAAAGAAAATCGGAGAGGGGATGTACCGTAGATGCAACATGATTGGAGGCGGATGGCGGATGAGTGACGGACGGGGGTAAGTTGACTTCATAATCATTGAACCTTAAAGTCTGAGTTCGTACTCGAGGAGCTTTATGAATCTGGTCGTCATTCGTGTCTACATGCATGGGTGAAGAATGTTGCGAAGAGGGTTCCGTGTGCATGGGAGTCATATGCACACTTTCGAAGTCAGACCCGTGGGGCACACCAAGATCAACCATAGTATCCTCAATGACATCACTGCCTTGCTCCACATGTGGTACGGATTCGTGATTATGCACCGTATTAGATGTCTCCAATTTATCCTCAAGCACAAACATATCATCTTGCGTTACACTTTTGCTAGCCAAATCAGAAGACATAAGAAATGTATCTTCTAGAAACCGAATATCTCTAGAAATAACTATTTTCCTTTTCTCCATGTCATACACCTGATATCCTTTTACTCCCGGGGGTACCCTACAAATAAATTCGGTTTACCTGGAGCCTCAAATTTGTCACCTTGTGTTTCCGTCTTTCGATAATAAACCAAACACCCAAATACTCTCATATGTTCATATGCATGTTTTTGATTAAAAAGTACCTCGTATGGCGTGACTCCTTTAAGCACCTTGGTAGGCATTCGATTTATAAGGTAGGTGGCAATTAAGATGCACTCACCCCAAAAGACCTTCGGTAAGTTAGCTTCGAAACGTAGTGCACGTGCAGTCTCAAGTAAGTGTCTATACTTGCGTTCCACCACACCATTTTGTTGTGGGGTGTGGGGACATGTAGTTTCCAAGACTATCCCTTCTCGAGAGTAAAAATCACGCATTCTATTGGAAACAAACTCCCCACCATTGTCACACCTTATCCACTTAATTCGTTTGCCAAATTGTGTTTGAACCATTTTGTGAAAATCAATGAGACAGGTACTTGCCTCATGTTTATGTTTTATTAAAAAAGTCCAAACAACTCTACTAAAATCATCAACAATAGTAAAAAAATATGATGCTTTACTAATAGAAGGCGTTCTATATTTGCCCCACACGTCACAATGTATTAAATCAAAACAAGAAAAAGTTTTTATTTCACTAACTGGAAATGGAAGCCTAGTATGTTTTTCTTTAAGGCAAGCATCACATTTATTGAACTGTTTTTCTTTTGTAACATCGATAAAAGTCAAACTTGAAATTTTCTTGGTTGATGGATGGCCAAGTCTCTTGTGCCAGACTTCAAATTTTGACATAAGAGCCTTGCTTGTTTTCATATTTGTTACGCCCATCCGATACAACCATCCACTCCGATTACCCGCTCCAATCAAGTGCTTCGTCCCCAACTCCTGCATGACAAAAAAATCCAGGGAAAAAGGTTACTGCACAATTGAAATCATATGCGAGTTTTCCAAACGAGAGAAAGTTGTAATTAAAGTTTGGTACAAACAAAACTCCTTTAATATTGACTCCTCCAGGCAAGGTATGTTCACCCTCTCCCATGACTGACACTTTATCTCCATTAGGAATGACAACAGGTGAATTTTTGGAGTTTTGTGTTTTGTTGAACAAGAAATCAAGTCTGTGTGTCATGTGCTCGGTAGCTCTCGAGTCAACAATCCACCCATCAAAAATATCGTTTCTACCTGCCATGTTTGCCATAGGCTGCTTGTTATTGTTTGTCATGTCTAACACTTCCTTGAAGTGCTCGACGAATAAATGGTATTGTTCATCAGTGAGTCCAGGAATCGGGCTCGGGCCCAACTTGACACAAGCAGCTTTGGGCTTCTCTTTATTTCCGGGCCACCACTCGGGATACCCGATTATCTTGAAACATCCATCCTTGCTATGCCCTTCACACTGCGTGACAGAAAGAGCACTTGACCTTTTTATCGCTTTCTGACTTGGCGAATTTATGTGTCGATTTGCCTGTTGGTTGCGCCGTCGTCTTGTTTGTAGTTTGTCGTTAACCACGCTGCAGATTATAATTTTCCTGGAATGCCGACGATTCAGTGCTTGTTCTTTTCACTCCTCCGGATAGCGCCCTTTGTTGTTCGTCTTCAGCTAGAAGGTGATAAACACTACCAATCGGAGGGGTAGGTTTCATTGCAAGAATCTGAGTTCTGATGACTGAGAATTCATCATCTAGACCCATTAGAAACTCGTAAGTCCTTTCTTTTTCCCTTAGTTCGTTCAGCTTTTTTCCAATCCCACAATCGCAACCTTCGCAGGTGCATCGTGGAGATGGTAGGACCATCTGCAATTCATCCCAAATGGACCTAAGTTTGGTGTAGTAATTGGATACTGAATTCCCATCTTGCCTAGTAGCGTTGAGCGATTGTTTCAACTCATATGCTTGAGGTGCCCCTTCTTTCTCGAACCGTTCTTCAAGGTCCTGCAAAATCTCTGAGGAAGTATTTGCATACCTGACACTTGTTCTTATTTCCTTCTCCATGGCGGTGGTCAACCAACCCTTGATCATTGCATCTGCTCGTATCCATGTCGTATGCATCGGCGATGATGCCTCTGGTTTCTCAACAGAACCGTCTACCAGTCCCATCTTGTTTTTCGCAAGCAGAAAATTCCTCATCTCCTGCTTCCATTCATTGTAGTTATTATCATTCAACACATCATTAACCTGCATTTGTTTCGGGTAGTCTGATGCATGAATGTAATAAGGTGAATTGGTATCAATCGTCTCTCCACCTTAAGGTTTCTTGCTCCCATCTCCCTTTTCTCCGGTCATGGCTGATATTTAATTACCCAATCGGATCTAATGCTCTGATACCATGAAGAATTTGGTGAGAGTAAAGGTTGCTTATGACTTTATTTCATTATGATCGGAAAAATCATACTACAGGGGCAAGGGAAACACAAAATAAATAGTGCTGAAACAAAGCTAACTACCAAAACAAATAATACGGGATAACTATCTAAACAAAGATAATAACTAATAAAGATAATGATAAGCTTCAGATAAGCACCAAAATAAATCAATCCCTTTACTTTTAAGATTTGGAAGTCTTAAAAACTTAACCAATTATATTAGAGTAGTATATTTATATAACTAATGCATGTTTTATAACTTGGAAACCACAAGCTAGGAAGAAGCTGCTTCGACAGGTAAATAAATTGGAACATTGCTTTTTGATTATATGTTGTTCTACAATAATATTTAAAGATTTATGTGACATGCTTTTATAATTTGTTTCTAATATTTAAACAAATAATAACAATAATAAAAATCACTATGCAATCAAGGGTTTCAATTTTGTAATCTATACAAGTCTTTTAGGTTAGACTGTTAGAGTGAGCGGTAACACTCCTAGCATCTTGTCATATAATTTTTTTATTGCCACCATGTATTTTGAAAAAAAATGTAGGGTTTATAGGTTTTATTTTGAAAAATGTATGGTGTATAGGTTTTATTTTGAAAAAAGAAAAACAAATGTAAAATACCCACAAGCAATCACATAAAAAGTGGAATTTGGTCAAAGAATTTAGAACAAATCACAGCAAGTCTCTCTCTCTCTCTCTCTCTCTCTCTCTCTCTCTCTATGTTCTTAGCGAGGCTCTTAACATAACATGAGGGTGGTTTAACGAGTTGCTAGCGGGGGGTAGTGGCAAGGCTTAGCGCCTCCTACTAGCTCCCTTACCATATTTTCGAGAAACTTAAGATTTAAACTTTGGGATTAGTGATGATGGGGATATGTGGTTCTTATTTCCCTACCCCATCCTCAAATTTAATAATTTTGAAGTTTGACTTTGGATTGCATGAGGTTTTATAAGAGTTTCTGCTATTAGTTAAAGAAACCACAAATTAGTTAATCAAATTTCATTCAAATTAAGTAAAGAAGTGAGTCTAAAGAAAAGTATAATTATTCTTCTTTTTTAGGAGTGGCGGATTTTTATACTGGCCAAGTAAAAAGCTAGACTCAAAACAAGGAAAAATTTAATAACAAATCTTGTAATATGATCTACGGTTTTGATAACTTGTTTTAAAGGGCATGATTTTTTCTAAAAACTACTAAAAAGAATTAAAATAGAAGTACTAAACACAAGTTTGAAACCAAGTTTTAATAAAAAGTTTAGATCGTTTTGATTGTGTGATTTCTACATTAAATAATTTTAATTAATGCATGAATTATATATATATATATATATATATATATATATATATATATATATATATATATATATATATATATATATATATATATATATATATGGGAAACTTCAAATGAGAACAATTATGATATGAAAATGCAAAAACAAATATTGACCACATATTTTTTTAATCAAATTTCATTCAAATTAAATAAAGAAGTTAGTCTAAAGAAAAGTATAATTATTCTTTTTTTTTTGGAGTGGCCGATTTTTATAATAGCCAACTAAAAAGCTAGACTCAAAGGAAGAATTTAATAACAAATCTTGTAATATGATCTACGGTTTTGATAACTTGTTTTAAAGGACATGATTTTGTCTAAAAACTACTAAAAAGATTTTAAATAGAAGTACTAAGTACAAGTTTGAAACCAAGTTTTAATAAAAAAATTTAGATCGTTTTGATTGTGTGATTTGTACATTAAATAATTTTAATTAATGCATGAATTATATATATATATATATATATATATATATATATATATATATATATATATATATATATATATATATATATATATATATATATATATATATATATATATGTGTGTGTGTGTGAAACTTCAAATGAGAACAATTATGATATCGAGAATGCAAAAACAAATCTTGACCACATTTTTTTTGCCGCAAAAACCTCCGGTGTGCCGGCGCGACGCAGGAACTTAATATTCATACGTGAATATAAACCACCACCACCGCAACTAACGCAACCACAACTGGACCACATATTTCTTTTTGTCGTAAAACCCTCCAACGTACCGACGCGACGGAGGAACGTACCGATTTAAATTTTTCTCACATCTATTGTGTGCTAGAATACACCAATAAGAATTTAGCAAAATTAATTTATTATTTAATCAAATAAAAATAGATATTAAATGATTTCCATAATTATATGTATATTAAAAGATATCAATAACTATAATTTTTTTTATAGAAACTAATTAAATTCTTCATTAATGTCAATAATAATATTCTAGCAGAATAAGAGTTTATTCAAGAAAAATAAGAGTATAATCTAACAAAATGAGAATACACTCTCGTTCTTCATTTCCATTTAACTTTGTTGTATTTTAAGTGAGTGGATCCATAAATAACACACGAACCCATACATGAAAACCTAGATGCGAATTCATTCTGAAAGAATGTTATTGTTGACATTAATGACGAATTTAATTAGTTTCCATAAAAATAAAATTATAATTATGAATATCATTTAATATACATACGATTAAGGAAATCATTTAATATCTATCTTTATTTAATTAAATAATTATATATATTTATATAGGGCTAGGTTTATGTGTTTCTTATATTTATTGTGTGCTAGAATGCACCAACAGAAATTTAGTAAATTAAATAATTATTTGAATTAATAAAGATAGATATTAAATGATTTCCATAATTGTATGTATATTAAATGATATCCATGATTATAATTCTCTTTTTTATAGAAACTAATGAAATTCGTCATTAATGTCAGCAATAACATTATTTAAGAATGAATCTGTAACATCCCAACCGTCAGGTATTATTAATATTTTTCCTTTTAGACTTCACGTTGAAGGTCTACTCAACGAGTTGGCGCTATGACTCGTTGAGTAGCAGCGGGCCAGGACACGTCACATATTAGTGACTCGTCGAGTCGGCATGGGACTCGACGAGTAGGAGCTGGCAGTGGAAACCCTAATTTTCAGGGTTTTTGCACCCTATATATTGGACCATTAGCGCCTCCCACTGTCCTCTATCACCCTCTTGAGACCCAGAAACCCTAATTGCTGTGAGTGAGAGCTTGGAGAGTGTTTTGGAGCTTTGGGGAGTGACTTTTGTGAAGGAAACTTGTAGATCAAGAGGCTAGCATCAAGATTTCTGTGTGGATCCAGAGTCTACTTCAGTTTGGGCACGTTTTGGAGGTAACCAACTGTTACCTTAACCTCTTTTTCTTCTAGAATCATTCATATGTGAAAACTAGGGCTTTCTTTAGTTATTCATGAAGGGATGTTGGTATGAGAGCTAGATCTGAAGTTGAAACTTCAGATCTGAACCTCTTTTGAGTCCTAAGTCTATAAAGTTTCCAACTTTTTCAAGGATGAGACTCTCCTATGGTGTAAAGCTCCATTAGAAGCTTAGATTGGTCATTTAGAGCCTTTAGGGCCTTGTATGTGTGTAAAGTTTGCAACTTTACGTGTTAAACATGCCTTAGAAGCTTGGATCTGTAATCTGGAACCTTGGCATGGCTTAAAGAGTGTCTGCATGGATGAAGGTCTACAAGGACTCGGCGAGTTGCATAGTCAACTCGGCGAGTCATATGAAGATGGTCGTGAACTCGTCGAGTTGATGAACAAACTCGGCGAGTCCGTTGAAGATTGCCTTGAACTCGGCGAGTCGTTCGAAGAATCGACGAGTCGGCTAGGGTTTCTCCCAATTCTTGGACACGTATGAACTCGGCGAGTTAAAGGGGAACTCGACGAGCCAATCAAGGATTTCACGACTTCTCGAGTTTAGGAAGGACTCGACGAGTCGGTGAACTGCACTTGACGAGTCGAGTCAACATGGACTGTTGACTTTGACTGTGGACTTTGACTGTGGACTTTGACTTTGACCAAGAGTTGACCAGTTGACTTCTGAGGGTATTCTGGTAATTTGGAGATTTATGAAAAAGGGTTTTATGGTAACTATAGGTGGTGGAGTTCGTGTTGGTGATCCGGGAGTTGAGCTTTCTAGTTTCAGACGACAGTTGCAAGGTGAGTTATCCTCACTATACTAAGGGGTCTAAGGCACCAAGGCCGGCCCATTGGATATGTTATTCTAGCAGTGTTAGATGTTGAGTTATGTCAGTTAGGTAGACCTGTAGGACTACATGTGATGTTATATGATTATTGCATGCTCAGTGGTTATGTGGTATGTTATATGTTATGTGGGATGGGTTAAGGTTGTACTGCTCCATGCGGTAGCCAACAGACCTTAGGAGCATTCCAGTTACGGGCTAAAGGGAGACTCGTACTGTGGGCTCGGGAGCATTCCAGTTATGGGCTAAAGGGAGACTCGTACTGTGGGCTCGGGAGCATTCCAGTTACGCGCTAAAGGGAGACTCGTACTGTGGGCTCAGGGGTAATCCAGTCTGTAAAGCTGGGGACCGATTACATGTTTTTCAGTTTGTTATGATATATTTATATGGACTGTATGTGTATCGGTATTTTGGGGGAACTCACTAAGCTCTCGGGCTTACAGTTTCAGTTTATTGTTTCAGGTACATCAGGGGATCGCGACAAGGCGAAGGCGTGATCGTACAGCTCCTCGTGTTTTGTCTATGTTTCTGGGAAAACTCTGATATTATACATTTTGAAAACAAAGTTGTAATGATTTTTAATGGTTTGAAATGTTTTTTAAAAGTTTAAATTGGTTTGAATTTTTGGGTGTTACAAGTTGGTATCAGAGCCTTGGTTTGAGTGAATTGGAGGAACATGCGTGTAACTCCAGTCTCAAATCAAGGAAAGGATTTTGAAAATAATTTCTTTAAAAAGGTTTTCAAAATAAGTAAAGGAGTATGCAGGATGTACGATCAGCCGGAGCCAGTAAGTAGACCCCAAAATACCATACAAGTTATTTGATTATGAGATATATTAGAACAGCATGTTAGTACTAGGCTAGGGATCTTCAGGAATTGCATGATAGAATTGCCTGATTACATGATGCCTGCTAGCCTAGGGTTTCCTTTATATGAGATTGACATCATTACTGTAGTTGCTTAGTGTATGCATCACGGTTATACATAACCAAGATCTTATAGCCTGAGAATGTTTGATTTGGCCTTATGTTCTGTTCTTGTTTGATTAGGAGCTTAGGGTAGGATTGGATATTCGAAAGTCTATAGGGTCCAGCGTTATGTATGGCTAGCATACACTAGGGCTGCAGGGTTGGTGGAAGTTTCATGGATAGGTGGGTTGTGTGAGGCCGAGAGGCCAGTTAAGAGATATTTAGCATTCCTCTAGGAGTGAGGACTGAGTGCTCGCTATGTTGTGTATTCAGTTAGGGAAGTGTGGTGATGCTTGAGACAAATATGTGTAGGTGTGGAAGGTAGTAGGGGCCCATACTACTGAAAGCACATGACCCATACGCGTGCCAAGTGAGTCACAATCCCTAGGGTTAGTCGGGAGTTGGCTCCCAGTTATTTATATGGATTAACTGATATCTTGTGGTATGTTTCAGAATGGTGATGACGAGACGCTTTGTGGCTGGATCCGGTTCGGGATCAGGATCAGGGGACAGAGGCCAGGAGGGGCCAACAGCACCTGAGCCAGTGGTGCAGATGGGTACAGAGGAGTTGGATACCAGGATTCGAGAGATCCTGCATGAGGAGGTTGCTGCTGCGTTCCGGACACAGTTACCAGAGATGTTTGGGTCGATTAAGACCGACATGGTGGAGTACTTTGATGAGCACTATGCAGCCCTTGCGGAGACAGCCGCGGCGGCAGCTGCATCAGCTGTATCAGCGGCAGGGGGAGGAGTTGGTAGGGGCTTCCAGTACAGGGACTTCAATAACACGAAGCTCCCTACTTTTGATGGGACGCAGGATCCCATCAAGGCTATGAGATGGATTTCAGATGTGGAGGGGTGTTTCTTCACCTGCTCGTGTCCTGTTGACCAGAAGGTCAGTTGTGCTCTGAACCTGCTTAGGTCTGGGGCCAAGGACTGGTGGAGACTTGCGACTGGGTCGTATACTAATGATCAGAGAGCTGCTGTTACTTGGGAGCAGTTCAGGGACATGTTTCGCGCCCGTTACATTCCGCGGGTTGAGCGGGAACGTTTGGCACAGGAGTTTTTGAGTTTGAGACTAGATGGGGAGTCTGTGACGGAGATCACCCGTATGTTCACTAAGAGGGCGATGTTTTGCCCGGAGTTTGCTTCAGAGCAGGCTCAGATGACCCATTATCTGAGCATGCTCAAGACGGATATTCGTCAGTTTGTGTCCACCCAGCGATGTGATACTCTTCTAGAGTTGCAGGAGGCCGCCAGACGGCGTGAGTTAGAGATTGAGCTGCAGTTGAGGGAGCAGCGGCAGGCCCCGACACAGTCTCAGTCGGCGCCGAAGCGGTCTAAGACCGCTGATACTAGGACCGGGGGTCAGCAGAGCCGCACTTGTGAGAAGTGTGGCAAGGGTCATTCTGGTGTGTGTCGAGCTGATAGTGGGTGCCACAGGTGTGGCAAGACGGGGCATTACACGGCAGTCCCGATTCAGGGTATGAGGTTATGTTATCACTGTGATCAGGTTGGCCACATTAAGGCCAACTGTCCGTTGCTAGCCGCCAAGTCGGCGCATGCTCCAGCACCGACTACCTTGAGGATCACGGATGGGAGACCAGTCAAGGCAGAGCCTCCGAAGGCTCAGGGTCGTGCTTTCCAGTTGACCGCAGAGGAGGCCAGGGCAGCACCAGATGTGGTTGCTGGTACGTTTTTAGTGAACTCTTTGCTTGCTTTGGTCTTATTTGACTCGGGGGCGAGTCGGTCCTTCGTATCTCAGTCATTTAGTAGGGAGTTCAGTGTGCCAGTAGGCGAGTTAGAGTGTCCGTTGCGAGTATCTATCGCCAACGAACACGGGGTTTCTGCTTCTTCAGTTTATCGAGGGTGTGATTTGGAGATTTTCGGGGTGTCCTTTCCGATAGATTTGATTCCGATCCCCATGGGGGAGGTGTGCGTGATTGTAGGCATGGATTGGCTCAGTCGGTTCGGTGCTATGATTGATTGCGAGGGCCAGTGAGTGGTAGTTCGAACCCCAAGTGGGGGAAAACTGATTGTATATGGCGAGGGCACCAAAGTGGGGTCAGGGTTTTGTTTAGCTGCTAGGGCTCGGCAGTACATTCAGCACGGGTGTGCGGGTTATCTAGCGTATGTGGTAGATACGCGGGTCAGGGATCAGATTTCGTTTTCCGATGTATCGGTGGTCAGGGAATTTGCAGATGTGTTTCCGGAGGAGTTGCCAGGGATACCTCCGGAGAGACAGGTCGAGTTCAGGATCGACCTGGTGCCAGGTGCGGCCCCTATCGCTAAGGCGCCGTACCGATTGGCACCGCCAGAGATGCAGGAGCTGTCGTCACAGCTACAGGAACTGCTAGGCAAGCAGTTCATTCGTCCGAGCAGTTCTCCATGGGGAGCACCGATTCTTTTTGTCCGGAAGAAGGACGGTTCGCACCGGATGTGCATTGACTACCGGGAGTTGAATAAATTAACGGTAAAGAACCGTTACCCACTCCCGAGGATAGACGATCTCTTCGATCAGTTACAGGGTGCATCTTAGTTTTCCAAGATAGACTTGAGGTCTGGGTATCATCAGGTCAGGGTCAGAGAGGAGGAGGTGGAGAAGACCGCGTTCCGAACTCGTTATGGACATTACGAGTTTGTGGTGATGTCGTTTGGGCTCACCAACTCGCCATCAGTGTTCATGGACCTGATGAATCGGGTCTGTAGACCGATGCTTGATCGCTCGGTCATAGTGTTTATAGATGATATCTTGGTGTATTCCAAGACCCGAGAGCAGCATGAGGAGCATCTGCGGGAGTTGTTGGGAGTTCTGAGACGAGAACGGCTGTACGCCAAGTTCTCGAAGTGTGAGTTTTGGCTAAGATAGGTCCAATTCCTCGGACATCTCGTTAACCAAGAGGGGATTTTGATCGATCCGGCCAAAATCGAGGCGGTTATGCAGTGGGAGGTTCCGAAATCTCCCTCAGACATCAGGAGCTTTTTGGGATTGGCAGGGTACTACCGGAGATTCATACACAACTTCTCCAAGATTGCGGTACCCCTCACTCGTCTGACGAGGAAGGGGGTGGATTTCCGGTGGGGCCCTGAGCAGCAGAGGGCGCTTGAGACCCTCCGACAGCGGTTGTGCAGGCCCCAGTCTTGACACTCCCGGAGGGAGTTGAGGATTTTGTGGTGTTCTGTGATGCATCCATAACAGGGTTAGGGTGGTCCTCATGCGGAAAGGACGAGTGATAGCTTATGCGTCGCGGCAATTGAAGCTGCATGAGACAAGATACCCTACGCATGACTTGGAGTTGGGGGCGGTGGTATTCGCCCTCAAGATATGCAGACATTAACTTTATGGGGTCCGTTGTACCATTTACACGGATCACAAGAGCTTGAGACATATCATGGATCAGCCGAACCTGAACATGAGGCAGCGCAAGAGGCTGGATGTAGTCAAGGACTACGATTGCGAGATCCTTTACCACCCTGGTAAAGCGAACGTGGTTGCGGATGCTTTGAGCCGCAAGTCAGCTGGGTCTTCCACCCCAGCGGTATGTATGAGGATAGCAGTGGACTCCCCGCTTGTGAGTCTGATCAGAGATGCCCAGGTTGAGGGCATGCGGCCGGAGAATTGGAAGCTGGAGAGGATCAAGGGTGAGAATACATGGTTTGAGCAGGATAGTCAGGGATTATTGACCCGATGCGGTCGGGTTTGGGTTCCGATGTCTGGCGGGGTTAGGCAGACGGTTATGGAGGAGGCTCATAAGTCTCATTTCTCTATTCACCCGGGGGCCACCAAGATGTTCCGGGATTTGAGTTTGAGCTATTGGTGGCCGTGCATGAAGCGAGAAATCGCTTGGTACGTCGAGAGGTGCTTGACCTGTAGGATGGTCAAGTCCGAGCATCAGAGGCCGCATGGCAAGCTGCAGCCCCTGGAGATCCCCATGTGGAAATGGGAACATATCACGATGGATTTTATTACCAAGTTGCCGAGGACGGCAAAGGGGTTTGATGCTATATGGGTCATCATGGATCGATTGACCAAGAGTGCCCATTTCTTGGCCATACAGGAGAGCTCATCGGCCGAGAAATTGGCCGACAGGTTCGTTCGCGAGATCGTGTCTCGCCATGGGGTTCCCGTTTCTATTGTCTCTGATCAGGATGTCAGGTTTACCTCCCGCTTCTGGCAGAAGTTTCACGAGGAGCTGGGCACACGGTTGCACTTCAGCACAGCCTTCCATCCGCAGACTGATGGTCAGAGTGAGCGGACCATTCAGACCCTCAAGGATATGTTGAGGGCGTGTATCATCGATTTCGGTGGGAGCTGGGATTCCCATCTACCGCTTGAAGAGTTCGCCTACAACAATAGCTATCATTCCAGCATTGGCGCCCCGCCATTCGAGCTGTTGTATGGGCGGAGATGTCACACCCCGGTTTGTTGGGGTGAGGTTGGTCACAGGGTGATGGGTCGGACGAAGGTGGTCTTGCAGACTACCGAGAAGATTCAGTAGGCTAGACAACGGCTGCAGACCACTCAGCGTCGGCAGAAGAGTTACGCTGACCGACGCCGATCCGAGTTAGAGTTTCAGGTCGGTGACATGGTACTCCTGAAGGTCTCACCCTGGAAGGGTGTGATCCGCTTCAGGAAGAGGGGAAAATTGGGTCGCCGATATATTGGGCCGTTCAGGATCATTGCCAGGGTTGGCAAGGTGGCTTACAGACTAGAGCTGTCAGGGGAGCTTAGTCGGATCCATAGTACTTTCCATGTTTCGCAGTTGCGAAAGTGCATTGTGGACCCGGAGGTAGTGGTGCCACTGGATGACATTCAGGTTGATGAGCGCCTGAATTATATTGAGAGGCCGATTGTCGTTTTGGAAAGAAAAGTGAAAGTCCTGTGCAACAAGGAGGTTCCGTTGGTAAAGATACAATGGGAGCATCGGAGGGGATCCGAGTGGACATGGGAGTCGGAGGCTGAGATGCGGGAGCATTACCCGGAGTTATTCGTTACTGCTGACTTCGAGGACGAAGTCTAAGTCCAGTGGGGGAGAATGGTAACATCCCAACCGTCAGGTATTATTGATATTTTTCCTTTTAGACTTCACGTTGAAGGTCTACTCGACGAGTTGGCGCTATTACTCGTCGAGTAGCAGCGGGCCAGGACACGTCAATTAATGAGTGACTCGTCGAGTCAGCATGGGACTCGACGAGAAGGAGCTGGCAGTGGAAACCCTAATTTTCAAGGTTTTTACACCCTATATATTGGACCATTAACGCCTCCCACTGTCCTCTATCACCCTCTTGAGACCCAGAAGCCCTAATTGCTATGAGTAAGAGCTTGGAGAGTGTTTTGGAGCTTTGGGGAGTGACTTTTGTGAAGGAAACTTGTAGATCAAGAGGCTAGCATCAAGATTTCCGTGTGGATCCAGAGTCTACTTCAGTTTGGGCACGTTTTGGAGGTAACCAACTGTTACCTTAACCTCTTTTTCTTCTAGAATCATTCATATGTGAAAACTAGGGCTTTCTTTAGTTATTCATGAAGGGACGTTGGTATGAGAGCTAGATCTGAAGTTGAAACTTCAGATCTGAACCTCTTTTGAGTCCTAAGTCCATAAAGTTTCCAGCTTTTGCAAGGATGAGACTCTCCTATGGTGTAAAGCTCCATTAGAAGCTTAGATTGGTCATTTAGAGCCTTTAGGGCCTTGCATGTGTGTAAAGTTTGCAACTTTATGTGTTAAACATGCCTTAGAAGCTTGGATCTGTAATCTGGAACCTTGGCATGGCTTAAAAAGTGTCTGCATGGATGAAGGTCTGCAAGGACTCGGCGAGTTGCATAGTTAACTCGGCGAGTCATATGAAGATGGTCGTGAACTCGTCGAGTTGATGAACAAACTCGGCGAGTCCGTTGAAGATTGCCTTGAACTCGGCGAGTCGTTCGAAGACTCGGCGAGTCGGCTAGGGTTTCTCCCAATTCTTGGACACGTATGAACTCGGCGAGTTAAAGGGGAACTCGACGAGCCAATCAAGGATTTCACAACTTCTCGAGTTCAGGAAGGACTCGACGAGTTGGTGAACTGCACTCGACGAGTCGAGTCAACATGGACTGTTGACTTTGACTGTGGACTTTGACTTTGACCAAGAGTTGACCAGTTGACTTCTGAGGGTATTCTGGTAATTTGGAGATTTATGAAAAATGGTTTTATGGTAACTATAGGTGGTGGAGTTCGTGTTGGTGATCCGGGAGTTGAGCTTTCTAGTTTCAGACGACAGTTGCAAGGTGAGTTATCCTCACTATACTAAGGGGTCTAAGGCACCAAGGCCGGCCCATTGGATATGTTATTCTAGCAGTGTTAGATGTTGAGTATAAGTTAGTGTTGCATGCTAGTAGTTATGTCAGTTAGGTAGACCTGTATGACTACCTGTGATGTTATATGATTATTGCATGCTCAGTGGTTATGTGGTATGTTATATGTTATGTGGGATGGGTTGAGGTTGTACTGCTCCGTGCGGTAGCCAACAGACCTTAGGAGCATTCCAGTTACGGGCTAAAGGGAGACTCGTACTGTGGGCTCGAGAGCATTCCAGTTACGGGCTAAAGGGAGACTCGTACTGTGGGCTCGGGAGCATTCCAGTTACGGGCTAAAGGGAGACTCGTACTGTGGGCTCAGGGGTAATCCAGTCTGTAAAGCTGGGGACCCATTACATGTTTTTCAGTTTGTTATGATATGTTTATATGGACTGTATGTGTATCGGTATTTTGGGGGAACTCACTAAGCTCTCGGGCATATAGTTTCAGTTTATTGTTTCAGGTACATCAGGGGATCGCGGCAAGGCGAAGGCGTGATTGTACAACTCCTCATGTTTTGTCTATGTTTCTGGGAAAACTCTGATATTATACATTTTGAAAACAAAGTTGTAATGATTTTTAATGGTTTGAAATGTTTTTTAAAAGTTTAAATTGGTTTGAATTTTTGGGTGTTACAGAATCCGCATATAGGTTTTCATGTATGGGTTCGTGTTTTGCTTATCGACCCACTTACTTAAAATACAACAAAGTTGCATAGAATATGAAGAACGAGAGCGTATTCTACTAGAATACACTCTCATTCTGTTAGAATATATTCTCATTCTTCAAGAATAAACTCTCATTCTATTAGAATACACTCTCGTTATTCATTTCTAGGCAACTTTGTTGTATTTTGAGTGAGTATGTCATTAAACAAAATACAAACCCATACATGAAAAACTAGATACGAATTAATTCTGAAAGAATATTATTGTTGATATTAATGACGAATTTAATTAGTTTCAATAAAAAAGAATTATAATTATGGATATCATTTAATATACATATAATTATAGAAATCATTTAATATCTATCTTTATTTTTTTAAATAATAATTTAATTTTTAGTAAATTCTTATTGGTGCATTCTAGCACACAATAGATGTTAGAAAAATTTGAACCTATCTCTCTCTCTCTCTCTCTCTATATATATATATATATATATATATATATGAATAATAAGTTGGGAATATGCATATACTTATTCAAATATAATTATTACGTTCCTCCATCATGCCGGTACGTGGGAGTTTTTTGCAGCAAAAGAATATATATAACCCAGATTTGTTCTCATGTTCTCAATTATATAATTGTTCTCATTTGAACCTAAGTCTATATATATGGCTAGGTTCATGTGTTTCTTACATTTATTATGTGCTAGAATGCACCAATAGAAATTTAGTGAGATTAAATAATTATTTAAATAAATAAAGATAGATATTAAATGATTTCCATAATTATATGATATCCATGACTATAATTCTTATATATATATATATATATATATATATATATATATATATATATAAGGGATTGCCTCATATAAGACAGTGTCAAGTGTCCAATTTTGGTCCGGTGTGATGTAATGTTTAAAGGTGTTATCCCCTTTGGTGAAAGTCCTTCAAATGGTTGACGCGGATCGGAAGTCCTCAAGGGGTTTTGTTTACGGGGAGATTAAAGTTGCCAAAGAAGAAATTATCACATAATTGGGTGGTAATGAGAAAGCTTACAAGCCTATTATAGATATCATAAACAAACAAATGAAAGGTCGTCTAGATTCAAGTTTACATCTAACGTCTTATCTTTTAAATCCGTATTATGATTATAAGTATCCACAACTCCAATATGATGCCGATATAATGAATGCGGTTCTTGATTTTTTTGATGCATTACTTTGTGACAATTTTGAGATGCAAAGGCAAGCTATGACAATTGACTTGCCAAAGTACAAGAAAAAAGTTGATAGATTTGGTTGCGATCTTGCAATTAAAAATTGTATGGTGAATGATGTCGAGTTTGATCCGCGTAATTCGTTTTACTTTTAGTTATCAATTTTAGTATTTTATAAAATTTTAGTATTTATCGATTAATAATTTTTTTTTTGTTTAAAAAATTATAGCTAGTTGGTGGGGACTATTTGGTGGCACAACTCCTCATTTGACAAAGATTGCAATGATTTTTCTTTCTTTGACTAGTATTTCATCGGGTTATGAAAGGAATTGGAGCACGTTTGAAGGGGTTAGTAATATAAAGTATTAAATTTATATTTTATAAAATTTAAATATTAAGCACATTTCAACTCTTTGTTGTGCTTACATTTATATGTACATACAAAAAAACGAAATAGATTGGAGGCAAGCAAATTGAACAATCTTGTTTATTGATACGTGTGGAATGTACTAGTTTTAATCCTAACTAACTCAAACACAAAAACAAACACACGGAAGGTAGTGTACTTATCGATTAGCAGTTTAGTGTAGGCAAGTAGGGTATTGAACTTAGGGAACAATAAACAATTAAAATATTACTAATATTATCTAAATAAAACAATTATTAAAAGGGGGTTTTCTCTAGTTTTGCAAGAATAGAAACTTAGCAATTACTAAACACTTACCAAAGAACAATTAACAACTAAAAGAGAAGCAAAAGACAACTAGATTCAATAAGATTAAAGAGACTTCCGTTTAGATTCGATTCACTTATTCCTATGGTTGATTTCGTGGCAAGTGAAATGGATAAGTATATCATCAATTACCGATTTCTAATGTGATTAGGTTCATGTTCACTATTACTAATCCTTTAGCAAATAAGTTAAATCAAGCAGTGATCAAGTGATTAAATCAAAGAATTTACTAGTGTTCAATTCGAATCAAGCAAGACTTGTAATAATAGTTAATCAAATTGGTTGGTTCAATTAACTCATATATGGTTGGTCATCATACATTCTCACACATTAACTTCTTTATTCTCTAGTTAACCCTAGGCATACAATCTTGTTTTCACAAAACCATAAGATTAAAGTAATCAAGCAGATGTTCATACAACTCAATATACTTAGTCATTAACAGAAAATAATTGCCATTAACACATAAGGATCTTTTAAAAATCTTAACAAGATAAATAACCAAATCAATATAATCCAAAGCCACTCAATTAACACATATTTATGATCATCTATCCTAAACGTAAGTATGGTGTTTTAGCCTATAACTTCAACAAATAAACACATAAACTCGAAATCTAATGTTGTAAACATGATTCACACAAAGAATTAAGAGAAAAGTAATGATTAATTGCCTTTGATCTCTTCAAAATTAACCTCCAGTCGAGTTCTTAGTTCCAAAGCTTCTTGAAAATGTCTCTGGCCTCCAAAAGTCGCTAAAAGCCTCCAGAAAACGTTAGGGTTTCGAACAGAAACGATCCTTAAATAGATTTTGAAAATAGGATCAACACGTCGAGTTGGAGGACCTAAACTCGCCGAGTTTTTCATTAAAATCGTGTGTATGGCAAGACACTATTTTGTCAGGATTCTTCACATCAACTCGTCGAGTTTTAGGATAAACTCGCCAAGTTCTTCTTCAATTTTTCCTTATTTCTTCAAAATCCAAATTCCAAGCTTCCAATTGTTAAATCCGCTTCCTTTTCCTTCCAAGCATGTCTTTGTTGCTGAAAATGAAATTTTAAACTAATTAAGTACCTTTTGTTCAATATTTGAGACAAAAACAACATAAAGTATTAAGATAATGCATGATTTTTATAACTAAATATGCCCATATCAAAATACCCCACATTTGACTTTTGCTTGCCCCCAATCAAAACTGAATTTTAGCACACTAATACCACATAAGACGATCCCAATTAAACCCAAACATTATGCCAAGACCGCAACGCATGCATTTGTGTCTAATTTTTCCTAAGTACCCCTAACCCTAAATACTCACAATCTTCATAAACACTCACCCACTTTTTCCAAACAATGCCCATTTTATGCATCCCTCCAAATCCATCCGCAAAAAACTTTCTTAACCTCAAGGAATGTTTGGTTAAACTACTAAGCACATATATGGAAAAATAACCTAAAAAATAAAATTACAAATAAAATAAAAATACAACTTTTTCTTCGAATCTTTGATACTTTGTAGCTCTTTTTCATGTCTTCATACTTGTAGATTCTTTCTAACATTTCATCACTCTTTTTTTGTTTCATATGCACTTTTTTACTCAAACTAAAAACCTAGAAAAACATATGCTTACGCAAGGGGTTTTAACTTCATCCTTTATTGATTAAAGACATTAGTCTGATGTGCAATGACTACTTAAGCTTTCCTGGATACATTTCAAGTACACGATGCTAAACATGTTGCGTCCCTCAAACTAAGCAAGGTTGTGTTTTTGTTCCATGATTTCACTAGAATAAAGGAGGCCACAAATGCATTATAACGTATATTGGCTCAACTAAACATTTAGGTCCTCAAAGAATCATCAAACACAATACTAGCATGGAATCCTAATTGCTTTTACATAAATTTTCTGAATTAACCCTAGCAATTTTTATGCAATTTTTTTTTAAATTATACCTAGGATTCTAATGTAACTAATGTAACCAACCCCCCTACCCCACACTTAATTTATGCAATGTCCCCATTGCATGTTGTAACATCCCCCTCTAGTACGTATCACAATATTGTCCGCTTTGGGCTCCCGGCACGAAATATTCCCAGGGGGTCACCCATCCCTGGATTGCTCTCGCCCGGGCATGCTTAACTGCAGAGTTCTTATGGGATCTGCTGCCCTCACGACTTTAAAACGCGTTGTGATAAGGAAGGTATCCACACCCCTTATAAGGAAATGTTTCGTTCTCCTTCCAATCCGATGTGGGATCAGGTGCAACCCACTTTCACCCTCATTATAGGGTTCGACGGCCCTGTCGAACACATCGACCCGTGCCGCAGCTCTAATACCAACTTGTAACGACCCAAAAATCAAGGATAAAAAAATTCATTTTTATTATAACCAGAACACTAGTGTAACATTATTCAAGACATTGAAAAGCATTTCAAATAAAATAAATCAGAGTCTAATCCCAAAGATCACGTATTACGGAAAACATATGCGCTGCGATCGTCCCGAGCTCTCTCATTTGAAAACCGGAGTACCTGAAACAAAAACTGAAAACCGTAAGCACGAAGCTTAGTGAGTTCCCCAAATACCACATACCATACATATCCAATGATCCATACAAGTCATACATAACCGCGAGCCATACATATCATTCATATATCATAATCAATAAAGGTGTTATATGCCGTACATAGTCTTGCCATTAGCCACGAGCCGCCTCGTGGTCTTCCTTCCCAGGCCGGGGGCCAAAACCCTAGGTCTTACAGACAAGTGCCAGGATCCACCTCCTGGTCTTGCATTCAAGCATCACAAAGACAACTAGCATACAATTCTACCATTACTAACCAATTAACTGCCAGAGTTCCGACTCTGGTCTTGCATACAAATTGCCAAGAGTCACCCCTTGGTCTTCCTACAATACACAAACGAAATGGGCCGACATTGATGCCTTCAACCCATAGAATAGTGAGGAGACTCACCTCACACTGTTGAAGCCCCGCGGATAAAACTATGGTTGCTGGCTGCCAAATCCCCGAACTGTCAACATCAAAACAACACCCAATTAATAATTGGGTTCCAATGCATAACCATAACTCCATGCTTGGGGTAAAGAGACTATTTTACCCCTAACCTAGCTTAATCTAAAACCAAGGCCCAAACTCAAACTCTAGAGGCTCAATAGCCAAATAATCAATCAAGGCCCAATATATGGCTCAATTTTCCAAATTGGGCCCAAACCCCTTACATGGGCCTTACCCTAAAGCCTATCCACATATCCTTGTCTGAACACCTGTTCTCAGATGGCCCAACAAGGACCCAAACACCTAAGCCTAAAAGGAAGGCCCAACTCAAAGTCCAAACAAAATTAGGGTTTTCACATAAAATGACGATTAGGGTTAAGTAAGAACACTTAACCCATTAAGGACTTAATCCATTAAGCCCAAAATCACATTAAGTTAATTGTAGGGGCATTATTAAGTATTATTTAGATATTAATTAACAGCTTTAACGCGGGTCCCGACAAACTCCAAAACTAGGGTTTCTTGCCATTATGACTTCCTAACCCTAATTTGGGTCGCGAATTAAGTGACCTACTCGACGAGTCTGAAGACTAACTCGGCGAGTTGGTCTGGGTTTGGAAAACCCTAAATGCGGGCTTTATACCCTATTTAAAGGACATTATAACCTTTCATCAGCCTCCTTGATACTCTCTCAGGTCCAGAAACGAAACCCTAGCCACCCAACCCCATTTCTTGAGCATTGAGAAGCTAAAGGTTGTTTTGTGGTGCATTTATTGGAAGAGTGGAAGCAAGGAACGAGGAGGAGAGTATAGATCCGACATCTACTTCAGTTTGGCAGTTAATAGAAGGTAACAAGTTGTTACCTTGAGCATTCATTTGATAGATCTCTTCATCTTGAGTTTCTTGGCCTTTTCTAGCACATTTGTGGCTAGTGCTTGCATGGGGCACGATCTGAAGTTTTCAACTTCAGATCTGGACTCCCCAAGGTCCCTAATGCATTAAAGTCTCAAGCTTTTAAGACTTGAAGCCCTCCTCCATAGTAAAACCCTTCCTTGTAGCTTAGTTTTGGCTTTTGGGAACTATTCACACGTAAAGGTTGCAACTTTACGTGGAAAGCATACTCTAGGAGGTTGGATCTACCTTTGGGAGAAGCTGTTTGGCTTAGAAATCGTCTATATAGAATGAGACATAGAGGGACTCGGCGATTCACTTATGGGACTCGGCGAGTCAGTCTGCTTTCTTGCCCCAAAACCCTTCTGTTAAAGGGTATGAGTTGAGTTGGTATGGGACTCAGTCAGTCTGGGTCCATAGCGGGTAAGAAGATCATCGTACTCGGCGAGTTCAATGACGAACTCGACGAGTCTAAGGCAATCTTCTTATTATATGAAGATGGACTCGATGAGTTGTTCATACAACTCGGCGAGTCATAGTCTGGACATTTATAAGAGGGAGATGAACTCGACGAGTTCAAGGATGAACTCGTCGAGTTGGTTGAAGATGGTCCCGATTGTAAGACTGAAGGAGAACCCGTCGAGTTCTTGCTAGAATCGACAGTTAGGATCGGTAGTTGTATTGAGTTGGAGAGGCATGGACTCGACGAGTTCGTAGACCAACTCGACGAGTCAAGTCAACTGGAGGTTGACTTTGACCGTTGACTTTGACCAAGTTTGACCCGGATTGACTTTTGGAATATTGTGGTCTAAGTGTTACTTTGGGATATTGATAGTTCGGGAATTAAAGGATCAACAGTTCGGGGGATTGCCAGCTAGCAGCAAGAAGAGTATCAGTAGGTCTTTAGCAGTGAAAGGTGAGTCTCCTCACTGTGTGTATGGGTCTACGGCCACAATTCCGGCCCATTATTCTTATGCTTATGGTTATGTATAGTAGGAAGACCCGGGGGTTAGCCTTAGGCACTTATCGTGATATGTTGGATTTAGATCCGTTACCGAGGTTAGCCCGACGCAGTTTATGTGTTCCGGATTTCTGTCCGATGTCGGGTGGTACCCGAGGCAGTAGAGTATGTGTAGTTATACTTGTTGTCTTTGTGATACTTGTATCTGCCTGGTAGGGAGGTGAGTCAGGAGAGGTCCCGTATCTCATCACTAGCCGAGTATGGATGGGGTTCCGTATCTCATTAGTAGCAGAGCAGGGGCGAGGCCCGAGTTAGTAGGGAGGTGAGTGTGGGCGGGGGGCCGTATCTCACTACCAGCAGGAGCGTGGATGGGGTTCCATGACCCATCAGTAGCAGGACAGGGGCGAGGCCCAAGTTAGGCGAGGCCTTAGATCAGTAGTACAACAGAGTATGTGTAGCTTTATGATATGTTTTATGTTATATGTTTGTATTTGTTAGTAGCGGGCGAGGCCCAGAGACAGGCGGGGCCTAAGAGAACAGATCTGTATACCGAGCGGGGCTTGATGCCAAGCGGGGCCCGATGCCGGAGCTAGTCCGATGTCGGGCAAGTCCCGATGTAGCGGTCGGGGGCCCAGTATATGGATATGTATGTGGTATATGGTAGGTTGGGGAACTCACTAAGCTTCGTGCTTACGGTCTTCAGTTTTGGTTTCAGGTACTTCCGGTAGCGGAGGGAAGAGCTCGGAATGATCACATGGCACACACCAAAGAAGTTTAGCCTGGGATGTTTACTCTGATAAAATGAACAAGTGTTTTGAAAAGATACTATGATTTGTTATATAACCCTTTTAGTATGTTTGAAATGATTTGATACTATGATTTAGTAATGTTTTAAAAAGAAATTTTTGGTCATGATTTTTGGGATGTTACAAGTTGGTATCAGAGCCTTGGTTTGAGGGATTTGGATACACTCTCGGGTGTGTCTGAACTCAAACTGAGGACTTGGTATGAAAGTTTTCAAAGGAAAAATCATTTTTATAAAAGAGCTTTGAGAAAAAGAAAAAGGATTTGAAAAGAGAAAAGAACTTTGAAAAGAGAAAAGGGTGTGGTGCATGCAATCAGCCGAGCTCAAGTAAGTTCTCCCAAATTACCCATACAAGTTATGTTATGCTATGTGTATTAGAACTGCATGCTAGATTAGGACTAAGGATCTAGGAGGATGCCTTATGTGCCTGTTATATGTGTATGAGCTTTATGAATTGCATGCTAGTACAGATTCCTGATGTGTGGATATGACTGCTTGATTATGTTCTGATTAGATCTCCCTTTTTGTCTGAATGCTACTTGCTTTGTGCTTTGTGGGACTCTGAGTGATGGGAGTTAGCCATTAGGTGAATACGTCAAGTCACATGTGATCATGGTTGAATAATCTCAGAGTGCTGGATTTGGCCCTATCGCGCAGCTCTTGTTTGCAGTGCACACCTGACCTTCTGGTCAGCAGGACATGAGCACGTGAAGAAACAGCCCTCCACGTCAGACAACCACCGCATAGCTCTGATCGCATCCTGAGTACCATCAAATGTCGGGGGCTTCGTATTATCGAAGTCCCGGTACTGAAAAGCCCTGCCGGCTCCTCCTCCAACCCCTGCCGCAGTTACAGCCGAAGTGGCTGCATCGGCTGCTGTCTCTGCCAGAGCTGCATATCGCTCATCAAAATACTCGACCATCGCGGTCTTGATCGACCCGAACATCTCTGGTAGCTGCGCTCGGAAAGCCGCAGCGACCTCATCATGCAGAATCTCCCGGATCCTGGCATCCAGCTCCTCAGTCCCCATCTGAACCACAGGTTCAGGTGCTACCGGCACCTCTGGCCCTCCGTCCCCCTGTCCCGACCCTGATCCGGATCCCGATCCTGATCCAGACGCAGCAGCAAAACGTCTCGTCACCACCATACTGAAAGATACGTTCAAGACATCAGATACACAACATAATATCGGGAGACCAAAACTCACAAATCCTAGGGGTTGTGACTTCCTTGCTACGCGTATGGGTCCTGTGCTTCCAGTAGTACGGGCCCATACTACCTTCCACACCTACCCATATTTGTCTCAAGTATCACCACAACTCCCTAATACTATAGTCAACATAATGTGCGCTCAACCCTCATTACTAGGGGACATCGCCTATCTCACTACTGATCCCACAGCTCTGCACAACTCATACTTCCATGGAACTTCCATCAGCCCCTGCAGCGCTAGTGTATGCTAGCCGCACATAACGCTGGACCTGATAGACTTTCGAATATCCAACCCTACCCTAAGATCGAGTCAGACATTCTCAGGCTATAAGATCTTAACTATACACGGCCGTGATGCATACACTAAACATCTACAGTTATGATGTCAATCCCATATACAAGAAACCCTAGGCTAATAGGTATCATATAATCAGGCAAATCTATCATGCGATTCCTGAAGATCCCTAGCCTAGCACTAGCATGCTGTTCTAACATATTAGAATATCAAATAACTGTATGGTATTTTGGGGATTACTTACAGGCTTCGGCTGATCGTACCCTCTGCATCCTCCATCCTTTCTTTTGAAAACCATTTTTAAAACTTACTTCCCAAAAATCTCCTTGGTTTGAGACTGGATTAACACGAGTGTTCCTCCAATTCACTCACACCAAGGCTCTGATACCAACTTGTAACGTCCATAAATTTTACGCCAAATTCAAACTTTTTCAACCATAAATAAAAGTCAAATAGTATTGTTTACAATATGTTTTCAAATCAATATCCATCAGAGTGTCCCAAAATCATATCATAAGGATGAGGAGCGGTACGGTCACGCCTTCGCCTTGCCACGATCTCCTGAAGTACCTGAAACAATAAACTGAAACTGTAAGCCCGAGGGCTTAGTGAGCTACCCCCAAAATACCAATACCACATTGACAATACCATATCAGTAACAACCAATCAATGAATCATGCATACTGGGCCATCGGCCTGATTGGTCCGCCCTACCGGGCCTACAGTCTAACTGAATCTATTCATGCATACTGGGCCATTGGCCTAACTGGACCGCCCTACTGGGCCTACAGTCTATCTGAATCTATCCCTAGCCTTCGGCATGACTGGTCCGCCTCGTGGCTTGCAGTCTCCCCAGACCGCTCATAGGGTATGTTGGCCTTCAGCACAAAGCAAGACCGCCTCAACCCAACCAATAAGCAAATAACCAAGTTCACATAACTATCATATACTGGCATATACAACATCAAACATATCTATCATACTGATCATCAACCATAGAATCCTCTCGTAACGAGAGTACCGACCTAGCAGGTCACTAACATACCAATCCTTACGGATCATAAAGCGTAACATACTGTCTACCCTGATTCCGATCTAGCAGACCAAACCATATGCAGCATACCATAACAATAACAATAAAAGGGCCGGCCTTGGTGCCGTAGACCTTATCGATATAGTGAGGATGACTCACCTCGCAGATGCCGACTCGAAAGGTAAACTCCAATTCTCGGATCACTTGTCACAGGCTCCACCACCTATGACCATAGTACAATATACTCATAAGTCCTTAACTCTATAAGGTACTCCATAACCCACCAGTCAACCCCTGGTCAAAGTCAAAGTCCTCAGTCAAGGTCAACAGTCCATGTTGACCCCCAACTCGCCGAGTACCCTTGGCTACTCGCCGAGTTCCTCGAAGCACATTCCACTCGCCGAGTCATCGGGGTGACTCGTCGAGTTCCTTCGATTCCCGATCAAACTCTAAGGCCACCCGTCGAGTTCCCTCCTTGCCACTCGACGGGTACACACGCATACATATCCTAGGGAAAACTCATCTGACTCGCCGAGTTGTTCTTCAACTCGTCGAGTCTTATGGTGATCTTCATCGGACTCGCCGAGTTGTTCATCCAACTCGTCGAGTTCACGGCCATCTTCATGTGACTCGCCGAGTCAACCTTGCGACTCGCCGAGTCCATTCAGTCCTTTTTCCATACAGACTTGTTTTGAGCCATGCAGCGGCTCCAAATCACAGATCCAAGCTTCTAGGGCATGCTTTTCACGTAAAGTTGCAAACTTTACGTGCATGCATGACTAATAAGGCTCTTAATGCCAAAACTAAGTTCTTAATGGGGCTTTATGATGGGTTTTGAGCATTCTAACACTTCCTAAGTGTACATGCAACCCTAATAACCTTGGATCTATGTTTGTCTAATAATCATGCAAAGTTGAATTCCAAGGTTATATTCCTATCTAGCATACATGGGGAACATTTTTAACTTGAATGAAAGATAGAATAACTTACCTTGTTGTTGATTATGATCCTTGAAACCTTGTGAGCCTAGCACCCCAAGTGTGATGCCTCAAATGCTTCACACAACACCAAATGCAAAGGAGTAAACTTTGAGAGAATCTTACACTTGCAAAATCGGCTCTAGCCCTCTTGTTTCTTATGTGTAGCCTATTTTGGTGGAGAATGGGTTTCTTATATAGTGTTGACACATCTAGGGTTACACCATGTAAACCCTAATGTGTCATGACTCTTCATTTCCATGACCCATGGGTTTGTAACTCCCATGGAGCATCCATGGAGCATCCTATGGGTGGAGCCCAACTTGATAATCCATGGAGCCTCTTAGCCCACTATATAAGATATGGAAGATTTACATAATCTATCCATATATTTAATTAGTTATCTTTTGATCACTTAATCAATTCTAAATTAATTCTTGATCAAACTAATTAAATAATATTATTAATATATTAGAACTTATAATATATTAATAAACCATAAGTGTTATTTCTCTCATTTTAGTTTATCCAATTGCATGGTGCCATGCAACCCAAATGGACCATGCCGGGTCGGGTCAAGTACATACTAGAAATAGTTATGGACTTAGACACCTTATCCAACAGTCTCCCACTTGGATAAGTCTAATAACTATAACTACAATACTTCAGGAACCGATCGGCAATTGTAGCTCTTTCAAGGTCTCTCGGAACTGAGAAGATGATGATACGCCATTTAAGATAAGTGATCATATAATCCTCTGTTCTAGATATCAGCCGGACAAATACATGGACCAGTGTCTTACTTTGTGTCCAACAATTTGTTTCCCGATTTCCGATTTGTTTGACATAGAACTCAATTGAACACATCAACTTAGTTCTGACCGGGCCGGTACATAGGTCAAAAAAAATCATCGAGGGGCCCAGATATCAGCTTCTAATCCAAGAAGGAACAGATAAACTTCGACTCATATGTTTGTTCTACTACTCATTGAATTATACACAAGAGCACGTTTTATAACATCGAGTTACCAATGCGTTTTCGTACAATCAATGCATAACCAACTCATAAGTAACAAATCATATATCTAGGTTTGAAGACTTATATGATATTACCGTCTCACGATCACTCGAGATAAATTCCATGAAGTGATTCCAGTGAGCGTGGGTTGAGTCCAATGCTCAGAACTTATGAGCACTCATGAGTGTTGTAGCCATATCCAACAACTTAGACCTCTGCAACCAATCATGACAGTCTTGATTCATACCTACTTCCGACATATGACCGACTGTGGAGGTTCGAATAATATGATATACCAAACATAATTATTCTGGAAGTCAAAACATGCAAAAGAAATATAGTAAACGATAGACAAGAGATAGCAACACTTTACTCATAAATAAAACACCTTTTATTCATCATCTAATGTCAATTACACTTTACAAATTTCAAGGTTATATAACTACTAAATCTAATATCATCCTTCAGCCCTATGCTCCGAGCATGCTGGAGATGCTTAACCCGAGTCAGTCCTTTCGTGAGGGGATCTGCTGGATTCTCATCCGATGATACCCTCTTTGCCACGAGGAGTCCTTCTTCTATTCGATGTCTGATGAAATGGTATTTTCTGTCGATGTGTCTGGATCTCCCGTGATCCCTTGGTTCCTTGGCTAAGGCAACTGCACTTTCACTATCATAGAAAATTTCCATTGGCTCTTTAATAGCTGGTACAACTCCAAGGTCTCCAACGAAGTTCTTCAGCCATATCGCCTCCTTTGCTGCCTCACTAGCTGCTATATACTCTGATTCGCAAGTTGAATCAGCCACTGTCTCTTGCTTGGAACTCTTCCAAGAAATTGCTCCTCCATTTAAGGTAAAGGCCCAGCCTGACTGAGAGCGGAAATTATCCCTATCAGTCTGAAAGCTAGCATCACTATACCCTACAACTCTCAAGTCTTCACTCCCACCGAGGGTAAGGACCCAGTCCTTAGTCCTCCGTAGGTACTTGAGGATATTCTTTACCGCAGTCTAGTGTGCCTTGCCAGGGTTCCCCTGATACCTGCTAACCATGCTCAAAGCAAAGGCTACATCAGGTCGAGTACACGTCATAGCATACATGATCGATCCTACAGCCGAAGCATAAGGTATTCGACTCATTTCTGCTATCTCAGCGTCAGTACTAGGGCTTTGTGTCTTACTCAATCTGACATTACTCTGGATGGGTAACTCTCCTTTCTTGGAGTCCTGCATGCCAAATCTCTTCAACACCTTATCCAAGTAAGTACTCTGACTAAGTCCAATTAGTCTTTTACTCCGGTCTCTCAAGATCCTTATCCCTAGAATATAGGCAGCTTCTCCTAGGTCCTTCGTAGAGAAACACTTCCCAAGCCAGGACTTAACTTCCTGCAGAGTTGGGATGTCATTTCCTATGAGTAGTATGTCATCCACATACAATACCAAAAAGCTAACTATACTCCCACTAGCCTTGACATATACACAAGATTCATCTTCACTCCTAGAAAAGCCAAATTCTTTGACTTTCTCATCAAAGCAAAGATTCCATCTGCGAGGTGCTTGCTTTAACCCATAAATGGATTTCCCAAGCTTACACACTTTATTAGGGTACTCTGTATTGACAAAACCCTCTGGCTGACTCATGTAAACATCCTCAGCCAACTTTCCATTAAGGAAAGCGGTTTTGACATCCATTTGCCATATTTCATAGTCATGAAATGCAGCTATGGCTAACAGAACCCTAATAGACTTAATCTTGGCCACTGGAGAAAAGGTCTCATCATAATCAACTCCCGGAGTTTGTGAGAATCCCTTTGCAACCAGTCATGCCTTATAAGTGTGTACATTACCATCCATGTCGGTCTTCTTCTTGAAGATCCATTTGCACCCTTTAGTCTTACGACCTGGTACATTCTCAACCAAGTTCCAAACTTGATTGTCATACATGGACTGTATCTCGCTGTCCATTGCCTCTTTCCACTTGGCTGACTCAGGGCCTGCCATGGCTTCCGCGTAACTGTTAGGTTCATCCAGACCTATCAGTGTCTCATCACTGATAAGTGTATCACCTTCCGCAGTAATATGGAATCCATAGTAATGCTCAGGTGCATTCCTAACCCTTGTGGAACGCCTCAGAGGTACAGACTTGTCAATTGGCTCAACAGAAGTTTCCTCCTCAAGTTGAGTGCTAGGGTTTGAAGTTCCTTCACCACTTGACTCTTGAATTTCTTCAAGGTCAACTTGCCTCCCACTGTCTCCTTGGCTTATGAACTCTCTCTCTCGAAAGAAAGCCCTCCTAGCTACAAAGACCACATTCTCACTAGGTCTGTAGAAGAGGTAACCAAAGGATTTCTGTGGGTAGCCGATGAAAATACACCTCTCACTTCGAGGTTCGAGCTTATCATGAGTCTCGCGTCTCACGAAAGCCTCACAACCCCAAATCTTAATGTGGTCTAGTTTGGGTACTTTACCAGTCCACATCTCATGAGGAGTTTTGGCAACTTTCTTTGTGGGAACTAGATTAAGGATATGGGCGGCAGTCTCTAAGGCATACCCCCAAAATGAGATTGGTAGCGAAGCACGACTCATCATGGAACGAACCATATCCAACAAGGTTCGATTACGCCTCTCAGCTACACCATTCAACTGCGGTGTCCTGGGAGGTGTCAATTGTGAGACAATCCCACATTCCCTAAGATAGTCGAGGAACTCTGAACTAAGATACTCACCACCTCGATCGGATCGAAGCATCTTAATGTTCCTGCCCAATTGATTCTCGACTTCCTGTTTAAACTCTTTAAACCTCTCAAAAGTCTCTGACTTATGCTTGATTAAGTAGACATATCCATATCTACTGTAATCATCAGTAAAAGTCAAATAATAACGATTAGCATCCCTTGTGGCATGTTTGAAGGGCCCACACACATCCGTGTGTATAAGATCCAACAAACCTTCACCCCTCTCACAAGAACCTGTGAAGGGTGACTTTGTCATTTTTCCAAGTAAGCATGATTCGCAACTATCATCTGACTTTAGGTCAAATGACTCCAATACTCCATCCTTTTGGAGTTGGCCTATGCGTTTCTTGCTTATATGTCCAAGACGACAATGCCATAATGATGCTTTATCCAAGTTATTATCATTAACAGAATCAATACACAATACATTATTTCCTAAGTTATCAACCACAGATACAGTTTCATACACACCATCACAAGGTAATGCTTTAAAATAAAGAACATTATTAAAGAAAGCATTAATCGAACCAACTTCATTATCAAATGAAAAGGTGAAACCTTGTTTATACAATGCATGAAAGGAAATAATATTTCTTGCCATTTCTGGCGAATAACAACATTTATTCAAATCTAAACTAAACCCACTACTTAGCGATAAAGTATAAACTCCAATCTTGGTGACAGGTAAAGCTTTCCTATTCCCCATGATTAAGTTTATTCTTCCATGCTCCACATTCTCACTTCTTCTTAGTCCCTGCAAATCAGAACAGATATGAATACCACAACCGGTATCAAGGACCCAAGAGTTAGAATGGGGTGAGTTATTAGATAAGATAGTGTAAATACCTGCATGGTTGGGTTTAACTTTCCCATCCTTCACATCTTGCTGGTACTTTGGGCAGTTCCGCTTCCAATGTGACTTTTCATGGCAATAGAAGCATTCAGCCTCTTTAGGGTCAGAAGAAGGAGTGACAAAACCTTTCTTGGTTCCACTTGAAGAAGAGCCATCAAGGGTCCTAGCCTTGGTACCCTTCGAAGAGCTCTTCCTCTTCTTCCCTCTACCTTTCCCGATTGCCAAAACCGGGGCGGAGTTTGGAGTAGGAGTGTTAACAACCGACTTACCCTTAAGACCTGTTTCTGCGGTCTTGAGGAGTCCCTGAAGTTTGCTGATTGTGACCTCTTCCTTATTCATGTGATATGTCATGCGGAATTGATCATAGCACGATGGTAAGGAGTGCAAAATGATATCTATTGCAAGCTCCTCAGGGAAGTTCACATTAAGCTTCAGCAACCGATCCACATACCTTTGCATTTTCTGCATGTGGCTCGTGACGGATTCCCCGTCCTTCATCATGGTTGTTATGATAGAGCATATGATTTCATACCTCTCTTATCGTGCACTTTGATGGTATCTTTCCATCAGATCTTGGTGCATTTCAAAAGGGTAGAAGTCCTCATAGGACTTTTGGAGTTCCGCTGTCATGGTGGCCAACATGATGCATGCCAATTTTGTAGCATCCCTTTCATGTGCCCGGAAGTCAGCGATCTCCTGGGGAGTTGCAGTGGTCTCATCAATCTCCTTAAGCTCCTTGTCAAGGACATATTCTTAGTCCTCGTAGCGGGTAATCATCCTGATGTTTCTGATCCATTCATTGAAGTTGGATCCATCAAAAGTGACTTTCCCACACAAGTTCATAAGGGTAAAGGAGCCATTAGGATTAGAGCCAGAAGCAGCATTGTTTGAAGACATCTGAAAGAAGAGAACAAGATTAGTTTAGATATTAAGAGAGTCCTTAATAAAACACCCAAATGTAATATTAAGGCTAGGATCCAATCACAATATATTATAACTTAGAAGAGGTATGCCGTAATCCAAGCTATAACATATTTGAAAGGTAGGTGAATGACGATTCACCAATTTCCACCATGAAAAACGAAATATAAATATTAGGTTTTTAATTGGTTCTTAGAAATTCCTAGATTCTTTTGAGATTCAATGAACTTTTCAAAGGCATGTTTCAATCTCGAGTGTGCCCTCCAAGTTTTGTGACTGGGATACCGAGGATCACAAAACGAGGTGTGAAGTAACCATGCAAATCACTTGGTACACTCAATGTTTATTACTCAATCGATGTGCCGGTTAACCACACGAGCTCCACCGACCTATAATAAACTTTAAGTTACCCTTTACCTACCTTGTTAAGTCCAAGTTAGTGTGCCGGTTAACCACACGAGCTCCACTAACGACTTAAACAAAGTGTAAAGTGTAATTTCATGGATTAGCACCTTATTCACATTTTCCTAAAGTAACTAAGATTGGGAATTTAATAAAAGCATTTAGTTACTTTATAATATTCATCATACTTTTAATGAGAATTTATAAGTCCTTGTCCTACCCGTTCGGCTAACGACCCTCCACCAATCAAGGAAGCGGTGGGTGAGAGTGGACACCCATTAAGTTGCCATTTTATAGGCAACAACCTTATACCCCCCTTATAGACCGGCTTCGTGAATGAGGCGTACTAGTGGTAAGACGACTTGTCGTTATACATATATATATTAGTAACTTATAATATTATAAAGTATAAGGGTTGAATTTTAACTTTTAAAATTCTAAGGGTTGGAACTAAAGTTTTAATCAAGACTTTACATGTTCCAAAACTTGAGGGCAAGTTTTGTAAACTTCCAAAACTTTTCATTTCTTATAACTTATGAATTAATTGAGTAATAAAAATGAAGACTCTTCATTTTTATAACTCTTGTGTTCTTTTAATGGCTTTAATAAAAGTGAGACTTTTGGTTTTCCATAACTTGAGGACAAGTTATGGACTCCATTAAAACACATTATGATCATGAATTAAACTACCATGAAGGTTACAAACAATTCCTATGATCATCTAATCTTCATAAGTTCAAGAACATGAATATGAACACTTTCAAGAATCAAAAAATTACACTTAAAAAAACTTGTAATTTTAATAATTGCCATTGTAAATGGATTAGCATAAACATTACACCATCTAAAACAAACTTTAAAACATCAAAACAGTTTAGGGTAATGTTTCTAGTCCATTTCCAGCAACAAATGTGCAAACTTTCATACGAGCAGAAAACAGAAAAACGATTTTTTTCCAAGCTGTTTGCACACAAAAAAAAAACAACAAACAAACCTAGGCTCTGATACCACTGATGGGTTTTGAGCATTCTAACACTTCCTAAGTGTACATGCAACCCTAATAACCTTGGATCTATGTTTGTCTAATAATCATGCAAAGTTGAATTCCAAGGTTATATTCCTATCTAGCATACATGGGGAACATTTTTAACTTGAATGAAAGATAGAATAACTTACCTTGTTGTTGATTATGATCCTTGAAACCTTGTGAGCCTAGCACCCCAAGTGTGATGCCTCAAATGCTTCACACAACACCAAATGCAAAGGAGTAAACTTTGAGAGAATCTTACACTTGCAAAATCGGCTCTAGCCCTCTTGTTTCTTATGTGTAGCCTATTTTGGTGGAGAATGGGTTTCTTATATAGTGTTGACACATCTAGGGTTACACCATGTAAACCCTAATGTGTCATGACTCTTCATTTCCATGACCCATGGGTTTGTAACTCCCATGGAGCATCCATGGAGCATCCTATGGGTGGAACCCAACTTGATAATCCATGGAGCCTCTTAGCCCACTATATAAGATATGGAAGATTTACATAATCTACCCATATATTTAATTAGTTATCTTTTGATCACTTAATTAATTCTAAATTAATTCTTGATCAAACTAATTAAATAATATTATTAATATATTATAACTTATAATATATTAATAAACCATAAGTGTTATTTCTCTCATTTTAGTTTATCCAATTGCATGGTGCCATGCAACCCAAATGGACCATGTCGGGTCGGGTCAAGTACATACCAGAAATAGTTATGGACTTAGACACCTTATCCAACACTTTATGCACAAGGAGGGCCTCATTCTCGACCAAAATCAGAGCTTTATGACTCTAGAACCCAAGAAGGTTACAGATCTGAAGTTACAACTTCAGATCTAGCTCATATCCCACATTACCATCTCAACCAAACCATAAAAACCCTAGATCTCAACCAAAAGAGGTCTAGAAAGAAAAAGGAGAAAAGGTGACGACTTGATACCTCCAAATGATGCTATTTGAGGTAGATTTCTGATCTCCCACACTTTCTTGCTCCTAGCCTTTTGTTTCCCCAAGCTTCTCTCCTCAAAAGATCTCCTCTCCAAAGCTTTACACACACAAGAATGAACACCACACGAATTAGGGTTTTTCTGAGCTCTCAAGGACTGCAAAGAGGCCAAAGGAGGCTTATGCTTCCTTAAATAGGGTGAAAAACCCTAGGATTTAGGGTTTCATCTGCCAGCTCCTACTCGCCGAGTCCCAATATGGACTCGTCGAGTAGGTCACTTAACACGCGATCCCACCCCGCTGCTACTCGACGAGTAGGTCAACCGACTCGTCGAGTAGAGCTTCATCCAATAACTCTTATTTAAATGATACCTGAGAATCGGGGTGTTACAGTTGTTGTTGCGGCTGGGGTACGAACCCCATGGTTTATAAGCCGCTGTGCCAATCGCTTGGCACTATCGAATGTAGTGGGGTTTGAAGCCAAAACATTTCCCTGGAATGGAGGCACCAGCCCCCATATGTATCTTTCTATCTTCTTTCCCTCTGTGTGAACCATGTTGGGACAGAGGGCCACCAGCTCGCAGAACCTGGCGGTGTAGGAGACTATGTCGGAGCCTTTCATGGTTAGGCTCCACAGTTCCTCCTCCAGTTTTTGAATCTCGCCCCTCGGGCAGTACTCATCGATCATTAGCTCTCTCAAAGCTTCCCAGCCCATGGCATTAGCTACCACAAGAGATAGTGACTTGACATGGCTATTCCACCATGTCAGGGCTTTCTCCTCAAAGGTGCAAGCAGCGAACTTGACCTTGCTCCCCTCTGGACAGGAGCAGATTTCGAAAACCGATTCGGTCTTCTCGAACCATTGCGAGAGGGCAATGACTCCGCCAGTCCCTCTAAAGGACTTGGGCTTGCAGTTAGTGAAGTCCTTATAGGAGTGCTATCTCAAGCGCACAGGAGCTTCACCAAGCGTAGATTGAACAGGGGTTCCTCCTCCAGTGGAACCAGAAGAGTGATATTGAGCCATGGCTGTAGCCACAGCCGCAGCTACAGCAACATTCAGAGCTGCCGTATCGATTTGAGGAGCAGGTGGTGTTGCAGTTATCGGAGGATCGCGTCTTGTTGATCGACGTGGAGGCATCTTTTAACTATAAGTTTAGAAAGATGAAGATATTGATAAGAATTTAATAAGAAAATTGATGAGAATGACTCATGGACTAACTCTCCATAGCCCAACAGCACAATTGAATAGCACGATTGAATGTAGATCTAGTACCAACAGATGATAGCATTTGGATAATAATTTCCATGAGATTAGATATCTGTCAATAATACTGGAATTACAGATGTAATAAGTTCGGGAAAAATGGCCTAGAAGTAGGCCTTACATCAACCACGACGGGAAAATTTTGACAGAATTACAACCTAATCAAGACTTAACAGGTCTAAGATTTACAATGGTAGGAAATTAGACTAGAGTTTTTACATAAACTAAGTTATATCCAAAAGAGAAGTCGAGGAGACTCTATCGGCAACGAGAACTATTAGAGTGAGTTCTTGACTCCGACAGAAGACGTTCTATGTCCCTTATGCGCCTTTCAGATCTTGCTTGCTGAGCTCGAAGTTCCCTGACTTCAGCTTGGGTTTCAGCAAGTTACCTCTGCAGAGCTGCATTGCGGACCTGAGTCCTTTCATGAGCAGACTCTAGCTGGAGAATGCGGACTGTGTTAACGCCAGAGTTGGCGTCAATCTCCATGACTCGGTCGATAGCTGCTCGACCTTGCTCGGTGTTCCGGGAAATCCTACGAACCATGATGGGTAGGACCCTGTCAGCTGAACCTCCCTCGGTGAGGTTGTAGAAGCTTATGTCTCCATTGTAGGGCATGGGTTGGCCCTGTTCCTGACTCCACCTGTTCAAGTTTGTGGCCCACAAAGGTGTGAGTCCTTGAAATGCTGGACGAGGGTTCGGGTTTGGGTCTTAAGCAGCTGGGGGTAGGTTGTTGACTTAGGTTCTGAGTCAGAACCATCAGAAAAACCTTCAGCTTGGTGATCATCCAAAGGGATTGGGTGATCATCTTCTGGCTCTTCTCCTAGCCATCCAACATTGCAGTGGTTGAGATAGTACGGGTCTCCGGGGATATGGAATCCAGCCATGAAATCTACGCGAGAAAAGGGGTATAAGATATAACTAAGTAGACGATCTAATTAGATAATTATAAGATGATCTTTATCAGTTACTTCAATACTTGTTTAGTGCATACCAGTTATATGTACTCAAAATAGGATAGACCTTCGAATAAGTGACCCTAACTCTAAGCCCACAACCAAACAAGGAACATGAAATAAGGCAAAGATCACAGATTCTAAGTCTATGACATCCTAGTACATATAACCTTAGTGTATCCACTCAGCAACTATTGACATAATAATAAAGACCTTTAGTTCTCAGATAAGTAATTAATAGTAACACAAAATACTCCTATAGTATTTTAAGTTTATGTTCTGTTCTAGTGTTTTCGTTGTAGTAGTGTTGGTAAGTTTTTGGACTTGTTGCAACCTCACAACCACACTTAGGCACATGCTAGTCACTCCTCGGATAATATAGTTGATCAGGCTATATCTTCGCAGGGTTGACCATATGTCTCTAAGTCTAATTGTGTTGTCCAACAATCGTAATACTTCTGTTCTGTCCTAGTGACACTGTTTTTAGTATGAATGCAGGTATGTATACTTGGTTAAATATTTTATTATTTAAAAGTATAAACTCTTGGTCAGAGTATTTTAATCCCGTTTTGTTTATAGTTTGTATATCTTTTATGGGTTGATATACTCGATTCACTATAAACAATGCTCTGATACCAATCTGTCAGACCCCAAAACCGGAACGGCGGAATCGTTCGGGGGTGGAGGACGTCATGTACAGTATCACAACAATGCAAAGTAGTAAACAAGCAACAACATCATCCATTGCATTAATAATATAATTTAATACAAGTGTGTTCTGTCAAGTTATATAGACACCAAAAATATGAATCAAAATAAAAGATGAGTCTTGAACGAGCTCCATCTTCTCAAAACCTGGCACCGGTACCTGTCTACTGGTGACCTGAGAATACAAGTTATTTTGAAAGAGTTTATCAGCTTTAAAGCTGGTGAGATCATAAGTATATTAGTGTCTGTGTTCGTATGAAAGTGTTTGTAAGTATGTAATGTATAAGTTTGAAAATGTTTGTAAGTGTTTGAATTCTCCTAGAAAACCCTATGTTTCCTACTAAAAGTAGCCTTCTACCAAGGCATCTAGTGGTCGTGTGTGTGTCTCTTGTAAGAGTATGTATTTTCCCAAATCTGATTATCATTAACCAAAAATATAGTTTTTACATTACTGTTTATTGTGTGAAGATCACAAAATGAATGCAATGGGAAAATGAAATAGTACTGTAGTGTTGTATTAAGTAACTACTGCTGTACTAACTACCTTAAACCAATTGTTATTTAAAGTACCATGTGATCGGCCTGTACCATACTACCGACTATAAACACGACGATGTAAGATGTCGGAAGAAATGACGTTTGGCACCCGTAGACTTGCAAGTCCCACTGTAGCGAGCAGCAAGGTGTAGGATAGTCAATCCAGTATAGATCTATACACAAACTCAACGCTCTCCATTTAAGGAGATTCTGGATACAAAACGGGCCATGACAGGTGATGCCATGCCCCGTTACGTGGCTCACATAACTGTATTAGTGCACTTGTGAATGTATTGTATGTACTAGCTGTATTGTATGTTCTCTCTCTGTCTAGTATGTATGTATGTTCTCTCTGTATGGTATTGTTTGTTTCTCATCATAGTATTCTCTATCTGTATGTTATGTTCTCTCTGTATGGTATTGACTCATGTATGAACTGACTCATTGTAAGTTTCACTGTTATAGTAATAGTATTAGTATCTCCCTAAACTATACCTATTATAGCTTACTAGTAATGTTGTTTGAATGTATGAACATGTGTGTATACCCTTGCTACCCAAAGGTATTGAATAGAAAGAAGTAACCTTTTATATCTATACACATATACATGATATATGACTAGGATTCAAACGACCTTCGGACAAACAACCGATACCCTAAGTCCACAACCAAACAAGGAACATGAGGTAAGGTGAGCTATCAGTCCTAAGTCCTTTAAATCCTACTTATATAACTATATCTATATAGATACACATTTAGCAGAATATAAGTTTAAAAGAGTTTAATAAAAGTATTTGACATGTAAAAGAGTTTGTAAAACAGCTTGAAGTAAAATAGTTTGATAACACAGTTTGAAAAGTAAGAAATCCACTTGTTTGGTAGTTATTAATCACATGTGATTGATATAATAACTATAATAGTTCAACTTGTATTCCCCCCCATAAAAGCATTTAAAATCATTTAAAATGTTGATTAAGGGGTATGAACTCACCTATAGTGAGTGGTTTGGATGAACGGATGGTATAGGATGCTAAGTGTCAAGTGAAGACTTGAACACACACAAGGATCCTAGTTAACATATAATAACATATATATGTATCCAATTAGTCATTTAACAACTAATTAATCAAGTTAAGACACCCTAGGACATGAAAAACACCTTGATTCAAGTGTTATAAGTACTAAGGATTGCATCTAAGGGTTGTAGGGCCTTGCATTTGAGTTTAGGGTCCAAGGGTAAACTCTTTTGGAGTTTACGGTTTTGGGACCAACTCTCATGGAGTTTACGGTCGTAAACCCATGATTTTACGGCCGTAAACTCATGGTAACTCCACCATTTTGTGTTTTGAAGCTTTATAAGTCATAAAGAAGCATCCTACTTCAAGTCTAAGCCTTAGGAAGTGATTGTGGCATCATTTCACCCCTTTGTAGAGTTTACGGCCCATGGACCATTTCTCCATGAGTTTACCGCCGTAAACTGTAATGGTCCTTGATGTTTTTGATGTTTAAGGTCCTAAGCACTTTAAGGATATGATCTAGACTAGTATCCAAGGCTTCGTAAGGGACTAGGGCACACAATGGCCCCTTCATTAGGGTTTACGGTCCAAGAACATGTTTGGACCGTAAACACCTTTGATCTTGTGATTCTTTATGTTTTCTAGATGATTAAGAAGTGTAACAAGCCTTATAACAAGCCAAGGTAAGAGTACTTACTATGTAGAAGCTTGAAAGGGTGTTACAAGTCCAAGAACACTAGTGTGTGTTCTTGGTGTTCTTGGTGAAACTAAGAACACTTGAAGATCTACACCAATGGAATGATTTCACGGATGGAATCATGTAAGATCGCTAGATTAAGTAAGATACAACTAATTAGAGCAAGAAACACTTACAAAGTTGAAGATCAAGAAGGAAAGTCGGATGATACTTGAGAGGATTTGAGTTCTAGTTCTTGAAAATGGTAAAAAAGTGTATAAAATGACTAAGTGTCATATTTATACTCCTTAGAGTTTACGGTCGTAAACTCCAAACTCTTGGAGTTTTGGGACTTTATTGGTGCACAATAAATCCTAGGGTATCCTCTCTCCTGCTATCTCTTGAAGTACTAACTTTAAAACACTCAAACTGACACCAAAAAGCTTGAAAGTTAGCAGAAACAGTTCTGACTTCTATTGAAGTGAATGGTTGTACAGAATAGAAATTTCGGGTTGTCACAGTTTGTTTGTAAATGTTTGTATCTCCTAGAAAATCCTATATTTTCTACTTTAACTTAAATGTAGTCTTCTACCAAGACACGACTGTTCTGTATGTTTGTTTTTTTGTAAAAGTGAGTGTTTTTCCCAAAGACCGACTATCATTTACCAAAAATATAGTTTACATTACCGTTTATGTGAGAAGATCACAATTTGAATGTAATGGGAAAATAATAAAGATGTACTTGTAGTATTTTATATAGCAACTACCGTTGTACTAACTACCTTAAAAAAATTGTTTTAATTAAGGTAAAATGTGATATATTTGTAACCATACTTGATTGACTAGTAAAACACGATGTTCGAAGACATCGAAATGGTATGACATTCGTCACCCATAGACCTGCAGGTCCCACTGTAGCTAGCAGCAAGGTGTAGGATGGTCAATCCCGTATAGATCTATACACAAATTCACGCTCTCCCTCCAGGAGACTCTGGTTACAAAACGTGACACATCAGTATATTGCCATGCCATGAAGTAGTGGCTCACATTAATGTTATAGTGTTCTTGTATTTGTATAGTGTGTTCTCTCTGTTCTAGTGTATTGTATGTTCTCTTTGTATAGTGTAGTATATGTTCTCTTTGTTTCTCATCATAGTATGTTCTTTCTGTTTCTCATTATAGTAAGTTTGAACCGACTCATGTATGAACTGACTCTTGTATGTTTCATTATACTAGAAATAGTGAGTAGTAATCCTCTAAACTATACCTATTATAGTTTACTAGTAATGTTGTTTGAGTGACTGAGTAAGTTTGTACACCTCTGCTACCCAAAGGTGCTGAACTGATGTAAGAACTTTTATATCTATACACATATACATAATATATAACTAAGATTCAAACGACACTCGGACAAACAACCGGATACCCTAAGTCCACAACCAAACAAGGAACAGGAAATAAAGTGAGTTATCAGTCCTAAGCCCTTTGAACCTTACTTATATAACTATATCTAGATAGACATGATTTTGACAATATATAAGTTTAAAAGAGTTTGATAAAGAGTTTAGCATGTAAAAGAGTTTTAAACATAAAAAGGAATTTTAACCATTTGAATGGTTACAGATGACTTGATGCTAGCTTATAAACGGTTTTGAAATAGTTTGTTTGGTACATAGTTTTGAAGTATAAGAAATCCACTTGTTTGATAATTATTAATCACATGTGATTGATACAATAACTATAATGTTTTCAACTTGTATTCCTCCCCCCCCCCCCCGGTAAAAGCTTTTAAAATCATTTAAAAGGTAAGTTAAGGGGCATGAACTCACATGATTGTGAGTAATCTGGAAGATACGATAGATATAGGATGCTTGAATTCACAAATGAAGTTCTGAAGCACAGTTGGATCCTATAAGGCATATATTCACATATGTGTGTGTTTAATCAGTGGTTATAACTACTAATAAGTATAGGAAACCACCTAAGATTGTAGGAAACACCCTAAATGAAGTGTTAAGCTCACAAATGGAAGCTTGAAAGGGGTTTACGGCCACGCATGGATGGGTTTGCGGCCTTAAAGGGTTCACGGGTTCACGGCTTCATGAGGTTCACAGCCTCATGAGGTGTTCACGGCCCTATGATCCTATGAAGGGTTCACGGCCGTGATCCCTTCAAACTCATGAAGATGATGATGAAACTTGACAAATCAAGGCTAGGATTAAGTAGTCCTTCTAGTATGACAAGATTAAGGATGAAACACTTACGTTTTTTAGGCTTTAGAGTGCTCACGGTTGAAGCTTTTTGAGAGAGAATGGATGTGTTCACGATTGGGAGGAGGAGAAAAGGGTAGAAAGTGAAGGCACTCCAATATATATAGGAGGTGGTTCACGGCCGTGAACCTAGTTTGCGGCCGTAAAAAACTAGTGAGTGATTTTCCGGGTCGAATTTATCCTCCTGATCTCAAGCTAACTCATCCTAGCATCCATTCATACAATACACTAGGCTTAGAAACTCTCAAACAGACCCTTAACAGTGCTAAAAGATAGCAGAAACTAGTATGACTTTTATTGAATTGAATGACTGTACAAGATAGAAATTTCGGGTTGTCACATCATCCCCCGTTAGAGAGAATTTCGTCCTGAAATTAGAGTTTAAGCAATTAAGCAATTACAAATAACTAAGTAAAAAGATGAGGATATTTCAGTTTCATCTGATCCTCGCGATCCCAAGTGAATTCAGGTCCTCTCTTGGAATCCCAGCGAACCTTCACTATCGGGATACGACTTTGCTTCGTTTGCTTGACCTCTCGGTCCTTGATCTCTACTGGTTCTTCCACGAAGTTGAGGCTCTCGTTAATCTCGATCTCGTCGAGTGGGATTACAAGAGTCTCGTCGGACAGACACTTTTTCAAGTTCGAGACGTGGAAAGTAGGGTGCACGTTACTGAGTTCGCGAGGTAGTTTGAGTTTGTAAGCTATAGGGCTGATTCTAGCGATAATCTCGAAAGGCCCTACGTATCTTGGATTTAGCTTTCCACGCTTTCCGAAGCGTATTAAGCCCTTCTAGGGTGAGACCTTCAATAGAACATGGTCACCCACCTGGAATTCCAAAGGTTTCCTTCTCTTGTCTGCATAGCTTTTGTGTCGGTCTCTAGAGGCTTTCAATCGTTCACGAATCCGAACGATCTTCTTTGTCGTTTCCCGAATGATTTCCGGACTTGTGAGAGTGCTGTAAGGAAATCGTCCTTTAGCTAACTGAGTGTCGCCCACCTCAGCCCAGCACAGAGGGGATCTGCACTTATGGCCATAGAGGGCTTCAAATGGAGCAGCCTTTATGCTCGTGTGATAACTATTGTTGTAGGAGAATTCGACAAGGGGTACATGAGTATCCCATGCCTTCACAAAGTCTAACACACAGGCTCGCAACATATCTTCCAAGGTTTGAATAGTCCTCTCACTTTGTCTGTCGGTTTGTGGATGGTAGGCTGTACTCATGTCCAGCCTAGTTCCTAGGGAACTTTGTAGCGACTGCCAGAACCTCAAAGTGAATCTACTATATCTATCAGAGATAATGGATATGGAAACATCATGCAGTCGTATGATCTCCCTAATGTACGTTCTAGTTAGTTTCTCCATCTTGTCAGTTTCTTTGATAGGCAGGAAGTATGCGGACTTTGTTAACCTGTATACGATCACCCATATGGTATCGAGACCACCCGTTGTCTTGGGCAACTTGATTATGAAGTCCATCGTGATCCGCTACCACTTCCATTCAGGTATCTCCAGTTTCTGTAGTAAGCCTGAGGGTTTCTGGTATTCGACCTTAACCTTGGCGCAAGTAAGACACTTACTCACGAAGGTAGCAAACTCTGCTTTCATGTTAGGCCACCAGTATAACTTTTTAAGATCCAGATACATCTTATCTGAACCTGGGTGGATGGAATATCGAGTGTTGTGCGCTTCAGTCATGACCAAGTCTCTGAGATCACCGTGTCTCGGTGTCCAGATCCGATCCATGAGATATAAGGCTCCGCCACCCTTGACTTCCAAGTTTTTATCCATCCCTCTCAGGGATTCACCCGCTACATTTTCAAGTTTCAAGGCTTCAAGTTGAGCCTCCTTAATTTGTGTGGACAAGTGTGAATGGATAGTCATGGTCAATGATTTGACTCTACGACCAGAGTATTCTTTCCAACTTAGGGCGTCAGCTACTACATTGGCTTTGCCGGGATGATAACGAATTTCGCATTCGTAGTCGTTGTCTCATATTGAGCCCCTTCTGGTCGAATATGTGTTGAAGGCTCTTGTGGTCTGTAAAGATAGTGCTCTTTGTACCATACAGGTAGTGTCTCCTAATATTCAGAGCAAATACCACTGCTCCTAACTCAAGATCATGTGTGGTGTAGTTGACTTCGTGTGTCTTCAGCTGTCTTGAGGCATAGGCGATGACCTTACCTCGTTGCATCAGAACACAGCCATGCCCTTGGTTAGATGCATCGCAATAAACCACGAAGTCTTCTATCCCTTCTGGTAGGGATAGTATCAGTGCGGTGCATAAGGCTCGCTTTAGCGTTTGAAACGCTTTCTCTTGTTTCTCTTCCAAGTCAAAGGCCACGCCTTTCTGGGTTATTGTTGTAAGCGGTTTCGCGATCCTAGAGAAGTTCTGAATGAACCTGCGGTAGTAGCCAGCGAGATTTTGGAAAGGTCCACGTGAATTCCCTCTTCACTAACAACGTGACCCAAGAATTCGACTCTTCGAATCCAAAATTCACACTTAGACAACTTCGCGTAGAGCTTCTCTGATCGTAACGTTTCTAAGCCCTGATCGTAGATAGATGTTGAGTATGCTCCTCCTTACTTCGAGAGTAGATAAGTATGTCATCGATGAACACAATGACGAACTGATCCAAGTAAGGACGACACACCCTATTCATTAAGTCCATGAATACTGCGGGCACATTGGTCAATCCGAATGGCATCACTACAAACTCGTAGTGTCCATAACGAGTTCGGAAGGCTGTCTTGTGAACATCCTCCTCTAACACTCGTAACTGGTGATACGCGGATATCAGATCAATTTTTGAAAAGTAATTCACCCCTTGCAGTTGGTCGAACAAATAGTCTATGCGAGGCAGAGGGTAATGATTCTTGACGGTAAGTTTGTTCAGTTCTCTGTAGTCGATGCACATACGAAACAATCCGTCTTTCTTCTTGACGAACAACACCGGTGCTCCCTAGGGTGAGAAGCTTGGTCTAATAAATCCCTTGCTGAGCAAGTCGTTAAGTTGACCGGATAGCTCCTGCATCTCAGTTGGTGCTAGATGTGACAACCCGAAACTTTTCCTGTTATCCTTACCCAGTTTCCGTTAATAAAATTTGGGTTTTTATTTAATTCCGTCAAATTTCTTAAATTGGGAAGGACCTTAAGTTCTAAATAAATAATATGTATTTTATACGATTCGGAATAAACCGGGAATCACGTGAAAAACTTGAAACTTCCTCGAAAATCACCGAATTCACGGTCAGGACGAGTTTACGGCCGTAAACTCGTGTAGACCGTAAAGCCGTTTACGGTCGGTGCCGGGTGGACCCCCCTTGAACGAGAACTCTACCCTATATATATATATATATATATATATATATATATATATATATATATATATATATATATATATATATATATATATATAGGGTATTTGGCCTTCATTTCACACTTTAAACACTCCAAAGACTTTCTCTCTCTACTCTCTCTCTCTCTACAATTCTCGAGTTTTCTCAAGAAATCCTCAAGAATGTAAGTGATTTCCTTCCCTTGGGTGTTAATCTTTCCTATATCCATAATTCACTCTTGATTCATCCATGGATTTCACTTTTTATCTAGATCTTCAAGAATCCTCAAGAACATCTTAGTGTTTTGGACCGAAAACACCTTTCTTTGCCTTCAAATCGTAAGTATCATCCTCTTATACTGATATCTAGTTAGAATTCTTGAGTTTTGCCTTGAAATCGTCACTTTTCCATGAACAAAAGGTGTTTACGGTCTAGTGTATCTCCTTAGACCGTACACCCTTCAATGACCGTAAACCTTATGACCGTAAACCTTATGACCGTACGGTCATTAGACCATGAAGCCATGGAACCGTGAATCCATGGAACCGTAAACCCATGGACCGTAAACCCATGACCGTACACTCCTGATTACGGCCGCAAACTCCCCTCTTCAATCACATGTGCTTCTAACACTTAGTTTTAAGTGTTTCCTAGTCCCTAAGGTCGTTCTTTCCATAACAAATAGTGTTATGCCCGCACCTAATACATATATGTACTTCTACATGCTAAATAGGATCCGTTTGTGCCCGAGGCTTTATTTAACACTCAACAATTCCTAGCAACTTACACTCGAATCCCACGTCAAACTGTGAGTTCATACCCCTACGCTTTTTCCGAGTTTTTCATGTTTTGAGGGGGGGAATACAAGCAAAAGTACAAGGAAACTTGTGCTCAAAGTATATTATTTTGTATAAGATAATTATATTTTCAGCATGCTTTTAAACACAGAAAACAGTTTTACCAAACGATTAAGAAATCAACTTGTAGAGACAGTTTTCAAACTAAAGTAATGAACTCGTGAAACATTTCGTAAAATGTATATCATACAGATTATAGACAGGATTTTAGTATTATTACTTGTAAATTGTTAGTCTAAAGTTGGGGACACGTCCTTGGTAACACTCCCACCGAATTCGAGAGTGTAGGACTAGCACTTGTAACCAGAATCTCTTGTAGGGAGAGCGTGACTGTTGTGTATAGATCTATATGGGACTGACTATCCCGTACCTAAACTGCTAGCTACAGTTAGGCATACATGCTTGTGGTGACAAAGTCATAAAAGGTTACTGGCCTCGTTACGTGCCATATCAAGTTTTAGTACGGTTATGACACCCACAACCCTGATAACAGTAATTTACTTTTGTAATAATGAATCAAGTGAACTAACCTCAAAGTAATAACTGATTCGATTACTAGAGGGTATTAATAACACCCTTAGGATTTAGTTCACCACTTATTCATTAGTTTTATTTATGTAATAAGGCTAACACACCTCACAGGGAGCTAACAGGCTTTTTCAAGAAAACTACGCCTAACGATATAAGTATGGTAGATACTTGTACACCTCAGACTAGAAACAGATAACCAACCATCAACTTTTAGGGAAAATGTAGGATTTTCCTGGGATAACTCAACCTTTCATAAACGGACTGTTTAACAAATAACTAATGGATAATCAAACATCTTTCATAAGAAAACATAGGATTTTCTTGGGAAACACTTTTCAAAGGATCAAAGAAACATTTTCCACCATAACTAAATACTTATGAACTCACCAGCTTTATGCTGATACTCTTTCAAACTGCTTGTATTCTCAGGGCAGCAATAGACAGGTACTTTTATCAACTTTTGGAGAAGACGGAGCATCTTGGAGTCTCGTCTTTATCTTTTACTTTTGTTATATGCTGACATGTACAAACTATGTTTTCAAACAGATGTAAATAATCATCTTGTAATGTAATGGTTGTGTTTACTTTGCTTACTATGATACAACTGTTGTGATACTACGCATGACGTCGCCCGCCCCCGGACGTTTCCGCCATCCGTTCTGACGGTTCGGGGGTGTGACAGATTGGTATCAGAGCTATTGTTTATAGTGAACTAAGTATACCGAACCTTACATGGTATACAACTATAAACACTAAAAGGGGCTGAAGTGCTCTGAACTAAAAGTATACTTTTAAATTATAAGTATTTTTACAAAAAGTATACAAGTATACCTACATAGCAGAAACAGTATCATGTGTAGAACAAAACAAAAGTATTTGGATGTTGAACACTGCGATTAAACCTGGGTAGTTATGTAATCATGTCTAGGGTTAATATAGCCTGATCAACTATATTCATTCGAGACATGACCAACATGTGCTTGGGAGTGACTGTGGTGTTGCAGCAGGCCTAAAACTTACCAAGTATCCATACAACAAGACATCGATAGAACAAAACAGATACCTTAAAATACTATAGGAGTATTTTTCTAGAGTCAAATTCATTGCAGAAATTCACTTCCAAGTGTTGCTACTTATTCCTTTTAGCGATAGCTTATTTGCATTGGTAGCTTTTTCTTGTTTATCGCTTAGTAAAATGCTCTAGCTATCATACTGAGATATATCTTGCTTCATATCTCTTGATTCGATTCCAGAGGACTTACCATCCTCTCCTTCCTGATTATTTTTAGAACAAGATGCCTCCAAAGAAAAGACCCAGCAAAAATAGCAACAATCCCCTAACAGATCCGACACCGCCACCTCCTCAATTCGATCCTACTATGTTCCAAGCAGCCGTTACTGCCGTTGTGGCTGCCGCGATGTCACAGATAAATCCTGGCGGATCTGGCGGGCCGGGAGGTGGTACTCATCCCCAAAATCATGAAGGTAGTCAGGGACACCAGAAGGAGTGCTCTTATAAAGACTTCATGAACGCAAAACCCACATCTTTCGACGGCAATGGAGGTGTTATTGCCCTGACTCGATGGTTCGAGAAGATCGAGTCCATTTTCGAAATTTGTTCCTGTTCTGAAGCCAACAAGGTGTAATTTGCCGCTTGCACTTTCACCAACAGAGCATTGACCTGGTGGAATGGTCGGGTCAAATCTTTAACTCTGCCAATAGCAAATGCTATGGGTTGGGAGAGCTTGAAGGAGCTCATGTTAGCTGAGTACTGCCCACGAGGCGAAATGCAGAAACTGGAGCATGAACTCTGGAACCTAAAGATGAAGGGTTCCGACATTGCTGCCTACACTTCTAGGTTTGAAGACCTAGCACTTCTTTGTCCGGGTATGGTCACCCCGGAAAGCAAAAAGACTGAGAGATACATTTGGGGACTGACACAACCAACCAAAGGAAATGTCTTGGCTGCTCGGCCAGCTACATTTGATAGCGCCAAGTGTCTAGCGCAGACTCTGATCGATCATGGAGTCGATCTTGATGAGTTGACAGCTGTTTCTGAACCACAGAAGGAGGGTAGTGGGAAGAAGAGATTTTGGAACAAGCGCAAGGGCCAGCCCTCTCGGGAGCCCTCCAAGAAACAACAAATTGTGGCAGTCCACGCTACTACTACCCCTGCTACAGTCCCCATTACTCCAACAAAACCCAATCGCTATGCTGGGAAGTTACCTCTGTGCAACAAGTGTAACTATCATCATCAGGGACAGTGCCGGGAGATGTCGTGCAACAACTGTGGCAAGAAGGGCCACACAGCTCGAGGCTGCAAGACACAAGTCCAACCCACTAACCAGGCTCCTGGAGAAGGCATTGGACAAGCCTGTTATGGTTGTGGAGAAGTCGGGCACTACAAGAGAAACTGACCCAAGATAGCAACAAGTGACAACACAGGAAGGGTGCTGGCAATGGGCCAGGAGGAAGCGGTCGCTGATCCCATAGTTGTTACGGGTACGTTCCTCCTCGATAACTCTTATGCATGCATTCTTTTCGATTTTGGTGCGGAGAGAAGTTTTGTTAGCCATGCATTCAAACATATTCTCAAGCATAAACCCCAACCGCTAACCGAAACATTTACTGTCGAGATGGCTAACGGTGAGAAAGAGAGCACTAACGACATAGAAGTAGGCTGTACCCTTACCCTAAACGATCATTCTTTTCCGATCGATCTTATGCCAGTTTCCATAAAAAGCTTCGATGTCATCATCGGCATGGATTAGTTGAGCCCCAATCGTGCTGATATCCTTTGTTACGAAAAAGCGATCCGTTTCAATCTTCCCTCTGGCGAAGCCCTCATGATTTACGGCGATAAACTCAGTTCAAACCTCCGCATCATTTCCTACATCAAAGCCCAGAAACTTCTGCGAAAGAAGTGCCATGCATTCCTAGCCCACGTCATAAACGAGAAGCAGGAAGTTAATGACCTCGAGAGCATTCCCGAAGTCTGCAACTTTCCCGATGTCTTTCCCGAAGAGCTCCCGGGAATTCCTCCCGAACGCCAAGTCGAGTTTCGCATCGACTTAACCCCCGGAGCTACCCCCGTAGCTAAATCCCCATACCGCCTAGCGCCAGCAGAAATGCAGGAGTTATCCAGTCAGCTCAATGAGCTGCTTAGCAAAGGATTCATCAGATCGAGTTCCTCACCCTGGGGAGCCCCGATCTTGTTCGTGAAAAAGAAGGATGGATCCTTTCGAATGTGTATTGATTATCGAGAATTGAACAAGCTCACTGTCAAAAACCGTTACCCTCTTCCTCGAATCGACGACCTCTTCGATCAACTTCAAGGAGCCAGCTACTTCTCCAAAATAGACCTAAGATCAGGGTACCATCAGCTGCGAGTCCATGAGAGTGATGTTCCTAAGACAACATTTCGGACTCGGTATGGTCACTATGAATTTGTAGTAATGCCCTTCGTTCTAACCAACGCACCGGCGGTATTCATGGACCTGATGAATCGGGTGTGTTGTTCTTTCCTGGACAAGTTCGTAATCGTGTTCATTGACGATATACTTGTCTATTCCACAAGTGAGGAAGAACAACGACAGCACTTGAGATTGGTGCTGGAAACTCTAAGGGCGGAAAAACTGTACGCGAAATTCTCCAAGTGCGAATTCTGGATTCGAAAAGTAACCTTCCTAGGTTATGTGGTAAGCGAGGAAGGCATACACGTGGACCCCTAAAATCAAGGCGATAGATAACTGGTCAGCACCGAAGACGCCCACAGAAATCCGTCAATTCTTGGGTCTCGCTGGCTATTATCGCAGATTTATCCAGAATTTTTCCAGAATTGCCAAACCCTTAACCACTCTGACTCAGAAAGGCGTACCCTTTTGTTGGAGTGAAAAGCAAGACACTGCGTTCCAAACGTTGAAGCAGGCCCTATGCAGCGCACCTATCTTGTCTCTGCCCGAAGGGACGGAGGACTTCGTTGTCTACTGTGATGCATCCAATCAGGGCCTAGGCTGTGTGCTCATGCAGCGGGGAAAAGTCATTGCTTATGCCTCAAGACAGCTGAAAGCACACGAAGTCAACTACACAACGCATGACCTGGAATTGGGAGCAGTGGTCTTCGCATTGAAGATATGGAGACATTATCTCTACGGAACCAAGTACACTATCTTCACTGACCATAAAAGCCTGTAGCATATTTTCGACCAGAAGGAGTTGAACATGAGACAACAGCGATGGGTTGAGCTACTCAGCGATTACGAGTGCGAAATACGCTACCATCCCGGCAAGGCCAATGTGGTGGCAGATGCCCTCAGGCGGAAGGAGTGCTCAGGTCGTAGAGTGAAGGCAATGACCATGACTAACCATTCCCATTTATCCGCGCAAATCAAGGTGGCTCAGCTGGAAGCCTTAAAACCAGAGAACATGCCGGGTGAAGCCCTGAGAGGAATGGAAAAGAACCTAGAGATCAAGGGAGACGGAGTCTATTATTTCATGGACCGGATCTGGACCCCAAAGTTCAGTGGTTACAGAGAGGTTGTTATGAACGAAGCTCACAAGACTAGATACTCCGTTCATCCAGCTGTATTGGTGGCCAAACATGAAAGCAGAGATCGCTACCTTCGTGGGCAAGTGCCTGACTTGCGCCAAGGTGAAGGTCGAATATCAGAAGCCCTCAGGTCTACTCAACCAGCCAGATATACCTGAGTGGAAGTGGGAAAGGATTACAATGGATTTCATCACAAAGTTGCCCAAGTCTCCGAGTGGGCACGACGCCATCTGGGTAACTGTCGACCAACTGACTAAATCCGCCCACTTCCTGCCGATCAAGGAAAACTTCAAAATGGAGAGACTCACACGAATCTACATCCAAGAGATAGTCCGACTGCACGGTGTGCCTGTGTCCATTATCTCCGATCGAGATAGCAGGTTCACCTAGAGATTTTGGCAGTCCCTGCAGAAAGCTCTTGGAACTAAGCTGGATATGAGCACAACTTACCATCCTCAGACAGATGGGCAGAGTGAGAGAACCATCCAGACCTTGGAATACATGTTGAGAGCATGTGTCATTGATTTCGGTAAGTCGTGGGACGCCCATTTGCCCTTGATCGAATTTTCCTACAACAACAGTTACCATACCAGCATCAAGGCTGCACCTTTCGAAGCCCTCTATGGCCGCAAGTGCAGATCCCCTCTGTGCTGGGCTGAGGTGGGCGACACGCAGCTAGCCAAGGGACAAGTCCCTGACAGCACTCTCACAGGCCCAGAAATCATCCGTGAAACCACCGAAAAGATCGTACAAATCCGAGAACGACTGAAGGCCTCACGAGATAGACAAAAGAGCTACGTCGATAAACGACGAAAACCCTTGGAGTTCCAGGTTGTAGACCGTGTTCTGTTAAAGGTCTCACCCTGGAAATGCATGATACGCTTTGGAAAGCGTGGAAAGCTAAACCCAAGATACATAGGACCTTTCGAGATCCTCGCTAGGATCGGTCCTGTAGCCTACAAACTTCGTCTAACCCGAGAACTTAACAACATTCATCCCGTCTTCCACGTCTCGAACCTTAAAAAGTGTTTATCTGACGAGACCCTTGTGATCCCTCTCGAGGAGATTAAAATCAACGAGAACCTAAAATTTGTAGAAGAACCGGTCGAAATCATGGATAGAGAGATCAAACAAACGAAACAAAGTCGCATCCCGATAGTGAAGGTTCGCTGGAATGCCAAGCGGGGACCTGAATTCACTTGGGAGCGCGAAGATCAGATGAAACAGAAGTATCTGCATCTCTTTTCTAATCCATGATTTGTATCCTATGTTCGAATTTCGGGACGAAATTCCCTCTAACGGGGGGATGATGTGACAACCCGAAACTTTTCCCGTTATCCTTACCTAATTTCCGTTAATAAAATTTGGGTTTTTATTTAATTCCGTCAAATTTCTTAAATTGGGAAGGACCTTAAGTTCTAAATAAATAATATGTATTTTATACGATTCGGAATAAACCAGGAATCACGCGAAAAACTTGAAACTTCCTCGAAAATCACCGAGTTCACGGTCAGGACGAGTTTACGGCCGTAAACTCGTGTAGACCGTAAACCCGTTTACGGTCGGTGCCGGGTGGACCCCCCTTGAACGAGAACTCTACCCTATATATAGGGTATTTGGCCTTCATTTCACACTTTAAACACTCCAAAGACTTTCTCTCTCTACTCTCTCTACAATTCTCGAGTTTGCTCAAGAAATCCTCAAGAATGTAAGTGATTTCCTTCCTTTGGGTGTTAATCTTTCCTATATCCATGATTCACTCTTGATTCATCCATGGATTTCACTTTTTATCTAGATCTTCAAGAATCCTCAAGAACATCTTAGTGTTTTGGACCGAAAACACCTTTCTTTGCCTTCAAATCGTAAGTATCATCCTCTTATACTTATATCTAGTTAGAATTCTTGAGTTTTGCCTTGAAATCGTCACTTTTCCATGAACAAAAGGTGTTTACGGTCTAGTGTATCTCCTTAGACCGTACACCCTTCAATGACCGTAAACCTTATGACCGTAAGGTCATTAGACCGTGAAGCCATGGAACCGTGAATCCATGGAACCGTAAACCCATGGACCGTAAACCCATGACCGTACACTCCTGATTACGGCCGCAAACTCCCCTCTTCAATCACATGTGATTCTAACACTTAGTTTTAAGTGTTTCCTAGTCCCTAAGGTGGTTCTTTCCATAACAAATAGTGTTATGCCTGCACTTAATACATATATGTACTTCTACATGCTACATAGGATCCGTTTGTGCCCGAGGCTTTATTTGACACTCAGCAATTCCTAGCAACTTACACTCGAATCCCACGTCAAACTGTGAGTTCATACCCCTACGCTTTTTCCGAGTTTTTCATGTTTTGAGGGGGGAATACAAGCAAAAGTACAAGGAAACTTGTGCTCAAAGTATATTATTTTGTATAAGATAATTATATTTTCAACATGCTTTTAAACACAGAAAACAGTTTTACCAAACGATTAAGAAATCAACTTGTAGAGACAGTTTTCAAACTAAAGTAATGAACTCGTGAAACATTTCGTAAAATGTATATCATACAGATTATAGACAGGATTTTAGTATTATTACTTGTAAATTGTTAGTCTAAAGTTGGGGACACGTCCTTGGTAACACTCCCACCGAATTCGAGAGTGTAGGACTAGCACTTGTAACCAGAATCTCTTGTAGGGAGAGCGTGACTGTTGTGTATAGATCTATATGGGACTGACTATCCTGCACCTAAACTGCTAGCTACAGTTAGGCATACATGCCTGTGGTGACTAAGTCATAAAAGGATACTGGCCCCGTTACGTGCCATATCAAGTTTAAGTACGGTTATGACACCCACAACCCAGATAACGTGAATTTACTTTTGTAATAATGAATCAAGTGAACTAACCTCAAAGTAATAACCGATTCGATTACTAGAGGGTATTAATAACACCCTTAGGATTTAGTTCACCACTTATTCATTAGTTTTATTTATGTAATAAGGCTAACACACCTCACATGGAGCTAACAGGCTTTTTCAAGAAAACTACGCCTAACGATATAAGTATGGTAGATACTTGTACACCTCAGACTAGAAACAGATAACCAACCATCAACTTTTAGGGAAAATGTAGGATTTTCCTGGGATAACTCAACCTTTCATAAACGGACTGTTTAACAAATAACTAATGGATAATAAAACATCTTTCATAAGAAAACATAGGATTTTCTTGGGAAACACTTTTCAAAGGATCAAAGAAACTTTTTTTACCAGAACTAAATACTTATGAACTCACCAACTTTATGCTGATACTCTTTCAAACTGCTTGTATTCTCAGGGCAGCAATAGACAGGTACTTTTATCAACTTTTGGAGAAGACGGAGCATCTTGGAGTCTCGTCTTTATCTTTTACTTTTGTTATATTCTGACATGTACAAACTATGTTTTCAAACAGATGTAAATAATCATATTGTAATGTAATGGTTGTGTTTACTTTGCTTACTATGATATAACTGTTGTGATACTACACATGACGTCGCCCACCCCCGGACGTTTCCGCCGTCCGTTCTGACGGTTCGGGGGTGTGACACTAGACGATAGGGCGATTTGGCTACGGGGGTAGCCCCTGGAACTAAGTCGATTCTGAACTCGACTTGACGTTGCGGAGGTAATCCTGGTAGTTCTTCTGGAAAGATGTCTGGAAAGTCGCGTACTTCTAGGATGTTCTTTATGTCTTTTGTCTCTTGGATCATATTGACAATGTGAGCAAGGAATGCGTGATATTCCTTTCGTAAGTACTTCTGGGCTTGTATGCTCGAGATGATACAAAGGTTCGTGTCGGGTTTGTCGTCGTAGATCACTAGGGTTTCGCTAGACGGTAGATTAAGGCGAACGGCCTTCTCGTAACACATGATGTCGGCACGATGAGAACTCAACCAATCTATGCCGATTATGACGTCAAAATTTTTTATTGAGACTGGCATGTGGTCGATTGGAAATGAATGTCTATCTAGAGTTAGGGTACAACCTATGTATATACAACTAGTTCTCTCTCTCTTTCCGTTAGCCATTTCTAAAGTGAAGGGTTCCTTTAGTGCACCTGATTGTTGTTTAAGTAAGTGAGCAAATTTCTGATTCACAAAACTCCTCTTCGCTCCACTATCAAACAGTATACATGCAAATGAGTTATCGAGGAGAAACGTACCAGTGACCACAGTAGGGTCGGCTACAGCTTCCTCGTGGCCTATTGCCAAAACTCTTCCCACTCCGCCGACATTCCCTGCCTTCGGGCAGTTCCTTTTGTAGTGGCCTACCTCGCCACATCCGTAGCAAGCCTGGCTCACACCAACGTCGGGGACTTGGTTGATTGGCCTTGTCGGAGATTTGCAGAAACGGGCAGTGTGCCCTTTCTTGTTGCAGTTAGTGCACTGCATTTCCCGGCAGGGTCCAGTGTGGTGGAAGTTGTACTTGTTGAACTTGGGCAAACTCCCAGCATACTGCTTAAATGGCATTGTAGCAGTAGGCGTTATCCCAGCATGAACAACCACGACCTGCTGCTTTTTGGCAACGTTCTGCGCCACGTTTTTCTTCTTGTTTTCCCAGAACTTCCGCTTGTTGTCAGCGGCCTTGGCTGGTTCTGAGATGGCTAGGGTTGTTGTTGTTGTCGGGGTATGGACTCCATGACCAATGAGCTGTTGTGCCAATCGCTTGGCACTATTGAAGGTAGTGGGGTTTGAAGCTAAGACATTCCCCTGAAATGGAGGCACCAGCCCCCAGATATACCTCTCTATCTTCTTTCCCTCAGTAAGGACCATTCTTGGACATAGTGCCACCAGATCGCTGAATTTGGCAGTATAGGCCATTATGTCAGAGCCCTTCATGGTTAGGCTCCAGAGTTCCTGTTCAAGTTTCTGAACTTCACCCCTCGGGCAGTACTCCTCGATCATGAGCTCCTTCAGAGCTTCCCAGCACATAGCATTTGCCACTATTAGAATTAGTGACTTGACATGGCTATTCCACCATGTCAGGGTTCGGTCCGCGAAGGTGCAGTCAGCAAATTTAACTTTGCTCCCTTCCAGACAGGAACAGATCTCGAAGATCGATTCTGTTTTCTCAAACCATTGCAAGAGGGCAATGATTCCGCCAGTCCTGTTATAGGTCCTGGGCTTGCAGTTGGTGAAATCCTTATATGAGCACTCTCTAGAGCGCACTGGAGCATCACCATGAGTGGAATGAACTGTTCTTCCACTTCCGCTAGTACCACTAGCACTAAATTGGGCTAAGGCTGCCGAAACAGCCGCAACCACTGCAACTTAGATTGTTGCCGGATTGTATTGTGGAGGAGGTGGTGGTTGAGTAAGAGTTATCGGTGGATTGCGTCTCGTTGTTCGGCGTGGAGCATCTTTCAACTAAAAGTTTAAAAAGATGAAGATGATAGTAAGAATCAATTGTGAGTACAATGAGAGTGATGCATGGACTAACTCTCCATAGTCCAACAAAACAGATGATAGTATAATTGAAATAGAGATCTAACAGTAGAATGATGAAAGCATTTGGATAAAGATTTCCCAGAGATTAGATGTCTATCAATAATATTGGCATCATAGATGTAGTAAGTTCGGGGAAAATAACCTAGAAGTAGGTCTTACATCAAACCATAACAAGAAAATTTTGACAGAAGATAGACCTAACAACAATACTTGAAGTACAGGAATATTTACAGGGAAAGTGCTACTTAGAGAATAGATAAGAAGGCTATTCCTTAAACCAAAAGAAAGGATGAGCAGAGCATCTTCTACTGGCAATGGGCACCCCTCCGACGAACCCTCAGTTCAGCCAGTTACGCTCTACCACGAGGAGGTGTCGTTCATGCACTGTATGGCATGCTCGGAGTTCTATGACTTCGGCTCGGGTTACAGCGAGCTCTTGCTGCAAAGCCTCATTGTCTCTCCTTTGAGCAACTTCCAGATTGTGGATACTATTTGTGTTGGCGGTTGTGTCAGCATCTAGTTCGATGGCTTGCTGAATGGCTGTCGTTCCAAGTTCAACATTTCGAGCCCCATGACGAACCAGGATGGGAAGAATTCTGTCCGCAGATCCTCCCTCGCTTATGTTGTAGAAGCTTCGGTCTCTGTTGTATGGTATGAGTTGACCCTGCTCATGGCTCCACCTACCCAAGTTATCAGCCCACTGAGGCGTCAGGCCTTGAAAAGCCGGATGAGGGTTAGGATTCGGGATTAGAGCTACCAGGGGTAGATTATTAACTTCCGACTCGGAGTCAGAATCCTCCGGGAAGTTTTCTGCGAAGTCGTCGTCCAATGGGATTGCAAGATTCTCTTCTGGCTCCGCATCGAGCCATCCTCCATTTCCTTGGTTGGGAAAGTACGGGTCGTCGTGGGGATGGAATCCAACCATGTTATCTATGCGAGAATAGGGGTAAAGGAAATAGTTAATAGATGTACTAATTAAGATAATTATAAGATGATACTTACCAGTTACTCCAACATTTGCGTAGTGCATACCAGTCATATGTAACCAAAACAGGATAGACCTTCGAATAAGTGATCCTAACTCTAAGTCCACAACCAAACAAGGAACAGGAAGTAAAGCAAAGATCACACATTCTAAGTCTAGGACACCTCAGTCACATATAACTGTAGCGTATCCACTCAGCAACTATTGACATACTAATAAAGACCTTTTTAGTTTGCACATAAGTAATTATAGTAACACAAAATACTCCTATAACATTTTATGTTTATGTTATGTTCTAATGTTTTCATTGTAGTAGTGTTGGTAAGTTGTTAGACTTGCTGCAACACCACAACCATTCCTAGGCACATGCTAATCACTTCTCGGAAAGATATAGTTGATCAGGCTATATCACTCCCAGATTTGATTATATGTCCCCAAGCCTACTTGTGTTGTCCAACAACCGCAATACTTTTGTTTTGTCCTAGTGACACTGATTTTAGTATGAATGCAGGTATGTATACTTCGGTTAAATATTTTATTATTTAAAAGTATAAACTCTTGGTCAGAGTATTTTAATCCCGTTGTGTTTATAGTTGTATATCTTTTATGGGTTGATATACTCAATTCACTATAAACAAAGCTCTGATACCAATCATGTCTATATAGACGATTCTTGTATGTGCTCCGTCTTCTCAAAACCTGGTCCAGTGTACCTGTCTATTGGTGACCTGAGAATACAAGTTATTTTGAAAGAGTAGATCTGCATTTAAGCTGGTGAGTTCATAAGTATTTAGTGTCGGTTGTTGTATATGTTTAATGAAAGTGTTTGTTTGTAAATGTTTGTTTCTAAATGTTTGTATCTCCTAGAAAATCCTATATTTTCTACTTTAACTGAAATGTAGTCTTCTACCAAGACACGACTGTTCTGTATGTTTGTTCCTTTGTACAAGTGAGTGTTTTTCCCAAAGACCGACTATCATTTACCAAAAATATAGTTTACATTACCGTTTATGTGAGAAGATCACAATTTGAATGTAATGGGAAAATAATAAAGATGTACTTGTAGTATTTTATATAGAAACTACCGTTGTACTAACTACCTTAAAAAAATTGTTTTAATTAAGGTAAAATGTGATATAGTTGTAACCATACTTGATTGACTAGTAAAACACGATGTTCGAAGACATCGAAATGGTATGACATTCGTCACCCGTAGACCTACAGGTCCCACTGTAGCTAGCAGCAAGGTGTAGGATGGTCAATCCTGTATTGATCTATACACAAATTCACGCTCTCCCTCCAGGAGACTCTGGTTACAAAACGTGACATAGCAGTATATTGTCATGCCATGAAGTAGTGGCTCACATTAATGTTATAGTGTTCCTGTATTTGTATAGTGTCTTCTCTCTGTTCTAGTGTATTGTATGTTCTCTTTGTATAGTGTAGTATATGTTCTCTTTGTTTCTCATCATAGTATGTTCTTTCTGTTTCTCATTATAGTAAGTTTGAACCAACTCATGTATGAACTGACTCTTGTATGTTTCATTGTACTAGAAATAGTGAGTAGTAATCCTCTAAACTATACCTATTATAGTTTACTAGTAATGTTGTTTGAGTGACTGAGTAAGTTTGTACACCTCTGCTACCCAAAGGTGCTGAACTGATGTAAGAACTTTTATATCTATACACATATACATAATATATAACTAAGATTCAAACGACACTCGGACAAACAACCGGATACCCTAAGTCCACAACCAAACAAGGAACAGGAAATAAAGTGAGTTATCAGTCCTAAGCCCTTTCAACCTTACTTATATAACTATATCTATATAGACATGATTTTGACAATATATAAGTTTAAAAGAGTTTGATAAAGAGTTTAGCATGTAAAAGAGTTTTAAACATAAAAAGGAATTTTAACCATTGGAATGGTTACAAATGACTTGATGTTAGCTTATAAACGGTTTTAAAATAGTTTGTTTGGTACATAGTTTTGAAGTATAAGAAATCCACTTGTTTGATAGTTATTAATCACATGTGATTGATACAATAACTATAATGTTTTCAACTTGTATTCCCCCCCCCCCTCCCCCCGTAAAAGCATTTAAAATCATTTAAAAGATAAGTTAAGGGGTATGAACTCACCTGATTGTGAGTAATCTGGAAGATAAGATAGATATAGGATGCTTGAATTCACAAATGAAGTTCCGAAGCACAATTGGTACCTATAAGGCATATATTCACATATGTATGTGTTTAATTAGTGGTTATAACTACTAATAAGTATAGGAAACCACCTAAGATTGTAGGAAACACCCTAAATGAAGTGTTAAGCTCACAAATGGATGCTTGAAAGGGGTTTACGGCCACCCATGGATGGGTTTGCGGCCTTAAAGGGTTCATGGCCTCATGAGGTTCACGGCCTCATGAGGTGTTCACAGCCTTATGATCCTATGAAGGGTTCACGACCCTTATGAAGGGTTCACGGCCGTGATCCCTTCAAACTCATGAAGATGATGATGAAACTTGACAAATCAAGGTTAGGATTAAGTAGTCCTTCTAGTATGACAAGATTAAGGATGAAACACTTACGTTTTTTAGGCTTTAGAGTGTTCACGGTTGAAGCTTTTTGAGAGAGAATGGATGTGTTCACGGTTGGGAGGAGGAGAAAAGGGTAGAAAATGAAGGCACTCCAATATATATAGGAGGTGGTTCAGAGCTGTGAACCTAGTTTGTGGCCGTGAACACTTAGTGAGTGACTTTCCGGATCGAATTTATCCTCCCGATCTCAAGCTAACTCATCCTAGCATCCATTCATACATTACACTAGGATTAGAAACTCTCAAACAGACCCTTAACAGTGCTAAAAGATAGCAGAAACTAGTCTGACTTTGATTGAATTGAATGACTGTACAAGATAGAAATTTTGGGTTGTCACACATAATCTTAAGAAGGTTTATAACACTCATCAAATGTAGAGTAAAATGTTTCTTACTCTTGTACCTTTGAAATTGGTAAGTTGTGATATCTTGGATAAGACAAAGACCAACTAAGACCAATTGTGTGAAGTGTTTATCTTGATAAGAAACCACACTAACTCTTGAATATTTGCTTGTCAAGGAATGATTCTTGACAAGAGAATCTTATATGCCAAGAGGTTAGTAGGAGTCTTAAAGATCTTGACAAGTTTCAAGAACTAATCAAGAATAAAACCTATTGTTTATCACTAGCACATGACTTGAGGTTTGTAACCTATCGTGTTGACATATTCTTGTTTCTGTGCCCATTCCAGTTAAAGTTTACTATGCATGTGAGTTCTATGAGTTCTCAATTGATTGCATAAGGCAAAGCACCTTGATCAGTGAAAGTCATTGATCAGTAAGGGTGATCTGCTCAACAACTTGGAAGACATGGTAGGCCCTTAAGCTGCCAAGTGGCAAGAAATTAAGATTGAACAGGTTCAGTCCATATGAGTTTGAATTTGTCATAGACCTTATCATGTGATAATGGTTGGAAATGACAGATTCACATGGATAGGAAGACATACACCATAAAATCTAAGTGTCATAAAGTTTCTCTCTAATTCATGAAAATGCTTGTGAGGAAACGCTTTCACTAAGTAGATTTTAAGAAGATAGCAGTTGTGGTATTTGCATTCTCAAATTCGTTTATGATTACGGCATCCCTCTTCATAGTTCGAATTGTGAGAAATGGCAAAAGGTCTACACATTTGAGACTTATTGTTAAGACACACATGTGAGCTATCTAAGGAAAGGTGTATGATATTGAGAAGCCTAGATAAAGTCTTATCGAAGCATCTCGTATCAGAAATCTGAACTTTAGTAATAAAAGTCAATAAGTATTGATTTCTAGAAGTCCAACTGATTTCTGAGTACATGTCAAAGCTAGTGGGAGCATAAGTGTTATGCTAATAAAGAAATAATTATTATGCTAGTGGGAGCATAATCAATTATTGTAAATGTTGCGAGTTAGCAATGTTAATTATAGAAAACAAAAGTTTCAATTCGCAAAGTTGCAGAGTTTGAAAAGTTGTTTTGCTATAATTAAGGGAGAGGAAATTATACTTCATTTCAAATCTAAAAGCTTAGATTGTGTTAATTGCGTTCTCAAATTCGATTATGATTACATCATCCTTCTTCGTAGTTCGAATTGTGAGAACATGACAAATAGAAATATTATAGCAAAAGACTGGTCAAGTATCATGTCTTTATGTAAGTCATCATGAATCGTGTCCCATATGCTTCGGGTATAGGATCGATTACATGTGCTAAAATATTCATTCGTTCTAAATTTTCTAGATGTTTAGGGCATTAAGAGGGAAAAACAACTAGAACCAGATATGACTAAAGTCGTTAAACAACTGTTAAGGACAATCTAAGGTTCGCCAAGGATTGGTTGCTTAAGGACAGTTGGAAGTATAGTAATGGATGGACCATATTGACATTATTATGATTAGACAGGATTCAATTAATAATGAGTTGTCATATGGCAAATATGGAAGTGTTTTCCATAATGGGAATAGGAGATTAAGAATATATGAGAAAGTTATAAACTTTTTATGCAAGAAGGATGTTCAAAGGAATGTACTTTGAATTTGAGACTTCGCTTCCTTGGAATTGTCTTGTAACAATTTCCAGTGGAAAGTTTTGTAATATCATTGGTCAAGTCTATGTGATTTTTGGTACCTAGACATTACAAAAGAATCATTGCATGATAGTTTAGAATCTAACACATTCTAGCAGTGACAAGAATTTGTAATTCTTACACTTGTGATTTGGAATTGTGAAATGAGTTTCATTGAAGATGTGTTAAATTGATCTATTTCACAAAGTAAGGACCATAGATAAACATAGTGTGCATGCTTTGAGCATGGGACATGAAAGACCCACACTTTCATATTTGACAATTGTTACTCCAAAACATGCTACTTGCATATTCATAAATAATATTTTACATTGATAACTTGTTTACATAATGTTGGATACAAACCGACTATTACAAAGTGTTATATATTACATAACTTCCCATGATACTATAATTTATACATACATGAGTACAAAATACAATAGTTTCAAACTATTCAAAATCTTCCAACAGTATACGATTATACTGGTTACTTATCTCCTGCAATTTGTTAAACATTGAGAGGGGTAAGCGGTGACGCTTAGTGAGTTCAATAATAGATACAATATAACGTTATGCCATATATATATATATATATATATATATATATATATATATATATATATATATATATATATATATATATACTTCAATATGGCAGAAGCAAAAAGGAACAAGGAACAACAAAGGCATATGTGAATCATGTGACAAACTTTCCAAATCAATCAATGATTTGATTCAAAGATATACAATCAATGAGACATAACAATTTCCATACTAGATATACATCAATAAAGCTTCAGCCCAAATGGCACAGAAGACATACAATTTCTGATTAAACATTTTGGTAGATTTCAGGCTTTTAGCCCTGTCTAACCTTCTGCCAATGCCACAGAATAGAAGTCATTCTCTTACGAGACATGCTCTACATGGCCAGAGGCTACATACCAATACCACTGTGAATCTAAGTCCTTTCACTGATCGCATGGCTAAAGGTATAACTTTGCTATCATAAATAGCGGAAATAATAACAACGGAAAAGCACATAGCACATATAACACATAACATACAATTGTTCCTATATATTGAACTCACTGTGAATTAACTGGAGGTTAAAATAGTAATTTGGGCAGCACTTCGTTACTATAATGAACTTTCTTCGTTGAAAACCGGGAGCTTTATTGAAAAATGAGCCTTGCGAGGGTTGAGCTTCAAACCGGAAAGATAAATTTCTCTGGCTTCTCGGGCACTTCGGAACGTATTTCGGGTGTTGGAAATGATATTGGGGCTTCGGGAAATGTCGAAATAGTAAAAATATTGAAATTAGGGTGAAAAAGTGGCAAATTCCAAAAGTTATCCGGGAAATCTCACACCCCCTTTATATAGGTGCGAGGTTCGGAGCTCCGGCCGAAGGAAGGGACACGCGGCAGCAGCAGCGAGGCTCGGATGCGAGGGGAGTCATCGACACGCGTCGGAAGCTCAGACTGGGCACGCGTCGGACGTAGGCGAGGTGGCATCGGACACGCGGCAGCTCGCATGCGAGGGTGACGTGGCCGAACTCAGGCCATGCGATTTTTCTCGGATTTCGCATTTTTCTCGATTTTTGTGTCCCAAACTTCTAAAATTCATAACGTTCGCATACGGTCTCCGTTTTTGACATTCTTTATATGCACGCGTACGCGAGAATATATTCTACAACTTTCGTTTAGACTCCGTCGGCTAATTTTGACTTTATTTTTAATATTATTATTTTTAACAGACCGGGACATGAAAATCCGTTAAAAATTCATAACTTATTCATCCGACGTCCGTTTTCGTCAGTATTTTTAGCGTTGTACTACTATTGACGAGACCTTCAATTCTTGTTTAGGTTGCGTCGGCTAAATATCGCTCGATATTTATTTCGAGTTTTTAGCTATCTACCGCTATTCCGAAATTTAGAAAAATCATAACTTCCTCATACGAAGTCAGATTTGGACGTTCTTTTTATGAAAATTCCCGGTTTAACAAGTACTACGACTTTCATTTAGATCACCAAGGCTAAAAAGTAGTTTATCGAAAACTCACTTTTTACGTCATTCGGCGCCATGCCGGTTTTGTCACGGATCTTCTATTGGTCATAACTTCTTCGTTATAACTCGGATTTCGATGAGGTTTTCGCCTAAATGTTTCTAACGAAATTATCTACAACTTTCAATAATAAAATTCTACTTATTTCAAATTTTATATTTTAGTTAAATTTCAACATTTGCCTTTTGATTGGAATCTCATAAGACTTCCAATATTTTCCGAGTGATTCTAAACATAGTTTTACTTCATTTCTAGGAAAAACTATCCGTTAGAACTCAATACTCATAATTATATAATATTTCATAATATTATTCACTTTTAAAATTTACAAAACACGATTTCAAAATGTGTATGTTACAAATACCTCCTCCTTTTGAGGATTTCGTCCCCGAAATTACATAGATTAAAATAAATGGGGATATTTTGCTCTTATCTCATTCTTATTTTCCCAAGTATAATTTGGGCCTCGATGGTGTTTCCATTTGACAAGCACCAACTCTACTTCTTTATTATGTAGCTTAGTCGTTCTTTCGTTTACGATCTCTTCAGGCTCTTCTACATAAGTTAACTTATTATCCAGTTTCACCTCGGATAATGGAACTGCTTCATCATATATGCTTAAACATTTACGCTGATAGCTCACATGAAACAAATCATGAATACCTGCCAAATCTTCCAGCAACTCCAAGCGGTATGCTTGTTTACCAATTCTCTGGATAATTTTGAAATGACCAACAAATCTAGGGCTTAGTTTTCCTTTCTTCCCAAATCGCATAATGCCTTTCCACAGGGATACCTTCAGCATTACGAAATCACCCACCTGGAATTCTATGGGTCGTCTCCTCTTTTCTACATAGGACTTCTGTCGATCCTGGGCCGCTTTCATTTTTTCTTGTACAATTTGAATTTTATCCGTGGTGTCTTGAATCATTTCAGGACCACCAAGGACTTTCTGTCTTACATCACGTTAACAATATGGAATACGACATTTACGCCCACACAGTGCTTCATATACCTTCAATATATTTTCTACTGTTTGGATTGTTCTCTCCGTTTAATCATCTGTTTGGGGATAATAAGATGTGATGAGTGCGAAGCTACTATCACGATCGGAAATAATCTTTAGCGGCACACCATGTCTCGCAACAGTTTCATTCAAGTATGCTTGTGCGTATTTCTCTATTAGATCTATCCGGGGTAGTCTAGGCAAATCATCGGGGAAAGCGTCAGGATATTCGGGAATATCAATTACAGTTTTCTTCTCCTCTTTTGAGGTATCAACTGTATAGGCTAGATAAGTAGAATACTCCTTCGATGTAAGTTTACGAGTTTTTAGGAAAGTGATTATTTTTAAGATTTTAAGTCTTTGTTTACCGAAGACATAAAATAGAATTCTTCCCTTCGATAGGGATGCGTACCATCTTTTCGTAACACAGGAGTGATATGCGGTTCTTTGACAACCAATTCATGCCGAGAATAATTTCAAAGTTGGGCAAAGAAATAGGAATCAGGTTAGCAAGAAAACTATAACCTTCAATTTCTATGACACAGCATCTATAGACTTTATCAGCAAGTAATGATATACTTCCCGCAGTATCTACGTGAAATGGTTGCGCGAGTGCATAACAAGCAATTTGAAAAGAATGCGCAAATTCATGAGACACAAAAGAATTTGAGGCACCAGAATCAAATAATATATGAGTAAGTCTAAAGTTGATGAGAAATGAACCATTCACAACATTCGGGTCCGTACGTGCCTTTAACTAAACGATTGTCAAACTCTTCAAACTTCTTAAATGATGGCGGTGCTCAAATCTGCACTCGTTCTTCATTCTGTATTGGACTTTCGGTCCTAATCTCCAAGTTAAAACTCAATTCTCATTGCAGACTCTTGGTCCTTCTTAAATTTCATTTATATACTTATCTCAAGATAAGGTATTCACTTTTTCTACAACAACAACTCGAATGGTCATATTCTAATGACCTCTGATTTCATAACGTAGAAGACAGACAATAAACCATACTCTTGTTTCTTTTAGTCAAACACTATCATAGAAGAAACCTTCCTTCATGTCCTAATGTGCTATAATATCTTCATAACTAGTAACACTTCTAATAAATGGTTACTTAATCCTTTAATGAAGGTTGTTATACTTTTATCGACTTCCTCGACCATCTTCTTCTTCAATCTTCTGACTGAAGTTTCATCGCTACACAAGACATGGTTCTCTGAACCAATCAATTCACTTCATAGATTTATATTAATCGGACTCAATTCTTTACAACCACTAAGGTCTGAACGAAAATCATTTTCTTAGTCATCACCGAAACGAAGGTAATGACATACGCGAACAAAAACGGAATCAATTTCTAGCTTCTTGGTAACCTTGTGACTTTCCCTGATCCAAGTGTGAGTCCTGTGCTTCCAGTGGTATAGGCCTCTACTACTATTCACACCTACTCATACTCGTCCCAAGTATTATCTCGCAGTTTTCCAAGTTACCATTCAAAAGTTTTCACAAAACGACTTATCACACATGAATATATTCAAACAAGTACTTACAAAAATTTCTCCTAGACTCAACTAGGGATTTCGCGTTTCTATCAAACATATCTAGGATTACCTATACTCGCCTTCTAGGATCCTTTTCATGCATATGCTCGATTTAGTATGTCCTAATACTTTTCCTAGATCGATAGAAATTTCACTTCCAAATTCTTCATATAAATTCTTTCTCGGGTAGTGTCTACTCTGTAACACACTATACCGGAATTTATTCTAACAGGGTGGAGACAAACAGTTTCCAACTACCTGTATCATCTTCTAACTCATGCAAGTCATCATGCATATTTGTTTAAATCATTATCCTTCTATGACATCGTCATTCCTGTATATGAGAAAGTCTTCTTCTCATGGTTGTATCTTTTAAGTCTTCTTTATAGTAGTCTATCCAAAGAAGTCCCCATTATAGATGCATCTCAACATGTTCTACTAGCTTCAACTTGGCTCTCTGTCATTCCTAACTACTGTTGGGTTTTGAGCATTCTAACACTCCTAAGTGTACATGCAACCCTAAATACCTTGGATCTATGTTTTCTCTATTATACATGCAAATATGAATATTCCAAGGTATTACCCTATCTAGCATACAATCTTTGATACTTGGGTAATAAAAACAAGTTAGAAGACATGCCTTTTATGTAGCTTGATTCCTTGATGCTTAAGAGCCGAGTGCACCAAGTGTGACACCTCAAATGGTTTACACAACATCAAAATACACTTGGAATAACTTGAGAGAAATGATACACTTCATGAAATCGGCTAGCCCTCACCATACCTACATAGTCTTCTCATGGTGGCCGATTTTGACAAGAATAAGATGCTTATATAGTTTGTCACAATTAGGGTTACACCATGTAAACCCTAATTGTCATGGCCTTTCATTTCCATGATCCATGGGTACAAAAACACCATGGAGCATCCATGGAGCATCCTATGGGTTTTAGCCCAACTTGATAATCCATGGAGCATTAGTCCACTATACAAGTATGGATGATTTACACAATCAACCCATATATTTAATTAGTCTCCTTTTGATCACTTAATTAATTCCAAATTAATTCTTGATCAATACTAATTAAATAATCTTATTAATATATTAGAACTTATAATATACTAGTAAACCTTAAGTGTTATTTCTCTCATTTTAGTCTATCCAAATGCATGATGCCATGCAACCCAAATGGACCATGCCAAGTCGGGTCAAGTACATACCAAATATAGTTATGGACTTAGACACTAATCCAACAGTCTCCCACTTGGATAAGTGTAAAACTATTATTGAGTATGACTTCAAAAACCGACTGACAATCGTAGCTCTTTAAGCCGCTGTCGAACTCTGACGTTGTAACTGAACTCTGATCTCGTCAATGACTTGTCCATTAGATAAGGGATCATATATTCCTCCATTCTAGATATCATATGGACTGAGACATAGATTATCAATCATTCTCTCAGTCCATTTGTTGTTTCCTGATTTCCGATTTATGACGACTGACTGATTGAACAGATCAAATCAGACCTGGCTTGGCCAAGCACTCACATGTATCATCAGTAAATCATCGAGGGGCCCACAAATATCGTTTTTATCCCGAAGGTAAAAGGAATGGATAAACTTCGACTCATATGGCTTGTTCTACTACTTGTTGAATCATACACAACGACACGTTTTATAACATCGAGTTACCAATGCGGTTTCGTGCAATCAATGTATAACCAACTCATAGTAACAACTCATATCTCTAGGTTTGAAGAATATAAGATATTATCGTCTCATGATCACTCGTGATAAAATCCATGAAGTGATTCAAATGAGTGCGGGTTGAATCTAATACTCAGAACTTATGAGCACTCATGAGTATTATAGCACCACTTTGTCCAACATCTTAGACCTCTACAAGCCAACCCATGACAGTCTTGATTCATATCTACTTCCAACATATTGTTGGATATAGTGTCTAAGTCCATAACTATATTTGGTATGTACTTGACCCGACCCGGCGTGGTCCATTTGGGTTGCACTTCACCCGAACAATTTATGGATAATCGTTTGAGAATAGTATAAGTTATGATTTATTAATATATTATAAGTCCTAATATATTAATATAAAATCATATTATTTAATTAGTATTGATCTATAATTAATCTAGAATTAATTTAGAGATCAAAAGTATGACTAATTAAATATGGGCTCTTGTATTTATATAGTGTGGGCTAATGCTTATTTGGAATGGGCTAGGCTTGCATGGAAAGTCCATGGATACTCCATGGAGCTTTAACCCATGGATCTCATGGAAATGAAAAGACATGGGTATTAGGGTTTACATGGATGTAACCCTAATCCACCATACTATATAAAGGAGGCTTTGGTTCTTGAAATCACACGAGTTGTGTTGAGTAAAGTAAGAGGGCCGATTTCAAGAAGGTGATTACTATTCTCTCAAAGTTCCAAGTTTGTGGTGATTTGTGATTTCCATTTGAGGCATACACACTATTGGTGCTAGGCTCTAAAACTCCAAGCAATCAACTACAACTACAAGGTAAGTAATTCTACTAGCTTTATTTGATTCAAGTTCCCCATGCCATGCTAGATAGGATAAGAAGCTTGGAAAAATAATTATTTGCATGTATCATAGTCAAACATAGATCCAAGGTTTCTAGGGTTGCATGTACACCATAGGAGTGTTAGAATGCTCAAAACCCATCAGTGGTATCAGAGCCAGGTTCGTTTATTTGATACTTGATGCAAAAAAAAAAAAAAAAAAAAAAAAACTTGAAAATCGAAGTTTTGTTCAAAAGCTCGTATCAAAATTTCAAGTTTTGTATATGTACTTACGATTCTTGAAATTTTTGATATGAACATTCATAAACATATGAGTTTAGAAGATCATAGAAATTATGTGCTAATAATTGATTACATTAATTCTTGATCTTTATGTGTTTTAATGGAGTCCATAACTAGTTCTTAAGTTATGGATAACCAAAAGTCACATTTATAAATAACCATTAAAAGAACACATAGGTTACAAAAAAATGAAGAGTCTTCATTTTTAATAACCATTAACTCATACGTTATGAGAAATGAAAAGTTTTGAAAGTTTACAAAACTTGCCCTCAAGTTTTGGAACATGTAAAGTCATATTAAAAACTTTAGTTCCAACCCTTAGAATTTTAAAAGTTAAAATTCAACCCTTATACTTTATAATATTATAAGTTTAATAATATTTGTATATGTATAAGATCAAGTCGTCTTACCGCTAGTACGCCTCATTCACGAAACCGGTCTATAAGGGGGGTATAAGGTTGTTGCCTATAAAATGGCAACTTAATGGGTGTCCACTCTCACCCACCGCTTCCTTGATCGGTGGAGGGTCGTTAGCCGAACGGGTAGGACAAGGACTTATAAATTCTCATTAAAAGTATAATGATAATACTAAAGTAACTGAACTTTATTGAATTCCCAATCTTAGTTATTTTAGGAAAATGTGAATAAGGTGCTAATCCATGAAATTACACTTTACACTTTGTTTAAGTCGTTAGTGGAGCGTGTGTGGTTAACCGGCACACTAACTTGAACTTAACAAGGTAGGTAAAGGGTGACTTAATGTTTATCATAGTATCGATGGAGCGTGTGTGGTTAACCGGCACATCGATTGAGGGGTAATACATTAAGGGTACCAAGTAATTTTCATGGTTACTTCACACCTTGTTTTGTGATCCTCGGCATCCCAGTCACAAAACTTGAAGGGCACACTCGAGATTGAAACATGCCATTGAAGAAAGTTCAATGAATCTCAAAGAATCTAGGAGTTTCTAAACCAATTAAAACCTAATTAAATATTTCGTTTTTCATGGTGGAAATTGGTGAATCGTCATTCACCTACCTTCAAATATCTTATAGCTTAGATTACGGCATCCCTCTTCTAAGTTATAAAATATTGTGTTGGGTCCTAGCCTTAATATTACATTTGGGTGTTTTGTTAAGGACTATCTCTATATCTAATCTAATCTATTCCCTCTTCTCTTCAGATGTCTTCCAATAACAATGCTTCTGGCTCAAACCCTACTAGCTCCTTCTCTCTCATGAATCTTTGTGGGAGAGTCATCTTTGATGGGTCCAACTTTACAGATTGGATCAGAAACATCAGGATGGTCACTCGGTATGAGAACAAAGAATATGTTCTCGACAAGGAGCTGAAGGTACCCGAGCCAACTGCTACTCCTGAAGAGCTTGCTGAATATGAGGTACATGAAAGAGATGCTACAAAAGTGGCATGCATCATGATGGCCACCATGACAGCCGAGCTCCAAAAGTCCTATGAGGACTATTATCCTTTTGAGATGCACCAGGACTTGATGGACCGCTACCATCAAAGTGCTCGTCAAGAGCGATATGAAATAATCTCCTCCATGATAACAACCCGAATGAAGGATGGTGAACCCATCACGGGCCACATGCAGAAAATGCAAAGGTATGTGGACCGTTTACTGAAGCTGAATGTGAACTTCCCTGAGGAGTTAGCAATAGACATCATTTTGCACTCCTTGCTATCGTGTTATGATCAATTCCGCATGACATATCACATGAACAAGGGAGAAGTCACCCTCAGCAAACTTCAAGGACTCTTGAAGACCGCCGAAAGTGGTCTAAAGGGTAAGTCGGTTGTTACTACTCCTACTCCTACTCCAACTGCGGCCAATGTCTTGGCAATCGGGCATGGCAAAGGGAAGAAGAGAAAGAACCCTTCTAAGGGTACCTAGGGTAAATAGTGGGAAACAGGAAAGCTTCACCTGTCACCAAGATAGGAGTTTATTCCTTAGTGCTAAATAGTGGGTTTACATTAGATTTGAATAAATGTTATTATTCGCCAGAAATGGCAAGAAATGTTATTTCCTTTCATGCATTGTATAAACAAGGTTTTACCTTTTATTTTGATAATAATAATGGTAGTATTGATGCTTTCTTTAATAATGTTCTTTATTTTAAAGCATTACCTTGTGATGGCGTGTATGAAACTGTATCTGTTGTAGATAATCTAGGAAATAATGTATTGTGTATTAACTCTTCCACTAGCTTAGATAAAGCATCCTTATGGCATTGTCGTCTTGGACATGTAAGCAAGAAACGCATAGGCCACCTTTTACTGGCACTTGTGCTAGGGGTGAAGGTTTGTTGGACCTCATACACACGGATGTGTGTGGACCCTTCAGAACCGCCACAAGAGATGCTAATCGGTTCTATGTGACTTTTACTGATGATTTTAGTAGATATGGATATGTCTACCTAATCAAGCATAAGTCAGAAACCTTTGAGAAATTCAAAGAGTTTAAGCAAGAAGTGGAGAATCAGTTGGGCAGGAACATTAAGATGCTTCGATCCGATCGTGGTGGTGAGTATCTTAGTACTGAGTTCCTTGACTATCTTAAGGAATGTGGGATTGTCTCACAATTGACACCTCCTAGGACACCACCGTTGAATGGTGTAGCTGAGAGGCGCAATCGGACCTTGTTGGACATGGTTCGTTCCATGATGAGTCGAGCTTCACTACCAATCTCATTTTGGGGGTATACCTTAGAGACTGCCGCCCATATCCTTAATCTAGTCCCTACAAAGAAGGTTGCCAAAACACCTCACGCGGTGTGGACTGGAAAAGTTCCCAATCTAGACCACATCAAGATTTGGGGTTGCGAGGCTTTCGTGAGACGCGAGACTCACGATAAGCTCGAACCCCGAAGCGAAAGGTGTATTTTCATCGGCTACCCACAGAATTCATTTGGTTAGATCTTCTACAGACCCAGTGATAATGTGGTCTTTGTAGCAAGAAGAGGATTCTTTCGAGAGAGAGAATTCATGAGCCAAGGAGATAGTGGGAGGCAAATTGACCTTGAGGAAATTCAAGAGTCAAGTGGTGAAGGAACCTCAAACCCTAGCCCTCAACCTAAGGAGGAAACTCCTGTTGAGCCGACTGAAGAATCTATACCTCTGAGGCGTTCCACCAGAGTTAGGAATGCACCTGAGCATTATTATGGTTTTCATATTACTGCAGAATGTGAGACACTTATCAGTGATAACACACTGGTAAATCTGGATGAGCCTAACAGCTACACGGAAGCCATGGCAGGCCCTGAGGCTGCTAAATGGAAAGAGGCTATGGATAGCGAGATACAGTCCATGTATGACAATCAAGTTTGGAACTTGGTTGACAATGTACCAGATCGTAAGATAGTTGGGTGCAAATGGATCTTCAAGAAGAAGACCGACATGGATGGTAATGTACACACTTATAAGGCACGATTGGTTGCAAAGGGTTATTCTCAAACTCCGAGAGTTGATTATGATGAGACCTTTTCACCAGTGGCCAAGATTAAGTCTATTAGGGTTCTGTTAGCCATTGTTGCATTTCATGATTATGAAATATGGCAAATGGAGGTCAAAACCGCTTTCCTTAATGGAAAGTTGGCTGAAGATGTTTACATTGTTCAGCCAGAGGGTTTTGTCACTACAAAGTACCCCAGTAGAGTGTGTAAGCTCGAGAAATCCATTTATGGATTAAAACAGGCACCTCGCAGATGGAATCTTTGCTTTGATGAGAAAGTCAAAAAACTTGGCTTTTCAAGGAGTGAAGATGAATCTTGTGTCTATATCAAGGCTAGTGGGAGTATAGTCAACTTTTTGGTACTGTATGTGGATGACATACTACTCATAGGAAATGACATCCCAACCCTGCAGGAAGTAAAGTCCTGGCTTGGGAAGTGTTTCGCTATGAAGGACCTTGGAGAAGCTGCCTATATCCTAGGGATAGGGATTTTGAGAAACAGGAGTAAAAGACTAATTGGACTTAGTCAAAGCACCTATGTGGACAAAGTGTTGAAAAGGTTCAACATGCATAACTCCAAGAAAGGAGAGTTACCCATCCAGAGTAACGCCAGATTGAGTAAGACACAAAGCCCTAGTACTGAGGCTGAGATAGCAGAAATGAGTCGAATACCTTATGCTTCAGCTGTAGGATCGATCATGTATGCTATGACGTGTACTCGACCTGATGTAGCCTTTGCTTTGAGCATGGTTAGTAGGTATCAGGGGAACCCTGGCAAGGCACACTGGACTGCGGTAAAGAATATCCTCAAGTACCTACGGAGGACTAAGGACTGGGTCCTTACCCTCGGTGGTAAGGACTGGGTCCTTACCCTCCTTTATATAGTGTGGTGGATTAGGGTTACATCCATGTAAACCCTAGATAGGATAAGAAGCTTGGAAAAATAATTATTTGCATGTATCATAGTCAAACATAGATCCAAGGTTTCTAGGGTTGCATGTACACCATAGGAGTGTTAGAATGCTCAAAACCCATCACATATGACCGACTGTGGATGGTTTGAATAACTTAGTCATTCAGGAAGAACGACCTAGTTATTCTGGAAGTCAAAACATGCAAAGTGAAACACAAGAATAATCGAATCCAATATGGTCTCAGAACTTATAAATAAAACACCTTTTATTTATCACCATATTGATTACCCATTATTCATTGTATACTGTTTCAACTATCAACGTTATACTTGAATTAAAACAATAGTTGTCCCATGCTCCAAGCATGTACACTATGTTTTCGAAACACTAGTCATGCCATACACCAAGTATGCACACTATGTTTGTCTAAACATAAGTTATGCCATACATCAAGTATGCACAATAAGTTTGTCTATGATATTTACTCTGTGAAATAGATCGATTGAACATAATTCCAATGATTCTCAGTTCACAATCCCAATTCCTTACCGCAAATGCAAGAATTCCAAATCCTGCCATTTACCAAAATCTGTTAGACTATAAACTTATATGCATTGATCCTCTTGTAATGATTATGCACAAATTCACAAAGACTTGTCAACAGACATTATAGAGTATTCCAATGGAGATAAACTCCATGGAAATATCCTTCTTGCATTAAGTTTTTCTAATCTTACACAGATTGAATAATTTCCACCTGAGGAAACATTTCCATATTCCCATTTTGACTATCACTTCTAAACAAGAGTTGCCTCTTTTCAGAATATGTCAATATGGTCCTTCCAAAATTAACACTATACTTCCAACTGTCCCTGAGCAACCAATCTTTGATAAACCTTAGATTGTCCTCGACAATTGCTTAATCATTTTAATCATTTTCAATTTAGAATTTTTCCCTTCTTAATGCCTTGAGCATTTAGAAAATTTAGAACGGATGAATATTATAACACATGCAATCGATCCTATATCCGAAGCATATGGGATACGATTCATGATGTCTCACATAAAGACATGATACTAGACCAGTCTTTTGCTATAACATTTCTGTATCTATTTGCCAAGTTCTCATAATTCAGATTATGAAAAGGGATGCCGTAATCATAATCGAATTATAGAACGCAAATAATGGACCCATATATAGAATTTCCTTATGTTGAGCCATTCCAACACAAAATTCATACATATCCTTGACTAAATATGATTAAAACCTCAATCTAAGCTTTTAGAATTGAAATGAAGTATAATTTCCTCTCCCTTAATTATAGCAAAACAACTTGTCAACCTCTGCAACTTCACGAATTGAAACTTTTGTTTTTCTATAACTAACATTGTTGTCTTGCAATACTAATCATAATTATCATGCTCCCACTAGCATGAGAATAATTAGCATAACACTTATGCTCCCACTAGCTTTGACATGTACTCAGAAATCAGTTGGACTTCTAGAAATCAATACTGTATTGACTTTCTTACCAAAGTTCAAACTTCTGATACGAGATGTTTTGATAAGACTTTATCAAAATCACACACCTTTCCTTAGATAGCTCACATGTGTGTCTAAACAATTTTTAGAACTATGAAAAGGGATGCCGTAATCATAGTCTCAATTTGTTTAGACCTTTTCCATTTCTCACAAGTCCATGTTAGTGTGCCGGTTAACCACACACGCTCCACTAACGACTTTGAGAATGCAAATATCACAACTGTTATCTACTTAAAATCTACTTAGTGAAAGTGTTTCCTCACCATCATTTTCATGAATCGGAGAGAAACCTTATGACACTTAGATTTTATGGTGTATGTGTTCTTATCCATGTGAATTTGTCAAAACCATAATCACAAGGCAAGGAAAATGACAAATCCAAACTCATGTGGACTGAACTCAATCTTAATTTCTTGCCACCTGGCAGCACAAGGGCCTGTCATTGCTTCCAAGTTGTTATGCAACCAATTGAGAACTCTCATAACTCATATGCAAAGCCAACTTTCACTGGAATAGGCACAGAAGTAGGAATATGTCAACATGATAGGTTATAAACCTCAAGTCGTGTGCTAGTGATGAACTACAGGTTTTATTCTTGATTAGATCTTGAAGTTTTTCCAAGATCTCTAAGACTCCCACTGTCCTCTTGACATATAAGACTCACTTGTCAAATATTCAAGAGATAGTGCGGACTCTTTATCAAGACAAACACTTCACACAATTGGCCTAAGTAGGTCTTTGTTTTATCCAAAACATGACAACTTACCAATTTCAAATGTACAAGAGTAGGACACTTTTACTCTTACATTTGACAAGTGTTATAAACCTTTCTTTAAGATATGTCACTCAACTTACAGTCCTGCAGTATGACTCTAAGACTTGTTTTGGAACGAAGTATGAATCATCTTCTTGATTTTACCATTTCCACAATTCTTGATTCCTCTTCTTAGCCATAGGAATGCACTAAGATGTCCTTAGAAGACCAATTGTGATATGGTTTCTTAATCATTAAGATTATCACAAAACATGATACTAAAGTACTCTCCCATCTTTTCATATTTGAGAAACTTTTATCTTTCTACCTGATTTGATTCTTCTCATCCGTTCTGCCATACGTCGAAACTTTTCCAACGTTTCAGAATTATACTTAAACTAGTAAGTATAACCATATTTACTAAACTTTAGTAAACCATGACGAATAGTCTTTATCGATCTTTTGTGGTGGACTTGATCAGTGCACCAGAATGTGTACTCGATCCCTTAGTCCTTCACTTGACTCACATATACATTTGAACAAGGAATTCATCTTAATTTTCCAAAGATGAAAATTCTCATTCATCATACTATACAACTTGCATGATTTCCAAGTTTCTATCCAACTGAAACCTTGGGTGATGAGAATCTTTCCTTATTTGGTAAATTATGACACTACCACAAACGAAGGAATCAAGTCCATTTTTCCAATATTGCTATCAATGGAATCATATAAACAACCATTTTTCACAAATGCCACTTGTAAGGATATTTAAAATAAATATAAAATTAAAACCTTTTTATTTTATTTTAAAACTTTGCGGAAAAAACTTATCCTTGCAGTGGAAATTCATATGAAAAACTTGTTGTTATCTATTCCCAAGCAATATAGCATAACTCCTAAGCAACAGCTCAAAAAATTCTGATCACCGAACCATGCGATCGAAATCCATCTTCGTGATCATAATCAGCATATACTTCTTTTAAGTTTCTTCATTTTTCTTTGATTCTTAAAACAACAATATGTGACCCAGTCACATCATGTAATGAGAATCTCATAATAGAAACTTAACAGAGTTAGATAGTGGACTTCACCTGAAGTAGAGTCAAACATCTTGACTTGATCAACCCTATGATCCTTCAGGTAAATAGGCAGTTTTGTAACCAATGCCCCTTCTTTTGGCAATATAAACATATGGAATCTATGGAAATGGTACACGGGACTATCATAGACTTAGACTTTCTCTTTACCATTTGGTCAACCGAGTTGACTATGCCCGATCCCTTTCCACTGGGAAGAGAAAGCTTTTTCTAGATATCCAATGTTACCATTGTCAATGTCCATTTAATGTTTGGGAAGTTGATCTTCTTAATCAAACTTGCTTTACTAGTACTCCAAATCATTGCTAATTCAGAAGCACCAAGCAAATAGATAAGATCATTTAAGGGTCATGTCATAGTCTGTTTCATAGTAGTCCCAAAGGAACTCACTATGTGACTTAGAAGGTGATTGAACATCCAAATTTCTTAAGACTTTGACACCCAACTCTCCCGGCTTGTCAATATGTGACTTCATCTGCAAGATGCGATCACACATAGACCTTGCTTGCCAATAGGGCTTGAGTGACCTTGAACTTGTGGGTTAGGGAGAATAATTGGAGGAGGTAGAGGAAGTGAAGTTCCAAGAGATTTTGGGAAGATCATAGATGTCTGAACTAGACATCTTTTGGGAGATATTCAAGATAGTTGATTTAAAGTCCTTAATACAACACCCAATATGAAATATTAAGGCTAGGACCCTACACAATATTTTTATAACTTGGAAGAGGGATGCCGTAATCCAAGCTATAGAATATTTGAAGGTAGGCGAATGACGATTCGCTAATTTCCCCCATGAAAAACGAAATTGAAATATTAGGTTTTAATTGGATTTGAAACTCCTAGATCTTTTGAGATTCATTGAACTTTTCAATGGCATGTTTCAATCTCGATTGTGCCCTCTCAAGTTTTGTGACTGGGATGCTGAGGATCACAAAACAAGGTGTGAATAACCATGCAAATATACTTGGTACCCTTAATATTTACCCCTTAATCGATGTGCCGGTTAACCACACGCGCTCCACCGATACTATGATAAACATTAAGTTACCCTTTGCCTACCGTGTTAAATCTAGGTTAGTGTGCCGGTTAACCACACGCGCTCCACTAACCGACTTAAGCAAAGTGCAAAGTGTAATTTCATGGGTTAGCACCAAATTCACATTTTCCTAAGTAACTAAGATTAGGAATTTATAAAAGGTTTAGTTACTTAGTATTTATCATTAATACTTTTAATGAAGAGAGAATTATAGTCCTTGTCCTACCCGTTCGGCTAACGACCCTCCACCAGTCAAGGAAGCGGTGGGTGAGAGTGGACACCTATTAAACTGTCATTTTATAGGCAGTAACCTTATACCCCCCTTATAAACCGGCTTCGTGAATGAGGCCTACTAACGGTAAGACTGACTTGCTCTTATATATATATATATATATATATATATATATATATATATATATATATATATATATATATATATATAATTAACTTATAATACTATAAAGTATAAGGGTTGAATTTTAACTTTTAAAATTCTAAGGGATTAACTTGGAATTAAAGTATTCATAAGGGAAAACTTTTCAAATTCCAAAACTTGAGGGCAAGTTTTGAAACTATTCAAAACTATTCAATTCCATAACTTATGTGTTTAAAGTAGTTTAAATACAAAAAACTCTTCAAGTTCCATAACTTGAGGACAAGTTATGGAAGACTTTAAACTATTAAAAGAATGTAACTTTTCCTTTATTCATAACTTATGAAATATTTATGAGTTTTATGATTCTTAAATGTGACTTTTCATGTAACTTGAGGACAAGTTAAAAAAACACATTTTAGAATCAACTATTAGATTAAAATGGATTGAAAACAACAATTTCACATAAATTTTCTATTATCTAAGCAACTCATAAGAACAAGATAATTCAATCAAACTTTTTCATGTAATTAGACTAACCATTAAACTAATACAAAACATGAATCTATTGACAATTATCTTTGAAATTGGATTAGAATGAACATTACCACATCAAAAACAGGTTTATAGGTTCAAAAACAGCTTAGGGTAATGATTCTAGTCCAATTCTAGCCTTAAAAGTCGAAAATATGCTGTCAGGGGGTCCTACTCGTCGAGTGTATGAACCTACTCGACGAGTAGGATGAGTTTCCTCATGGAATCGGCGAGTCCATCAGTGGACTTAGCGAGTCCAGTGCCCAGACAGCCCGAAAATCGATTTTTTCAGCACTTTGCATCAAGTATAATTGAAAACAAAGTCTCTGATACCACTGTTGGGTTTTGAGCATTCTAACACTCCTAAGTGTACATGCAACCCTAAATACCTTGGATCTATGTTTTCTCTATTATAGATGCAAATATGAATATTCCAAGTTATTACCCTATCTAGCATACAATCTTTGATACTTGGGTAATAAAACAAGTTAGAAGACATACCTTTTATGTAGCTTGATTCCTTGATGCTTAAGAGCTGAGTGCCCCAAGTGTGACACCTCAAATGGTTCACACAACATCAAAATACACTTGGAATAACTTGAGAGAAATGATACACTTCATGAAATCGGCTAGCCCTCACCATACCTACATAGTCTTCTCATGGTGGTCGATTTTGACAAGAATAAGATGCTTATATAGTTTGTCACAATTAGGGTTACACCATGTAAACCCTAATTGTCATGGCCTTTCATTTCCATGATCCATGGGTACAAAAACACCATGGAGCATCCATGGAGCATCCTATGGGTTTTAGCCCAACTTGATAATCCATGGAGCATTAGCCCACTATACAAGTATGGATGATTTACACAATCAACCCATATATTTAATTAGTCTCCTTTTGATCACTTAATTAATTCCAAATTAATTCTTGATCAATACTAATTAAATAATCTTATTAATATATTAGAACTTATAATATATTAGTAAACCTTAAGTATTATTTCTCTCATTTTAGTCTATCCAAATGCATGATGCCATGCAACCCAAATGGACCATGCCAAGTCGGGTCAAGTACATACCAAATATAGTTATGGACTTAGACACTAATCCAACAACTACAACATCTCTTCGCATACAATACTATGAATGTATATCTTCTTCAACTAAGTACTCTACCTTACTTTAACAAGTAAGTCACTCAGCCTTTTCACAACCAAATAACCTATTTCACCATCCTAATCATGTATGTTAAAGTCGACTTAACACATGATGGAACTTTCATAAGGATGTGATAGAAGTCAATTGATACTAAGTCTGAGCATCCTATATAGGGTTACATATCAGTTCTTATCATACTACTCAAACTGTATACTACATCAGTTTCGATACTGTCGAAGTATTTATCACCATCTTCGGTTCTTCCTAATCTATAAGCAATCATTGCTTCAATCTGGACAGCGGTGGAGCAACTTCATCGGTTATGCCAAAACATTCGTCTCGTCCGAATGTACTTCGAATACACAACATTCTTCCAACAGTGTTATTATTTCACTAAACATAGTTTGAATGTACAACACCACTCTATAGGTATTAATACACTATTTACGATATCACTTGATAAGTATTATTTTACGATATCCCTCGATCGTTTATCTATAAAATTATCGGTGTCGACTATCATAAGTCTTTTTATCAATTCGAAAAGTTCCTTATCAGTTATAACACGGAAATTTTAGAATTTGGAATACTTAAAATTTCTTCTTCCAGACCAAGGTCGGCAACAAACCTTAAACTCTCTCAAGTAATAGCAATATAAGCAAGCAACCTAAGGCATGCTATATTCATTTATCATTTAGCACATATTAGAATATAAGGCATATCTCCTCTAATATTCTAGTGCTTGTGTCCATTTAGGTATTCAACCTAAAATATACTAGATACACGTTGTATCATCATCCCTTAGCAATCCATGTTTAAGTCTAGAAATTCTCAAAATTCCTAGTTCACTTAAACTAATTCTTTGAAAATTTTGAAGTAACTTAATATTTTAGAATACTATAGTTTATCACTACCCAATACCCCACTTAAATCTTTCCTATGGTTTGTATCCATATACTCCTAATGAATCTGTTCATATATTGAACTTCCAACGGTTTAAGTCTAAATACCAATCCGTGGTATTTATTTCACTTAAACTATTGCTCTCATACCATGATTGAAAGACCCACACTTTCATATTTGACAATTGTTACTCCAAAACATGCTACTTGCATATTCATAAATAATATTTTACATTGATAACTTGTTTACATAAGACTGGATACAAACCGACTATTACAAAGTGTTATATATTACATAACTTCCCAGGATACTATAATTTATACATACATGAGTATAAAATACAATAGTTTCAAACTATTCAAAATCTTCCAACAGTATACGATTATACTGGTTACTTATCTCCTACAATTTGTTAAACATTGAGAGGGGTAAGCGGTGACGCTTACTGAATTCAATAATAGATAAAATATAATGTTATGCCATATATATACTTCAATATGGCAGAAGCAAAGAGGAACAAGGAACAACAAAGGCATATGTGAATCATGTGACAAACTTTCCATATCATTCAATGATTTGATTCAAAGATATACAATCAATGAGACATAACAATTTCCATACTAGATATACATCAATAAAGCTTCGGCCCAAATGGCACAGAAGACATACAATTTCTGATTAAACATTTTGGTAGATTTCAGGCTTTTAGCCCTGTCTAACCTTCTGCCAATGTCATAGAATAGAAGTCATTCTCTTACAAGACATGCTCTACATGGCCAGAGGCTACATACCAATACCACTGTGAATCTAAGTCCTTTCACTGATCACATGGCCAAAGGTATAGCTTTGCTATCATAAATAGCGGAAATAATAACAACGGAAAAGCACATAGCACATATAACACATAACATACAATTGTTCCTATATATTAAACTCACCGTGAATTAACTGGAGGTTAAAATAGTAATTTGGGCAGAACTTCGTTACTATAATTAACTTTCTTCGTTGAAAATCGGGAGCTTTATTGAAAAATGGGCCTTGCGAGGGTTGAGCTTCAAACCGAAAAGATAAATTTCTCGGTCTTCGCGGGCACTTCGGAACGTATTTCGGGTGTTGGAAATGATATTGGGGCTTCAGGGGAAGTCGAAATAGTAAAAATATTGAATTTAGGGTGAAAAAGTGGCAAATTCCAAAAGTTACCTAGGAAATCTCGCACCCCCTTTATATAGGTGCGAGGTTCGGAGCTCCGACCGAAGGAAGGACACGCGGCAGCAACAGCGAGGCTTGGATGCGAGGGGAATCATCGACACGCGTCGGAAGCTCGGACTGGGCACGCGTCGGACGGAGGCGAGTTGGCATCGGACGCGTCATCAGCATCGGACACGGGGCAACTCGCATGCGAGGGTGACGTGGCCGAACTCAGGCCATGCGATTTTTCTCGGATTTCGCATTTTTCTCGATTTTTGTGTCCCAAACTTATAAAATCCATAAATTTCGTATACGGGCTCCGTTTTTGACGTTCTTTATATGCACGCGTAGGCGAGAATATATTCTACAACTTTCGTTTAGACTCGGTCGGCTAATTTTGACTTTATTTTTAATATTATTATTTTTAACAGACCGGGACAGGAAAATCCGTTAAAAATTCATAACTTCTTCATCCGACGTCCGTTTTCGTCAGTCTTTTTAGCGTTGTACTACTATTGACGAGACCTTCGATTCTCGTTTAGGTTGTGTCGGCTAAATATCGCTCGATCTTTATTTCGAGTTTTTAGCTATCTACGGCTATTCTGAAACTTAGAAAAATCATAACTTCCTCATACAAAGTCAGATTTGGACGTTCTTTTTATGAAAATTCTCATTTTAACGAGTACTACGACTTTAATTTATATCACCAAGGCTAACAAGTAGTTTATCGAAAACTCACTTTTTACGTCATTCGGCGTCGTGCCGGTTTTGTCGCGGATCTTCGATTGGTCATTACTTCTTCGTTAGAACTCGGATTTCGATGAGGTTTTCGCCTAAATGTTTCTAACGAAATTATCTACAACTTTAAATAATAAAATTCTACTTATTTCAAATTTATATTTTCGTTAAATTTCAACATTTGCCTTTTGATTGGAATCTCATAAGACTTCCAATATTTTCCGAGTGATTCTAAACATAGTTTTACTTCATTTCTAGTAAAAACTATCCGTTAGAACTCAATACTCAAAATTATATAATATTTCATAATATTATTCACTTTTAAAATTTACAAAACACGATTTCAAAATGTGTATGTTACAGGACAACTATTGTTTTAATTCAAGTATTAAGTTGATTAATCGAAACATTATACAAAGAATGATGTGTAATCAATATGGTGATTAAATAAAAGGTGTTTTATTTATATTCATAAGTTCTAAGACCATATTGGATTCGATTATTCTTGTGTTTCACTTTTCATGTTTTGACTTCCCGAATAATAAGATTATTCAAACTATCCACATTCGATCATACTTTGGAAGTAGGTATTGAGGCAAGACTGTCATGAATTTGGCTTGTAGATTGTCTAAAGTGCTTAGACATAGCAAAAGATTGCTACAACATTCATGAGTGCTCATAAGGTCTGAGTATTGGATTAAACCCAAGCTCATCTGAATCACTTCATGGATTTTATCACGAGTGATTAGTGAGACGATAATATCTTATATTCTCAAAACTAAGAGATATGAGTTACAGTTTACAAGTCGGTTTCACATTCATGATGTGTAAACGCACCAGTAACTTGGTGTTATAAAACATATCATTGTGTGTTATTTGATGAGTAGATAGAGTAAGCATATGAGTCGAAGTTTATCGATTCCTTTTACCCTTAGAGGGATAAAAGCGATATTTGTGGGCCCCTCGATGATTTAGTGATGACACCCTAAGCGCTAGGCCAAGCGTGGACTGATTTGATTTGTTCAATTAGTCAGTCTTCATAAATCAGAAATCGAGAAACAACATATGGACAAAAAGAATGATTAAAATCCATGTCTCAGTCCATACGATATCTAGAATGGAGGAATATATGATCCCTTATCCAATGGACGCGTCATTTACTAGGTCAGAGTTCGACAACGGCTTTAAGAGCTATGATTGCTAGTCGGGATTTTGGAGTCATTCTTGCAATAATAGTTATTAGACTTATCCAAGTGGGAGACTGTTGGATTAGGTGTCTAAGCCCATAACTCTAATTGGTATGTACTTGACCCGAGAGTAGCATGGTCCATTTCGGGTTGCATATCATCAGGACAATTTGATAGGATGGATATTTGAGAAAGAGGTTATTTATGATTTATTAATATATTATAAGTTCTAATATATTAATATGAAATCATATGATTTAATTAGTATTTATCAAGAATTAATTTGGAATTAATTTAGTGATCAAAAGAGACTAATTAAATGTATAGGGACTGATTATGTAAATCAATGATATATATATATAGGGAAAAGATCAAATGAGAACACCTAAAAGGTTGAGAACGCAAGAAAAAATCTAGTACATTAAAATTTCTAAATCTAAGGCTATCATTAATCATTAATTTAAAAATAAAATTAAATGTTTTTAATTTGTTTTTGAATTAAAAAAATAGAAAAGGGTATTCAAGTAATTTTATGATATCATCCATTTTGAATATATCGGGTAAGTGATACAATTAAAAGAAACTGTTCCTATCTTTTAGTAATCACAGCTAAGTTGTTATCTTTGGGAGGATTCGATCGTATCTACATTGTAATGCAAAATAATCTCAAAAATAAACATTTATACGATAGTCGATTGTTACTGTTCTTCCGTAAACACTTTGTGTGCATTCTGGAGTATGTGAAAGGTTGAAGGTGAAGCAATGTCGTCGATTATGAACCTTAGTGGAAGAAGTAAGCTTTCTAATCTATTATGAATGGGGTATAACTGGAAAAGGAGTATAATCGTCGGTTTGATTTTACCGTTTCTTTACATTTTAAACGATTCTGAAAACCCTAGAAATAGGGTTTTGAATTTTTTTGTTATATCATCTTGTATGAAGTGTAGTGATGCAAAATCATAAATGAATGGTGTTTAAAATAATAAATTTCGAAATAAATGATCTTGTCTCTGAATGTGTAATCGAAATTGATAATCTTAGTTGTTTTTCAATTTTTCAATCGGCTAATATCAAATTTACTTATGAATAATCGTTTATGATTATGTTTGAAAGTTGGTCTTGTCTATGAATGTGTATTCGTAGTTGACTTCTTTCAATTTAAGCACGATTGTGAAAACCCTAAAATTAGGGTTTTTTAATTTTTATTTTAGACTCTGTTGTTGAAGGTCAAATGAAGTATTTGATGATTACCAACAGGAATAATTTATTTTACTAATCGAGTTTGAATGGTGTTTAAGTGCAAAAGAATGACATTGATAGCATCTGTTATGTGTTTTATATGCGCTGATGATTTTTTAATTCGAAAATGATTTTTGTTATTGACTTATGAAGAGAACTAAATGGATTCAATATTGATTAAGTGTAAAATATGATTGTTTGTAGTAGAAAACTCCGTTTATAGTATTATTCCTTGTTTAGGTTGTATTTAGTTTTGATTGTTAAAAGCATTTTAGCTTGTGATTCTGTACTTAATTGAGTAAATATGTGTTTATGATCCTATGATGATGTAGTAACTAATGAATAATGGTGTATGTGACCAAATGGTTTACACTGGTTCTTAAGTGGGTATAATCATTGTTGGTTACGTTTAACAAACGTAGATATACTTTGGTATTCAGTTGTAATTGTTATATTCATTGGTGATTAAGCTAGGAAAGTAAGTGATTTTTAATGGTGTTTAAGTATACTAGCATTACATTGATAGTCTCTGTTATGCCTTTTGTATTCGTTTATGATTTTTTTATTCAATAATATGTATTTAATATTGATTGATGGGAAAATATGATTTTATATAGTATTATTCATTCAGTAGGTTGTTTTTAGTTTTGATTTTTGTAGACATTACTTTGTCATTGAGTATTTGTTTGATTGAATATGTGTTTTATTAGTGATCATGTATAATGGATTTAGTTATTAATGATTCATTAGTGATTGATCAATTAATGTGTTATTTTAATGTTGTTTTTAGGTAGAAAGAAAAGCGAGAGGATATTACTAAAGACGACATTCAGCAAATTCACTAATGAAGAATCCAATCCAATGCTTATTGATATGGAAGATGAAGACCATCTAGGAAACGAAACATGACAACCTAGGATTAAAAGACAAATACAAAAGAAATATTCAACACCTAAGACGAAAATTAAAAAACAAATAGGTAGTAATGATGATTACATGAGATTGAAAATGTTAATTACCAATTCTAAACTATATTGATTGTGTTACTTATTATTTTGACAGGTTTGGATGAACATGTAAACCGCACACCAGATAATTTGATACAAAGGGAAAATGAAATGCGAACAAAAAAACGGTTTGACATTTGTAAAAGAAAGGGTCTTGAAGTTGTAGTTTTGAACTCAGATTCAAGTAATTAATTAGTTAAAAATTTAATTTATTTGAAGTTTATTTTGGTATTATAGTTATAATCGTTTATATTGTTTTATATGTATTAACAGAAGAAACTATGAAAACCAAAGTGAAGGTGAAGAAGTTTGTTGCAGAAAAGGCAATCGATTCAACATCTAAAAAGAAAAATAAACAAACAGGTATTAATGATGTTTTCATGTAATAGAAGATGTATATCAAAATGTATTCAGTAATGATTATATTATCTACATCTTGATAGGTTTGAATGAAAGTGTTGACACGACAACAGAAAATGAAATACATAGGGAAAATGAACTGAGAACAAAAAAATGGTTTGATAGTTGTAAAATAAAGGGTGATGAAGTTGTTGTTATAAACTCAGATTCAAGTAATGAATTAGTTTAAATTAAATTTATTAGAAGTTTATTTCGTTATTTGGTTATAATCATTTATTTTGTTATATATGTCTTAATAGGAGAACATAATCTGAGAAGTAAGCTAAATGTAAAGAAGTTTGATGACGATGAAGACTCGGATTTTGAAGGTGCTCAACCTGTGGTTATTGGGAAAAAGAGAATGCATGATAATTCATTTAAACATGATGATAAAGAAGATGTGAAAAAATTATGTAAAAATAAAGTTGTACAAAAAAGGCGAAAGAATAAAGAAGGAAATGTATCGAAAGCAAGGAAAGTGCCTAAAGTTGTAGCAAATGATGCAGAAGAAGCAAGGCGAATACAGGTACGAACATCACCAAATGTGTTGTACAGTTGTATGCATAACCTTAGCGAGGAACAGAAATCATATACTTCTTCTACTGGTTTGGGGCATTTGTTGAATATGAAAGTGGATGGGTTTGCATCAATTATGGGGCATTATACCGTAAGGAATTTTGATTCAGATAGGATGGTACTCAATCTTCATCATGGTGATATACCAATAAATCGGGAGGTTATTCACGAAATGTTGGGTCTGCCTCTGGGGAATGTTGCAATAAAGTCGATGGATTATAGACAAATAAAGTCGATGGCTTATAGACAAGTTACAGATGACACGATAACTGTTTGGAAGAAACAATTCGATGATGAAGATAACATTAGACAAAGGGCAGTTCAACAAGCTATTATGCAAACAACACGTGCAGATTTAATTTTTAAAGTAAACATCTTTGTTCTACTGTGTAATACACTAGGCCAGTCAATGAGCATGGGAACATGTGACCTTTCCATGTTATCAAAAGTCACAAAAGACCTGGATCTAAGTGACATCGATTGGTGTGGATATGTTTTTGATTGCCTTAAGGACACAAAAGGTGCATGGAATCCAAACAACAAAAAAGGATTCTATGTTGGGCCAATTATCTTTCTTTTGGTAAGAGTTTAAATGAAATTCAGATGTCATTCAATATATATTTACTTACATGTAGAAATTCATTAAAATGTATTTACTTACTTAAATATTTATTTATGTTTGTTGTAGTTGCTATATGTAGAAAGTGTACGATGCAATTCAGTAAAGATTGTACGAGGCAGACCAGCAATATGTTTTTGGAATGTTGATAAACTACGTGAGCGAGAAAGATTCGAGTGTAGGACAATAGGTTTGGGGATGGGTGAATTGCAAGAACCATTTCAAGTCATCAATGAATCAGCTGGTTCTGGTAATGTAGTTCAAGAGAACGTTCAGGCACTATCTTATTTTATTCAATAATGCATATGAGTTTTATACTTTATTATTTTGTTTAATCGACATTAATTATATTCATACATATTGACAGGCAACTGATGCAGGAGGCGTGAAAATAAGTCATGGATGGTTTAAGGTATTAATATGATATAATCATTAATAAATATTATGTTGAATTCTTAAACTAATAAATACATGTATTGAATTATTAAATTCAAAAAGTGATTACTATTGGTAAACTAATGTAATCTTAATTGATTTATATATAGTATTAAGTTCAATACACAAACTATTAATTTATTAATTTTCGTAGGGAAATCAAGGAGGGGAAAATTTTAGTGCAAGTGGGGAAACAGTTGAGGTACTTTAATACTTATTCATATGTGAATTATGAATTACTATAGTATTAATTAATACTCCATGACTTATTGATGTTTTTATTTGGTTTGTACCGTAATCACATCGTGTTGACTTTAATAGGCCACTCTTTCAACAATAAAGGAGATGCACGACATGCTCATGCATCGAAAGAAAGTGTTGGAAGATAAAATAAATGATACTGTCAAGAAATACCCTGAGAATCAATTGGTCAAAGAATGGAAAAACAAATTAAATGACCTATTTAATGAAGTTTCAGCATCATAGGAACCAGTCCAATCTCAATGGTGGTATGATAACGAGGCTGAAATTGAACGTACACTAATTCTAGCAACATCTCACAAACAGTTTGACAACTCACCGATAGCAAACTGTAATATTCAGATATCAAAGGATTATGCAGACTTTGTGAATCAATCTAGAAGAAAGTCTTTTCAGAGTACACCACCATCTAAAATAGAAATGCCAATACCTTTGTCTGTAGTACCATTCAAGAATGAAGAAAAAGGGTTTAATAGAAGAGGGGACAGGAACGATTAGCAGAATGGATATTCTCTCTCGACGGCGAGCCAACGTAAGTTACATTTAAATATGTTTAAAGTTACTTACTTTATTTGGTTAAATATTAAAATAAGTAACAATTGGTCACGTTTTTTGCAGTGATATAGTTTTCCACACTCTCGATGGTTTTTCTGCTCAGAGGTTTCACCTGAAAAGCTTTTTTCCTACATGTGAACTATTTGGTCATGTGATTGATTGTTGGTGTCAATTGTTGAATCTCGATGAAAGTAAGCGTGCACCAGAATCGCCTCTGAGAGTTTATTGCAAGACGGAGTTGACGGTATGCTTTAGTATTATTCAATGTTGATTAAACTATATGTTAAATACAAATTCTTAAAAAAACTAATGAGTTTTTAAAACCGGACTACAGAATTCGTATCTTGAAGGTAATTTAACTGAAAGTGAACGCAGAGCTAAATTCCTTGAGAATCTTTTGCTTTCTATTGAAAAAATGGACTCAACCCTACGTTATGTTGGATTGGTAAGTTACAGATCTCAACATATTTTTTTGTTTATTTATTAATAATCACAAATAAATATAAAATAAATTGAATACATTTAAATGAATATATTTTGCAGCTTTTCCTACCGGTTGTCCGTTCCTTCCACATTTTCCTTTTTGTGATCAATCTACAACATCCAGAGTTTGTAATCATTGACAACAGCAAAGTTGATGATCATATTGATGTGAGATATGGTCAATTGCCCCAAATCATCGTAAGTGATCACTAAAAGTTATATTAATTAGTAAATAACATTTCATATATGTTGACAATTTTTTTTTACATTTTCAGAAAATGTGCATACTTGATTACTTAAAGTCTCAGAATCATCCAAAAACTGAGATGTTTTCACATGCGATGCCACATAGACTGGAAATGACTTGGAGAACAATAAACAACCACATTGATTGTGGTGTGTTTACAATGCGTCACATGGAAACATATATGGGTGGAAGTATGAATGAGTTTAAAGTTGGGTTCAAGATGGCACAAGATGATCAACTTGCTAAGTTGAGGACAAAATATTTATACAAAATCATCACTCATGAATATAATGTGCATAATGATTATGTGCGTCAAAAGGTTGATGAATTCCACAAGATTCCTGCAAGACAACGCTCTGAACTGTTGAGTATTGCAAAGGAACAAATTCACACAAGAGTGGATGATTTTAGTTAATTATGTTCAGGATATTACTTTAGTTATGACTTTGATGGTTTCTTTTGGATATCTTTAAAACAATGGTTTTGTATGTTAAGAATATTAACTTTGCTTATAGAACGTACAATGGTTCCTTTTGGTTTGCTAATTTAGTAATGGAATGTTAAGTAATATTTCCAACTTTTTATTTATAGTTAATATATTTTTTATGTCAAACCATTATGATTAACATGATTGATATCATGTGAAGATTATTGTTAGTTTATGATGTGTTGTTCTAAAGTATTTTGAATAATGTTATTCATTTGTGATTATAATATCTATTCGGTTATGATTCTTACTTACAAACATTTGTTAATATGATATACTACTAACTAAATTTAATAAAATCTTTTTATAATTGAAATGACTAAATCAATAGTCTATAATGATTGATGTTAATATTATATTTTCTAGAATAGAAAAATCAATCTATTGTAAACCAAAACTGATTTGACATAATAACAGAGTATTTCACAATTTTCATAGCATTAATCTGTTATGATTCATTGATGTATTTTTAATAGTATTCATTATTGAATATAAGAAAGGGTTAAAAGAGAGTATTTCACAATTTTCATAGCATTAATATGTTATGATTCATTGATGTATTTTTAATAGTATTCATTATGGAATATAAGAAAGGGTTAAAAGAGAGTATTTCACAATTTTCATAACATTAATCTGTTATGATTCATTGATGTATTTTTAATAGTATTCATTATTAAATATAAGAAAGGGTTAAAAGAGAGTATTTCACAATTTTCATCGCATTAATCTGTTATGATTCATTGATGTATTTTTAATAGTATTCATTATCGAATATAAGAAAGGGTTAAAAGTTGAATGTTGTTAAACTTATGACTAAAATATATGAAAAAACAAACATGAAATAGTATATCAACAATCAAACATGTAAAATAAGTCAATAAATGATATAAAAGTGTCTTAAAATAACATAATGCAGCATAGAAACATCTTCTTATTCATAAATCTAATAGAAAAAAGAAAAGCAATTAGGCAAATCTATGGGCCATTTTAAGGTTGTTTTAACTCTCGTGCAAGTCTGACTTTGCAAGTCCTCCAATTATGGTTAACATATTGATTGCAACCTGTGCAAATTCTAGTTTTTTTCTTTGCAGCTGCAACAGCTTTCTCAGTGGCACTAACCATTCTTTTCTTAGTTCCACTACCTTTGTTACATATTGATGAAGGTGGATGTATATTTATTTCATCAGGAATGCTGCGTATTCCTAGCATCCGAATAATTTCTTCTTCATCATTATCAGATGATGATTGGTTTGAACAACCAAATTCCATTGCTGCCTGCTTCAACTTATGTGTGTTCTCAACAAAAGCCAACAATTTCTCCTTATTTTTTTTGAAATGATCCAAGCAGTATTTAATATTACTGTAAGACTTTGTTAGAAGTTTAAAGGTGTCATCTTCTGTTTCCATTGCAACATGTTTCATGGCAAGCAAATGGCTTGAAATTGCATCCCTTCTCCATCTTCTGAGAATATACTGCTCTGGAATCTCTTCAATATGGTTGTTTTTCAAGACAGCAAAAATATGTCAACACAAAATGCCAGTACGTATAAAATGATTGCATGAACATTTAACTTCTTTTTCAGGCATTTTTAGTTCAACCTACATTGTAGATGAAAAATAATATATGTCAGTAAGTGGTTGAATTAACATATTAGTTGGTGGTTATTACATAATATTTAAACTAGTACTATTTATTTAAATTCAAATGATATTATATACTTGTGTAATCATCAGTGAATATATGGTCAAATATGAATAATACCTTGCATTTTATCTTCAATTGTTTGCTCTTATCTGTTTGTGTAATCATAACAACTTGCCACCTATCAATCATTTCAACACTGTCAATAGAACAGTACCAGGCTGCTTTAAATATTTCCTTTTTGACCTCATAGAAAATGGTTTTAGTGTAAACCGCAGCTGCATGTTCTAGTAATCCAGTTGGAAGCGTCATTTCATGCTTTGCATTTTTTGTATCATGTTCTAGTTTCTGTTGACCATTTCGTTGCTTTCCAATTGCGGTGTCATAGTTCATCATGAAATAAATAAGCAAATTACCTGAGTTAGAGTATTTATTAAAAAATGAGTTTACACTTTCAGACCTTGAAGTAGTTTTCATCAGACCATGTAGTGGCATGTCTTTAAAATAGGCTGGAATCCAAAGCTTTCGATCCTTGTACATGTCTTTGAACCATCTTTTTTCTTGTAGTTTGAATTTTCTCATAAGAAGTTTCCACCTTGATTCAAAGACATTAGGCTCTATATATACATTCCAAACAAGCTTAGTAAAACGCTTTCGAAAATCAGTGTTTTTCAGAAGATCCGCTGAAACCTAAAAAAAACATTACAAGTTGATAAGATGATCTATGAATAAAGAGGATCTGTGCTAATAATTTTTGAGAAAACATAAACTGTTGAAATCATTGTTGAATAAAACATAATATGTGTTAACTATGAATTAAATATACACACCTTAGCTTGTAGTTTTTTCATGATGTGCCACATACATAATCGGTGATTAGAATTAGGAAATATTGCTTCTACCGCCTGTAGAATCGCTGGATCTTGGTCTGTTAACACTAATTGAGGGTGTTTTCCATGTGCTTTCAAAAAAGCTTCAAGCAACCAACGATAAGATTCTATTGACTCGTTGCTTAACAAACCTGCTCCAATGTTTATTGAACGTTTGTGGTTATCAATGGCTGTAAACGGCATAAAAATCATTCCATGCCTGTATTAAAAAGTTAATTAAAAACAAATTCAACAGTTATTATAAACTCAAAAAACAACAATAATTATATTTAAAGTAAAAAATATAAAACTATAAGATCATACTTATTTGTTCGAAATGTAGCATCAAATGAGATCACATCTCCAAACTCCTTGTCATATAACTTATCGGTTTCATCCGCCCAAAACATTGCGTTTAGCACACTATCAACACATTTATACTCAAATGTGTAGTTAGGTAACTCATCTTTCCTCATGTTCATTTTGTTAACAACTAGCTGTGCATCCTTGTCACCTATAATGTTTCCCATCTTCCTTCTAAAAATTTTATAATCAATTACTTCAGGGCCAACGTTTTCATAACCTCCTTGCAAACTAGCTTGTAACTTATGTGCCTTTGTTGCACCAATGTTAGATGTTGAGGAACGCACTATAAACTCCTTGTCTTTATAACTAAGTCGTCATGCACGTTTGGAATACCGTCTTTCTTCTTTAGTTTCTAGGGGTGGTTGTGCTTCTCTTCAAACTCATATATTTTACAAGCATTAGTTCCCATATGTAGTCGTTCAAACTTTATCAATGCCTTGCAGTTCGTTATTTTGAAGTTTGAGTTTCGTTTATTCCTTCCGGTTCCCCCAGTATCCAAAGTGTCAGTTGATCTGTTACGTATTTTACCCATTTTGTTGCACACTACATACCTTTTTTAATGGTTTTGTCACCAAACCTCGTTACTGTATTTAACCTGACACCAAAACCTGCTTTATCTGCATATAATTTATACATTTCAACCGCCTCCTCTAATGATTTATAAGTAGCATCTACATCTGGCATAAATTCTTTAGGAACAATAGGTTTCCACAACTTGGTTTTCCCACCAGGCGAGTCAACAACATTACTATTGAATGATTCCTCTTCAAAATTAGATCCATTTGTACCTGTTTTTTTAGACAACAAACACAACCAACAATGATTATCAACAATTAATAAACAGTGTAAACCATTTGGTCACATACACCATCATTCATTAGTTACTATATCAATCGTATATGATTAATCATAAACACATATTTACTCAATCAAGTACACGCATTATAATAAAATAATAGAAAAAACAACGTTATATAAACGTTCAGAATTCATCATATATATATATATATATATATATATATATATATATATATATATATATATATATATATATATATATCCAAATTCATTGATGATTGTAATACACGATTTGTATGTAAATGATGATTGTAATACACGATTTGTATGTAAATGATATTGATAATGTTACCTTCACTCGCATTATCAGAGTATTGATTTCTTCCGCTAGATTGATCATCCGATTGGTAGTAATCGTCTTCATAATTTTGATTATTTTTGATTGATTGATCGCCATATTGATCATCATCGTCGGTATCGTCGCTACTATAATCAAACCAGTCTGAAATTGTTGTTTTGGCTTAACAAACGTATAGATTGTTATCTTCAACGATAATCGATGTTACTAATGCAATTGTGGATGGACTAAGAACCGTAAATTACATAGAAACTGTGTCCTTAAATCAACGATAATTATGGAATATCCCTTAATTTTAGATACATAATATTGGATAATATATGAATTATTAATTATATTATATGAATTATTAATTATATTAATTATATGAAATATTGGATAATATCCCTTATGGAATATCCTACTCCTATATATATATATATATATATATATATATATATATATATATATATATATATATATATATATATATATAGGTTGGGCTAAAAATCCATGGTGGATTAGTGATGCGCTAAGCTTATGTAAGAACCCATAATGTGTTAGTCCATTACAAGCCCAAGTGTATGGATTAGGGTTTATCCATGACTCTTTGATTCCTATATATATATATATATATATATATATATATATATATATATATATATATATGACACCCTATAGCCTAAATTTGGTTGAACAAGTTGCACAAATTTTGCACAAGTGATCTTGGAGATCATAGAGCCGATTTTTGAGTGCTAGTATACTCCTTCTCAAATTCTCCTTTGTCCATGGTGTGTTGTGAACCGTTTGAGGCATCACACTTGGGGTGCTAAGTTCTTAAAGGCCAAAGCACAACAAGCTACAACAAGAGGTAATTCTATAACTTATTTTTATGTTAAATATATCATTTGTATGCTAGTTGTAGGCTTAATGCTTTGGAAACAATATTGCATGTATAATTAGAGAAAACATAGATCCAAAGCATTTAGGGTTATATGTGCACCATAGGATGTTGTAGTATACAAAATCCCAACAATATGCCATTTGCATGCCATGAATTATTAGTGGTTATTGAAAGGTCGTTTCCCTTTTAGCTGGTTTGGAGTGTTCAATGTTATCTTGGTTTATGGTCGAGATCGGTTCAAGGGAATTATATGGAAGGTCTTCGGTCAAGGTTTAGCGGGGTGGTTGTCCAGCATCGTCAGGGTTCAGTGATTTCAGCCATTGTGCTTGGGTCAGCTTTTGGAAGCGCCAAGGGAAGTGGTCTATTGCTGAGGTTTTGGTTTGAGCATCGGTTAATTGGACTTCAAGATTTGAGTGCGGTATCCTTTGAAGGCATCGGGGGTTATCAGTTTCGCTAGGACTCAGAAAGTGTTCATCTGGTCTTTAAAGGTTGTGTGGTCTTTTGGGTTTGGCTGGTGATGGAGCACTAGCATTGGTAAGCACAGGTTGTCAGCAGTTTGATTAGTAGAGGGTAAGAAGGATTGGGAATCCTTCAATTCTCACGTGCTGTGAAGAATTAGTCAAATCTAAGTAGGGGAGAATCGTTCAGGTGTTCAGGATCAGAAGCAGGTATGAAACTAGGGTGAGTTTCGCATCCCCCCCTGGGGAGGAGGGCAACCCAAGTGGATGTCTGGATGGAGTATGGTGTGAGTTGGGAGTTCGGGAAACTTCCCAACATTGGGTTCGCATCTTCTTCGTTTCAGTTAGCATGCTTTGGGAAGGGAAACCCGAGGTGGGGTTCCAGTCATGATTCGAGTTTGATTAGTTGTGTGTTTGAATCCGGACGGTGTTCAGATTGATAGATTAGCGATAAGGCATTAGGCGGCGGTAGTGGCAGTGAAGAGTGTTGTATGACTGTGGATTGCCCCTAGCATTCACTAGTTAACGGTTAGTGTAGAAGTGTCATAAGACTGCGGGGTGGCCGGTAGCATTCATTAGCTAGCGGTTAGTGTAGGGGTATTGTAAAACTGCGGGGTGGCCCGGAGCATTCACCAGTGTTCAGTTAATTAGGGAGTGTTGTAAGACTGTGGGGTGGCTCGTAGCATTCACCGGTCCCTGTTCAGCGATGAGATTGCGGTAGATCTGTAACTTGCTCGAGGATTCCTTCAGATGATTTAGGCCAAGGCGGGTCTGTTCGCAAGGCTTTGAGAGATCCACAACATGTTTGGAATCGAGGATTGGTAGGTCGTGGGAGACCGGGTATGAGGTAAGACTACAGTTGGTCTTGTAGCATTTAGCTTAGCATCGGGCTTGGTGTCGAGATGCTTCGGGTAATTATTTCCGGTCGAAGTTTTCTTTCGGAAGTCGCATGGGGCGACTGTGAGGTTGTTCTTTGGCTCAACAACTGAACAAGAATCCGGTATTCCAAATAGTTAGCAGATAAGTTGAGACCAGGTAGGTCTCGGTTACCTTTGGAAAGCAGATAGGAGGCATCATGATGCTTCGGGCAGTATTAGTGATTTGGGGATTCATGTGTGTGGAGTAGCTTGTAGATCGAATGTGCTAAGTCACCTGCAGTTTGGATTAAATAATCTCAGAGTAATTGATTTGACCCTATTACGCAACTATCATTTGAGTCTAACCGCTGTAGGGATGAACCTTCTACTCGAAGGATTATCTGAGCCTTCTGTTAAGTATAAGGTGTTAAAAGCTCAGGTTGAGGGCTTGCTTGTCTGTTATCGTCTGATTGGGGATGATCCCCAGTGTTGATAGTGGATAACTCAGGTGGGCTATCGGAGCAAAGTAAGGGTGTGGTTCAGTTCAATATGAGATCAGTTAGTTTTTATTACGCTGATGCCCATTTGGTGCGGGATTAGAGTATCGGCGTTTGGCCGAGAAGCGGAGACCGGTTGATTATGTGGATTTTTATTCATCTTAGTTGCTGTGGGGGAGTGCATCATGAAGTAGAAACGGGAGTTGATTTCGAGGGCAAAATCTATTTTAAGAGGGGGATGTTACACATGTTATGCATGATAAAGAACATAAAATATAAAGAGAGAATTGGAGCAGACTCCCCTGGGATAGAAGTGGCGAGGTTGATATTTCTTCTTTCGAGCTCCATCTTCAACTGACTTTGGCATGGGAACAACTCATCCATGCCTTGGGTGTCAAACGTCTTGTGTGGTACAACTCCTAATGTACTGGAAAAAGACTATTGGAAAGCCTTGAAATTGGACTTCAAAAATAATGACAATGCCCGCCCCGAATGGAATCAAATCGTTGACTCGAAAAAAATTGATTGAGCAGAAACACACCGAGTTGTAATTGGACAACTCATCGTGTTGAAATTGAACTCGTAAAGAAATCACGATTTTCCTCTGGAACTCACCGAGTTTCGGTTTTGACCTCGACGTTGAAGGTTCAGATGTGATTTTTACTCCTTTCTGCTTCAGGTCCGATTTCTTGGTCAAAAAGGGTATTAATGTAATACACCTCTCTATATTCTTTAGTAACTTGACTCTCTTTAGCAATCAAAATGACCGGACTAAAAATATCGCTCAAAGTCTTCTAATTTTCTCGTTAACGAATCGACCCCTCACTTTATCCTCTCACACTTTAATTTTCCATTCTATTCTCAACCTAACTTCTGCAAGATCAAAAACAAAAAAACTACATAATAAAAAGGAAAAACAACTATTAAATTTAAAGTTCCTAAATTATCTTACTTGCTAGAAATTTTTAAAGCCAAACAAACCAAAACAAATAAAAACACACAAAACAAATAAAAATTGTGTCAAACACTCAAACACAAATAAAATGAAAAGGATAATTAATCATTTTCTTCTTCTCCTCTAGCTCCATTTCCTCCGGCTCCTCCTTTCCTATCTCTCCAAATATCCTCCCAACATGGAATGTACGGATATGGAGGATGAGAATTGGGGCGTTGCATGTTCATTTGGCTCATCATAAATTCCAAGGTCATATGGGTGTGATTCACCCCACGGGCCAAATTGTTTTGAAATTGCCTCATGGACAAGTTGTATGGGTACATTGGCCTTTCATCTTCAACGGGTATCACAGGTGGCTCCTCATGCACGGGTGCGGGTCGAGGCCGAACTCTTCTTCCCGGTTCCTCCGGTACAAAAACATCATCATCATCGATGATAGAAATATATCCCCCGCCATTGTCTTCTACAATTCTCACCCTTTCGTATAGAAGAGGACTAAATGGGCGTGTGTGCATCATTGTTAAAAAAATTTCGGCCCCGTCCTCAAATATCCTGTATGACCTCGCCAAATTTGTCACAAACATGCCCCCAAAAATTTGTGATGCCTTCCTATCCTTTACCCCTTTCTCCGCCAAGTACTTCGCCAAGCAATATGGTATATTACAAAAGGTGTTGGGCACGATGATGCTCCATAAGAAAAATATATCAAGGTTTGGAATCTTGTCATCGTCTTTCCTCATATAGATTGTGCTTCAGATGAACCGGTGAATGAGTCGGTGGACCGGTGACCGGATACTACCCTCTTGTCACCGATGGAATATACACCCTGTTTGCAATTGTTGTCCACCAATTTGGTCCATTAACCCTATCTGGAAACTCCCTATGACAATGTTCTAGAAATGTACCAATAGCTTCTGTCATGGCCTCAGACCTATTGTAGAGACCCATCCTCCATACTAATTCAGCAATGCTACATTCCCTATATGCTCCTCCGAAACAGAAAGTAAAGTTGTGTATATCAAAAGGATCATCACCCCCCCCCTCCCTAAATTGAACCGTGACATAAAACTCCAAACATAGTTCTTTGTAAACTGGCTCCTGTATTTGAAACAACCTCCTCCAGGCAGTGCATGTGACCCTCACCCCATCATTCATAAACGCCTTTGTCAAATATGGGTTCATGGATTTAACTAACCAACCTGCTCTAACCATGTCCATTCCACTTCGTTAGCAATATAGAACTCCTTTTTTTTCAACTTCTCTAATTTGCTTCTCCATTATGTCAAAGTTCTTTGAGAGACAACTTGTGGGAAGTTGTAACAAGGAAAATCCCCTTGGTCCCTAGGAACTTGTTGGCCTCTTCCACCTCTCCTCATTTTTTCTGCACAACAAACAACATAGGAGACAACCCAATACCAAAGGAAGTTAAAAATAAAATTTTAAGCAAATCTGGAATTCTGAACAACAAACTCACCGAGTTTGATGAACATTTCGAGCAAACTGTTCTGAATCGAACCCATACGAATAAACCAACTTCAAACAAGTTCAGGGGTTTGTTTAGAATACTATAATATGCATTTAATCATAAGAAAAACCGGTTTAAACAACCTTATTTGACCAATATCGAAACCCTAGAATTTATGCCAAGTTCAAAAATCGGGTTTTTTCACCCAAATTAAACACCAAACTCATAAAAATCTTAACTTTAACATGTTGAGGGACTAAAAATCTTACCTTTGTTGGAGAAAATCGAGTAGAACCGTAAGGATTAGAAAAATTGTTTCTCTTGAGAGAAAACCCGGCGAGTTTTGGGTGTTGCAGGTAAAAACGATCGATTTTGCCTTTTTAGGGTTAAAACCCCTCTTTCACTGAGTTTAAAAACTTATATATTTTCGGTAATTAAAAGGGTAACACGCAGAGTTGGGGAACCAAATCGCCGTGTTGAAACGGGTTCCTGGACAAAATCGTGAAAAATCACCCAAACACGGCGAGTTGACAGCTCATACTCGCCGAGTTTGGGTTCAGAACAAAAAAAATTTTATAGTTTTTCACAAAATTTTTACCACACCCCACACTTAAGCATTGCTTCCCCACAAGCAACATTTAAATTAATTGAAGATTAAGATTAAAAATCCTTAACAAAACACAAATAAATAAAGGAAATAAAAGATGAAAATTAAAAGAAAGAAAAAAGAAAAGAAAGCAAACTCAAATTGTCGTTGTAGTATAGTGGTAAGTATTCCCGCCTGTCACGCAGGTGACCCGAGTTCGATCCCCGGAAACGACGCCAAAAACTTGATACGTGTGGAATGTACTAGTTTTAATCCTAACTAACTTAAACACAAAAACAAACACACTGAAGGCATTGTACCTATCGATTAACAGTTTAGTGAAGGCAAGTATGGTATCGAACTCAATTAAGGGTAAACAATTAAAAATATTACTAATATTATCTAAATAAAACAATTATTGAAAAGGGGTTTTCTCTAGTTTTGCAAGACTAGAAACTTAAGCAATTACTAAACACTTAGCAAAGAACAATTAACAACTAAAAGAGAAGCCAAAGGCAACTAGATTCAGTAAGATTAAAGAGACTTCCGTCTAACGACCCAAAAATCAAGGGTAAAAATTTTATTTTTGTTATAGTCAAAACACATATATCTTTTAAATCCAAGCATTCCAAAAACATTGTTAATTAAAACATTTATCAGAGTTCCTCCCAAAATCACATATTGCGGAAAACATGGGCGTGTGCGTTGCGATCAAGTCGGGCCCTTCCTTTCCAAACCGATGATACCTGAAACCATAAACAAAACTATAAGCACGAAGCTTAGTGAGTTCCCCAGAGCATACCCCACATAATCCATATAGTCACATAACCATACCAATCACATAAGCCAGATAAGCCACATATAAGGATGCCATGGAAACCCTCCAAGGTCTTACAGCGGGTGCCATGGGAACCCCCACATGGTCTTAGCCCACTACCATATAAACCATACATACAACATATAAGGATGCCATATAAACCATGCATACAAACATATAAGGATGCCCTGGAAACCCTCTAGGGTCTTACTCCAGGTGCCATGGGAACCCCAACATGGTCTTAGCCCAAGGATGCCATGGAAACCCTCCAACTTCTTACACCCAAGTGGAACCGAACACTTGGAGCTCGCTATACGAGAAAAGACCCTTCTATAAGCCACTAATGATTCACAGCATGCAAAAGACATAAGATACTCCCCAAAGATACCGCCATAGATGATATAATCACTACCCAAAGATAACGCGAACCCAACATACTATAAGATTCAAGGCAACAAGAAACTGATAGCAGCCAAACGATTCGTAAACGATAACACACCCGCCAAACCACCTGATGGAGCATTGGCTTCCCTTGCCTCCCCTAGAGAATAATCTCTTCTGACATGATCAACCTGCTACGCTCGTAGCAACCCATACTTCTGGATTGACAAGCTCCATTGTGCTTTTCTCGCACACGCTACACCGACCCCGACCCTGCTAGCCTCTCCAACCCTGTTCAGAAGTCTTAGGTCTCTTCCTGAGACCCTCCACTAAATACACCTGATCCTCTCTCCCCGAGGTACCCCGAATCGATCTCCCACCCTTGGACTCTGGGATTCATATCATTCAGGGTCTGGACCCCAAGGCATAGTCTCCAATCCCGAAAGTGCAATAGATCGCACAATCAATCCCCAACAACTCCTTGCCGCCCGATACAAGAGATCCAAGGCTAACCGAACCTTAGCTCCTATGGGGTACGGACTAGTGCGGAAAACCCTTTTCTTCTCCTTAATCCAACGCGAACTCAAAACCCTGGCAGTCCTTCCTCTGACTGGCTCACTGCCGGAGCTGGGACCAAACCTTGGTCCTTGCCCATGCATGCTCATCCTCATCCTGCAAAGCAGCTATTCCCACGGTCCAAGCATAACCAAGAATTCTCCTTCCCATAAGATTCTTAGATTCTCCAAGACTCCCACCGATTCGAGTATGGATCTTGTGCTTTCAGTAGTACGGGACCAGTACTACCTTCTACACCTATCCATACTTTCCTCAGCAACCCTCCTGAATCCCCTAAGTCACTTCCTCAAACCAAAGAACCAACCTCGCCAAATCGCCTCACAAAACTCACTGGAGCATATCCTAGGCCTTCCTAGGTTCCCGACCTCACCCTACCATCAGCTGCTGAAGAACTCCGCCAGCCATCCACCTCCTGAATAACGTCATATTCACTTAGTAGCTGACTCCCATCACCCAAGAGTTCCATAAATCACAAAGCAAGCAACATTCATGCAGTAACTCTCCAACCCATGAAACTATCATAGAACATTCAACCCACATACCACAACTAATGCTATCCAAATCCACCCTCACTGCCGAAGTCCCGCGAATAAATCTCTGGCTGCTGGCTGCCCGATCCCCGAACTGTCAATCATCAAGACAAAACCCAATTAACCAAGCCCAAGTCCTTTCATAATGGCCCACGATTCTTCCCTTGCTAATGGGCCTAAAGTCCATATCCAAAACTATTAATGGGCCACATGGCCCAGTAAGGCCCAACCAAAACAACCACGGCCCAAAACAGATTAATCGGACCACTAACCCAAAATATGACTAGGCCCAAAACTGATTAAGGCCTAAAGAGTCTACAAGCCCACACGAAGCCCAAAACCAACTGGGGTGTGTACGCCAAGCGTACCACTTCAGTACGCTCAACGTACTAGTTCCTTAAGCAATACACGATGCATACATGCTACTACGCGCGACGTACAAGTCAGACATGCACAAACGACCATTAATCTCTTAATGGTTGGTATTTTAGCGTCCACTTTAGATATGAGTCCACTAAGATGTCTTAAGACATAAAGTTGGCAACTTTATGCCCTTGCATGCTCCATATGTTCCGAACAACCCCGTATAACCCATTAAGACCTTTCCAAGGGTCTTAACTCATGCATGAGGTCAAAACACTCATCAAGACTGCATTTTCTGGTATGAATGAACTAAGGGACCTCATATCTACTCTTCCTAAGCTCTGGAGTTTCTCAAACTCCTAAGAGATGATCCATGAATACAAATGGGACAATATAGAAAACCCTAGCTCACTCTAATGAATAATATGGCAAGATTAAAACTTTATACCTCCAGAAGATAGATCTAGGTGCACAAAGCTTGGATCCAAAAGCTCCAAGTCAAACAATGACTCTTCAAGAAGTTCCTTCTTCCTCCTCAAGCACCAAAACACACCAAAAATCACATTGAAGCTCTATAATCACTCAAATGGGGGCTAAGGGTTGATTTCTAGGGTTTAGAGGGATGGAGGTTGAAGATATTAGGGTTAGGTTATGAGATAAGGAGCTTAAATAGGGTCCAAGACCCTATAATAGGGTTACGATGAGACTGGCGTATGCCTAGCATACTCCAAAGAGCATTCGCGGCCATCCTGGTCAGTACGCCCATCGTACTGCAAGGTACGCCCCGCGTACTGCCTTCTTCACTAGTACACCATAACTTCTTCATTATAAGCCCGATTCCGAAGATCCTTATATTCACGGAAAGATAATGATAAGCCCTACGCTTCTATCAACTCATACCTTTCTTAAGACCTTCCGAACAAAAATCCATTTTCCACAAAAGCCCGAACTGGCACTTTACCAGAAAACCCATACGCTCCAAAACACGAACCGAACACCCGAATCACTTCTAATACATAACCCGCACCCAAATAGGCCTAGATCTTACCTTTTCAAAAGCCCTAATCCTTATGATGACTGACCTTCGGGCCACAGCCTCAGACTAGGAATTGATTCGGAACAGGATGTTACAATCTGTTTAGATTCGATTCACTTATTCCTATGGTTGATTTCGTGGCAAGTACAATGGATTAATTTATCATAAATTTCCGATTTCTAATGGGATTAGGTTCATGTTCACTATTACTAATCCTTTAGCAAATAAACCAATTCAAGCAGTGATCAAGTGATTAAATCAAAGAATTTACTAGTGTTCAATTCAAATCAAGCAAGACTTGTAATAATAGCTAATCAAATTTGTTGGTTTAATTAACTCATATATGGTTGATCATCATACATGCTCACACATTAATTTACTTATTTTCTAATTAACCCTAGGTTATGTTCACAACACTAGGCTTACAATCTTGTTTTCACAAAAACCGTAAGATTCAAGTAATCAAGCATATGCTCATACAACTCAATATAATTAGTCATTAACATAAAATAATTGTCATTAACACATAAGGATCTTTTAACAAACTTAACAAGATAAATAACCAAATCAAGATAATCCAAAGCCACTAGTCAAACCATAGTCATAAGATCATCTATTCTAAACGAAAGTATGGTGTTTTAGCCCATAACTTCAGAAAATAAACACATAAACTCAAAATCTAATGTTGTAAACATGATTCACACAAAGAATTAAGAGAAAAGTAATGATTAATTGCATTTGATCTTTTCAAAAATAGCCTCTAGTCGAATTATGAGTTCCAAAGCTTCTTGAGAATGTCTCTGGCCTCCAAAAGTCTCTTAAAGCCTGCAACCAACGTTAGGGTTTCGAACAGAAACGATCCTTACATAGATTCTGAAAATAGGCTCAACACGTCTAGTAGGACGACCCAAACTCGCAGAGTTTTTCATTAAAATCGCGTGTACGGAAAGACACTATTTTTTCGGGATTCTTCATATCAACTCGTCGAGTTTTAGGATAAACTCGCCGAGTTCTATTTCAATTTTGACTTCTTTCTTCAAAATCCAAATTTCATGCTGCCAATCGCTAAATCCGCTTCCTTTTCCTTCCGAGCATGTCTTTTTTGCTAAAAATGAAATTTTAAACTAATTAAGTACCTTTTGTTCAATATTTGAGACAAAAACAACATAAAGTATTAAGATAATGCACGCATTTAATAACTAAATATGTCCATATTAAAAGCGGTTAGGATAACTGGCTTTCACCTAGGTGACCCGGGTTCGTTCCCGGCAACGGCGCCAAAAACTTGATACGTGTGGAATGTACTAGTTTTAATCCTAACTAACTCAAATGACGGGTTTCCTCCTGCAAGCGCTTCGTTTTGTGCGAGTCTTGAGATGGACTCTGAACTTAATAAAGTTCTAATAAAATCAATGACAATCCATCCGTTTCATTGAACATTTTTTTTGGACCAATTTGTAAAATACGGCTCTTTGCTTCTAAAATTTGCCAAGCGAGCTTGAATTCAGAAAACCCAAGAAGTTTGATCAGGGTTGGAACCGATTGGATATTAATCAGAAATGGATCGCACTTCAGAACTTTCTCTAAAGTTGGAATCTTCACCCCATGCTTCGAAACATAAACCAGAAAAACAGGGGCCACGTCGTGTAACAACCCGTTATTTCGAATCAATGTAATAGTATAGATCAATTTGTAGTTCTTTTTAAAATAATAAAGAGAAATTTTTGAATACTATGTGCATTTACATAATCGACCCTCAAAAATGAAATGTTAAATAAACTTGTTTGGGATGAATATAGTGGTAGAGATCGTGTCAAGGATTCCAAAAATATAAAAAACGCCCAAATTCGAATTATAACGAAGAAATTATAATTTTTCTAAGTTTCGACACATCAGTACACAGCCCGAAATTCAAAATAAAGATCGGACGATTTTTCGCCGACACAACCTAAACGAGAATCGAAGGTCTCGTCAATAGTAATACAACGGTAAAAAAACAGACGAAAACGGACATCGGGTGAAGAAGTTATGAATTTTTAACGGATTTTCCTGTCCCGGTCTATTAAAAATAATAATATTAAAAATAAAGTCAAAATTAGCCGACGAAGTCTAAACAAAAGTTGTAGATTATAATCGCACCTACGCGTGGATATAGAAAATGTCGAAAACGGAGCTCGTATGCGAAAGTTATGAATTTATAAAGTTCGGGGCACAAAAATAGAGAAATTTCGCATAGGCAAGGTCCGCGTTCGGCCACGTATCACCTTCGCATGCGAGACGCGTGTCCGCCTCGTGTCCGAGCTGGTGACACATCCGAAGTGCAGCCCAATCCGATTCCGACGTGTGTCCAGCGCTGTGGCGCGTCCGAACTCTAGCTCGTGTCCTCCTACGAACCGAGACGCGTGTCCTCCTCCCCCCTTCGGTCCGAACCCTCGCAACCTATATAAGAGGTTCGAGATCTCCCGGTTCCTTCACCTCTTTTACACCATTTTCACACTTTTTCACTTCTTTGACTTCCATAAACCTCCTTACAAACCCCCGAAGTCCCAGTAACATATCTAACACCCGAAGAACTTCCCGAGGCACCAGAAGTCCACAAGAAAAGAGTCTTTCGGTTTCTAACTTGACCCTCGCAAAGCTCGGTTTTCAGCAATAAAGTCTTTTCTAGCAACGAATTGCTGTCCAAATCACCATCTTTTTCAAGTGAGTTCATACCCCTACTTTTTACTATTTTTCACTATTTTAAGGGGGAAAATACAAGTCTAACACAAGAATATTGTGTTTACAAATAAATGATTTCTAAATATTTTTAAAACAATTTTAAATGTTTTATACATTCTTTTAATATATATTTTACCAAAATTATATTTATATATATATATATATATATATATATATATATATATATATATAATATATAAATATATGAATATAAAAGTTATTTCAATCAGATTATATTCCCTTTGTAATATGTTGAACAAAAGGGGATACTTTCATGAATATTACATGTCAAACAAAATACACATATAAATTATAATAGGTATAATTTATAGAACTCTCATACTATTTTCAATAATCAGTTATACAAAGTTTAACAATATACTCTCGTACAAATACTTTACAGTCAAGTGTATTAAAAGAGACATACTATCAGTCATAAATTTCAAAATGACTTTTTATCATTATTATATACATAATCCTCAATATGGTTTTTGTGAGATGAAGTTCACTCGCTTATTTATTTAAGAAATACTATTAAAGTCCTGATAATTATAACCAGAATCTCTGGACAGAGAGCGAGATAAATGTGTATAGATCTATACGGGATTGACAATCCCGCACTTTCGCTACAGTTAGGCTGGTATGCCTATGAGTGACAAATGTCGTTACTGTTCTAACGCCCGTAAAGTGTTGTATCAGGCTTACTAGTCTTAGTATGGTTATAATAACTCACAAAGAGATATGAACAATACGATTAGTGTATGAATAATTACACCAAAGAGTACCTATACAACGTACTGGTTTTACAATAATACGAATTACGGTATAATACTACTACTTACAATTACAGCTGGTAGAACCAGGCACACTCACATTTACAGGGTTTTCAAAAAGTACAATCATACTTATAGAAGACAGTTTTATGGTATTAAAACTACTCTTCAGTTGTAATAGAAAATATTGGATTTTCTGGGACATTAAATATACTCACTATTTCAAGGAACAGAAAACAAGCTTTTAAACATAAATACTTATGTACTCACTCGACTAAAATGTTGATACTTTTTTTTTTAAATACTTGTATTCTCAGGGAATCAGTAAACAGGTACATTCCCGGGATTTTTGAGAAGACGGAGCTGTATAGATTCATGTCTTCTATCTTTTGCTATATTTTGGTGTCAATATACTTTGATTGAACACACTATGTAAAACTATTATTTCTTTAAATGCAATGTTTGTTGTACTTTGATTACTATAATGCATGTGTTGTGATACTTAAACATGAAGTCATCCACCCTTGCACGTTTCCGCCGCTCCGGTTTGGGGGTGTTACAGATTGGTATCAGAGCCAGGTTTATAGTGAACTCAGTATATCAATTCATAAAAGATATACAACTATAAATACAATGGGGCCGGAGTGCTCTGACTACAAGTATACTTTTAAAATATAAGTATTTTATAAGAAGTATACTAACACTCACACATACAGAAATAGTATCACAGTAATAACTACATAAAAATATTTGGATGTTGGACACTACAGTTAAACATGGATAGTTATGTAATCGTATTTGGGATAAATATAGCCTGATCAACTATATTTATTTGAGATATGATCAACATGTGTTTGGGAGTGATGGTAGTGTTGCGACAAGTCTAAAACTTACCAAACTCTACTAATACAGAAGAACTCTAGAACAGAACACAAATTTAAAATACTATAGGAGTATTTTGTAATATTATAAAACTACACTATTTCCATGCATCTTACCTTTAATTTCTCGTATAGACTTTATGGAAGGATATCCTCCACTTGGAGATCCCTAATTCCCTGGTCAAGGGAATTATGGATGGATTGAAGAAGATCCGGAGGAGGATCCAGAAGAAATAGTAGAAGAGGAAGAGGAACCAATGGAGGAAGAAGAAGAAGAAGATTCTGATGGCACTGACACAAAACCTAAAGTTTACAACCCCCCACCAGTCGTCCAACACCCTGCAATAGGACAAGATTTTCAAGGACCAACACCAGCATGGGCCGCATACTTGCACCACTGGAGTCGACAACAACGACAACGCCCTCCTTACGGGATGGCAATAGGTTTTTATGACCTCTCTCGAGGAGGTTCAGCCGACAGGGTCTCCCTGGCATAGTACACCGCATTGCTCACCAACTGATCAGGCGCGAATTTCAATAAACTGAATCCTTGAAGTAAATGAAACTGCCCAGATTAAAACTGCTGATATTCGTCGTCTAGATGAAGTTCATGACCAAACCCGAACTCACACCGAAGTACTACAAAGACAAGTGGATGCTGCCCAAGATGAATTAAGAACACTAAGGGAGCATCAGATTGCCCTGGGAACGCGTTTAATGGAAACAGAACACCAGGGAGCAGAGTCAAGTGTTCGGCGTAGTACTTGCCGCAAGTATTATTTATACTACTTCCAATTTTTATATAAGCTAGGACTTCGAATATATATGTTAATACTAATCTTATCTATGTAAAACCCAACCCTGTTAGTAGACTTCTATACTAATCAGGGAAATGTAATGCTGTCAATTTTTCTTTAAACTTTGATGTACTTTAGACCAGTAACAAGGTCAGACTTTCCAGTAACATTTTGTATCAATATATATCAAAGTAATTGACTAGCATTTTACTACATTGGTTATCACCATCAAAATTCATAAGTTTATCTTTTATTATATAAACTACTATTATGAATTGAATGCAAAACACATTTAAAGTCGGTCATAATGCAAGTAATAAACTAAAATTTTTAGTTATTAACACCCGACTTACAATCATTATCAAAAACTTATCACCTATTCATTTCTTTGGCAGAAAGATGCCTCCAAGAAGAAATCCAATGCATGAAAATATCAATGTAGCTCCGACACCACCTCCACCTCCACCACCCCCTCCACAGTTTGACGTTGCTATGTTTCAAGCAGCGATCATTGCAGCTATGACAGCCGCTATGTCACATATAAATACAACTGGTGCTAGTGGATCTGGGAGTGGTTCTCATCCCTCCAATCACGGTGAAAGTCATGGACACCCATGGCAGTGTACTTATAAGGACTTCACAATTAGCAAACCTAGAACCTTTAATGGTACTGGGGGAGTCATGGCACTAACCCAATGGATAGAGAAAACTGAAGCAGTCTTTGAGATCTGCTCGTGCCCCGAAGGGAGTAAAGTAAAATTTGCTGCTTGCACCTTTTCTGAACGAGCTTTAACATGGTGGAATGGCCATGTTAAGTCACTAACTCTTATAGTGGCTAACTCAATGACCTGGGAAAATCTGAAATCAATGATGATGCAAGAATATTGCCCAAGGGGCGAAGTTCAAAAGCTCGAACAAGAGCTTTGGGGCCTTACCATGACAGGTTCCGATATAGTAACATATACTAATAGATTCAGTGATTTAGCAATTTTATGTCCTGGAATGGTTGCTCTGGAGAGAAAGAAGATCGAAAGGTATATCTGGGGACTATCACCTCAGATTCAAGGAAGTGTGTTAGCTTCCAAGCCTGTTACATTTGATAATGCCAAACAACCGGCACAGTCACTAGTTGATCATGGAGTCCGTCAAGGTTTCATGACCGCCATTCCAGAACAACCCAAAACAAACAAACAATAACAACAACAATAAAAACAACAACAACAGCAAGAAAAAGCCCTGGAACAAAAGGAAGGGTCAATCTTCCCAAGATCCTTCCAAGAAACAACAGATAGTGGCAGTTCATGCTGCTACTGTTCCTACTACTATTCCTGCTACCATTCCTGTTACCCCTACCCCAGCAAAGCAGTATGCTGGAAATTTACCGAACTGCAACATATGTAATTTCCATCACACAGGAAATTGTCGTGAAATGCACTGTAAGAATTGAAACAAAAAGGGGCACACTGCCCGTTTCTGTAGGTTACCTGCGCAACCAATCACTCAAGTTCCTGACGTTGGAATAAGCCGAACATGTTATGAGTGCGGTGAAATTGGACATTTCAAAAAGGATTGTCCAAAGGAAAGGAATTTCGGTGGTGTGGGAAGAATATTGGCTATTGGTCACGAGGAAGCCGTTGCGGATCCTACGGTGGTAACGGGTACGTTTCTTCTCAACAATTCATACGCCTGCATTCTATTTGATAGTGGTGCAGAGAAAAGTTTTGTGAGGCATAAATTTGAACACCTACTTAAACAAAATTCTCAACCACTAAAAGATACCTTCACTATAGAAATGGCCAACGGGAAAACCGAGTGCACTGACAATATATACATAGGATGTACCCTTACTCTAAATAACTTTTCTTTCTCGATCGACCTGATGCCAGTATCCATAAAAAGTTTCGACGTCATTATTGGGATGGACTGGTTAAGTCCTAATCGTGCTGACATCCTATGTTACGAGAAATCAATTCGCCTTAACTTACCCAGTAACGAAACCCTTATCGTTTACGGTGACAAATCTGGCGCAAACCTACAAATCATTTCCTGTATCAAGGCGCAAAAGTATCTTCGCAAGAATTACTATGCCTTCTTAGCTCATGTGGTAGACAAGAAACAAGAAGTGAAGGACTCCGAGAGCATTCCCAAAGTCTGTAATTTCCCCGACATTTTCCAGATGATCTTCCAGGAGTCCCACCTGAAAGACAAGTCAAATTCAGAATCGACTTAATCCCTGGAGCTACCCCCGTAGCCAAATCACCTTATCGTCTTGCACCCTCAAAAATGCAGGAATTGTCCAGCCAATTGAACGAACTTCTCACCAAGGGCTTCATAAGACCAAGCTTCTCACCTTGGGGAGCACCAGTCTTGTTCATGAAAAAGAAGGATGGATCATTTCGCATGTGTATAGACTACAGGGAATTGAATAAACTTACCATCAAAAACTGATACCCTTTCCCTCGAATCGACGACCTATTTGATCAATTTCAAGGGGCGAGTTTCTTCTCCAAGATTGATCTGAGATCAGGATACCATCAAATGCGAGTCCAGGAGACTGATATTCCAAAAACTGCTTTCAGAACTCGCTACGGTCACTATGAATTTGTAGTGATGCCCTTTGGTTTAACAAATGTACCTCCATTATTCATGGACCTCATGAATCGTGTGTGTCGACCTTACTTAGACAAGTTCGTTATCGTTTTCATTGACGATATACTAGTCTATTCCCAAAGTAAGGAAGAACACAGCCAACACTTGCGACAAGTCTTGGAAACCTTAAGGGCAGAGAAATTGTACGCGAAGTTCTCAAAATGTGAATTCTAGATTCGAAAGGTGGAGTTCCTAGGTCATGTAGTCAGCAAGGAAGGGATACATGTTGATCCATCCAAGATCAAAGCTATCGAAAGTTGGACGACCCCACGAACCCCAACAGAAATTCGTCAGTTTCTAGGTCTCGCTGGCTACTACATGAGATTTATTCAAAACGTTTCAAAGATCGCGAAGCGACTCACCACCCCGACTCAGAAGGGTATAACCTTCAGTTGGGAGGAGAAACAAGAAACTGCTTTCCAGATCCTAAAACAAGCCCTATGCAGTGCACCGATCTTGTCCCTTCCAGATGGGACAAAAGATTTTGTAGTTTACTGCGATGCATTCAAGCAAGGGTTAGGCTGCGTTCTTATGCAACGAGGAAAAGTCATATCTTATGCCTCGAGACAGCTTAAGAACCACGAGGTCAACTATACTACGCATGATCTCGAACTGGGAGCCGTGGTTTTCGCTTTGAAGATCTGGAGACATTATCTATATGGTACAAAATGCACAGTCTTTACTGATCACAAAAGGCTCCAGCACATTTTTTATCAGAAAGAACTAAACATGAGATAACGACGTTGGGTGGAACTACTAAACGATTACGAATGTGAAATTCGTTATCATCCTGGTAAAGACAATATAGTAGTTGATGCCCTTAGCAGAAAAGAATACCCGGTACGTCGAGTAAAGTCGTTAACCATGACTATCCATTCACACTTATCCACACAGATCAAAGAGGCTTAACTTGAGGCCTTGAAACCCGAAAATGTGGCAGGTGAATCTTTAAGAAGAATGGACAAGAATTTAGAAATCAAAGGTGATGGAGCCCGATATCTCATCAACCGAATCTGGACACCAAAGTTCGGTGGTTACAGAGAGATTATCATGAATGAAGCGCACAAGACAAGATATTCCATTCACCCAGGTTCAGACAAGATGTATCTGGACCTTAAGAAACTTTATTGGTGGCCAAACATGAAAGCCAAAATTGCTACCTTTGTGGTCAAGTGTCTTACTTGTGCCAAAGTCAAGGTAGAATACCAAAAGCCTTCGGGTCTACTCCAGCAGCCAGAAATTCCCGAATGGAAGTGGGAGCGAATTACAATGGATTTCATAACCAAGTTACCCAGGACAACGGGTGGTCATGATACTATTTGGGTTATTGTTGATAGATTAACCAAATCCGCACACTTCCTGCCAATAAAAGAAACTGATAAAATGGAGAAATTAAGAAGGACGTACCTTAAATAGACAGTACGATTGCATGGTGTGCCGATATCTATTATCTCTGACCGAGATAGTAGATTTACCTCATAGTTTTGGCAATCATTGCAAAAGTCCTTGGGAACAAATCTTGACATGAGTACAGCGTACCATCCTCAAACTGATGGGCAAAGCGAGAGAACAATTCAAACCCTGGAAGATATGTTAAGGGATTGTGTGATAGATTTTGGTAAAACTTGGGATACCCATTTACCACTTGTTGAATTCTCCTACAACAACAGCTATCATACTAGCATCAAAGTTGCACCCTTTGAGGCTCTCTATGGCCGTAAGTGCAGATCCCCTCTGTGCTGGGCTGAAGTGGGCGATACACAACTAGTCAAGAACCAGATACCCGACAGTACTCTAACCGGTCCCGAGGTCATTCGTGAAACCACATAAAAGATTGTCCAAATCCGGGAACGGTTGAAAGCTTCTAGAGATAGACAGAAGAGTTATGCGGACAAACGACGACAAACCTTGGAATTCCAGGTTGGTGACCGTGTCTTGTTAAAGGTCTCTCCCTGGAAAGGAATGATATGCTTTGGCAAAAGTGGAAAAATAAGTCCAAGGTACATCGGAGCATTCGAGATTCTTGCTAGAATTGGTCCGGTTGCTTATAAACTCAAACTACCGCATGAACTCAGTAACATTCATCCCACTTTTCATGTCTCAAATCTCAAGAAGTGTCTGTCTTATGAGACTATTGGAATTCCACTTGATGAAATCGAATTAAACGAGAGTTTACACTTCGTAGAAGAACCAGTGGAAGTTATGGATAGGGAAATCAAAATAACAAAACAAAGCTGTATACCAATAGTGAAGGTTCGCTAGAATGCCAAGCGGGGACCTGAATTCACTTGGGAACGGGAAGATCAGATGAAACAAAAATATCCACATCTTTTCCCTAGTCCAAGAGTACCACTTTAGAAATAATTTCGGGACGAAATTCCCTCTAACGGGGGGATAATGTAACAACCCGTTATTTCGAATCAATGTAATAGTATTGATCAATTTGTAGTTCTTTTTAAAATAATAAAGAGAAATTTTTGAATACTATGTGCATTTACATAATCGACCCTGAAAAATGAAATGTTAAATAAACTTGTTTGGGATGAATATAGTGGTAGAGATCGTGTCAAGGATTCCAAAAATATAATGAATGCCCAAATCCGAGTTATAACGAAGAAGTTATGATTTTTCTAAGTTTCGACACAACAGTACACAACCCGAAATTTGAAATAAAGATCGGAAGATTTTTAGCCGACACAACCTAAACGAGAATCGAAGGTCTCGTCAATAGTAATACAACGGTAAAAAGACAGACGAAAACGACATCGGGTGAAAAAGTTATGAATTTTTAACGGATTTTCCTGTCCCGGCCTGTTAAAAATAATAATATTAAAAATAAATTCAAAGTTAGTCGACGAAGTCTAAACAAAAGTTGTAGAGTATAATCTCACCTACGCGTGGATATAAAGAACGTCGAAAACGGAGCTCGTATGCGAAAGTTATGAATTTTTAAAGTTCAAGGCACAAAAAACGAGAAATTTCACATAGGCAAGGTCCGGGTTCGGCCACGTATCACCTTCGCATGCGAGACGCGTGTCCGCCTCGTGTCCGAGCTGGTGACGCATCCGAAGCGCAACCCAATCCGATTCCGACGCGTTTCCAGCGTTGTGGCGCGTCCGAGCTCTGGCCCGTGTCATCCTGCGAACCGAGACGCGTGTCCTCCTCCCCCCTTCGGTCCGAACCCTCGCACCCTATATAAGAGGTGTGAGATCTCCCGGTTCCTTCACCTCTTTTACACCATATTTCACACTTTTTCACTTCTTTGACTTCCATAAACCTCCTTACAACCCCCGAAGTCCCAATAACATATCTAACACCCGAAGAACATCCCAAAGGACCAGAAGTCCACAATAAAAGAGTCTTCCGATTTCTAACTCGACCCTCGCAAAACCCGGTTTTCAGCAATAAAGTATTTTCTAGCAACGAAGTGCTGTCCAAATCACCATCTTTTTCAAGTGAGTTCACCCCTACTTTTTACTATTTTTCACTATTTTAAGGGGGAAAATACAAGTCTAACACAAGAATATTGTGTTTAAAAATAAATGATTTCTAAATATTTTTAAAACAATTTTAAATGTTTTATACATTTTTTTAACATATATTTTACCAAAATTATATTTATATATATTATATATATAAATATATGAATATAAAAGGTATTTCAATCAGATTTATATTCCCTTTGTAATATGTTGAGCAAGGGGGGATACTTTCATGAATATTACATGTCAAACAAAATACACATATAAATTATAATAGGTATAATTTATAGAACTCTCATACAATTTATTAATCAGTTATACAAAGTTTAACAATATACTCTCGTACAAATACTTTACAGTCAAGTGTATTAATAGAGACATGCTATCAATCATAAATTTCAAAATGACTTTTTATAATTATTATATACATACTCGTCAATATGGTTTTGTGAGATGAAGTTCACTCGCTTATTTATTTAAGCAATACTATTAAAGTCCTGATAATTATAACCAGAATCTCCGGACAGAGAGCGAGACAAATGTGTATAGATCTATACGGGATCGACAATCCCGCACTCAGACTGTTCGCTATAATTAGGTTGGTATGCTTATCAGCGACAAATGTCGTTACAGTTCTAACTCCCGTAAAGCGTTGTATCCAGCTTACTAGTCTTAGTATGGTTATAATAACTCACAAAGAGATATGAACAATACGATTAGTGTATGAATAATGTCACACCCCCACACCGGAACGACGGAAACGTTCGGAGGCGGAGGACGTCATGCTCAATATCATAACCATAGTGAAGAAAGTAAACACAACCATCATAAATATAATTTAAAAGGTTACATCGATGCAAAAATACATGTTTCCAAATAAATTACATATGATGTCAAAATAGTACAAAAATATGCGCCTTAGCGTCTTGCCTTCAAAACCTTGTGGTTACTTGTATTACTGAATACCTGAGAATACAAGTTGTTTTTGAAAGAGTATCAGCATTAAAGCTGGTGAGTTAATAAGCAATTTATGAATGAAAAATGGATGTTGTTCCTTAAAGTTTGTTGCAAGTTTGTTTCCAGAAAATCCAATATTTTCTAAAAGGTTTATTGTAGTCTTAACTGAACCAAGACTTAGTATATGTAAGTAAATCGTCACGCTTATGTGTGGTTTTATATTTAAATAAAACTCCTTTTTGTGAGATTTGTGAATCCCCATGAACTGTGTGTTTTGTTAATTCCCCATGCGAGTTGTTATAACCATGCTAAAACTCGAAGGCCTCGTACTCGACATTCTTCAGGCATCGGAATGTTATGACATTTGTCACCCCAGACCTGTCGGTCTAGCTGTTGCAAGCAGCTTAGGTGCGGGTTTGTCACACCCAATATAGATCTATACACAACTATCACGCTCTCCCTACAAGAGATTCTGGTTATAACTACAGGACTTTTCTGTTGTACTTAAGAGTACCCTGAAGGTGAATGTCTCACAATTTTATTCATTAACAAGTTCACGTAGTTTGTAATTAAATACCCGTTTTGTAAATCGATTGTATTACTGTTTCTTTGTTAAACGAGGTGTTCAAACTATACCTATTATAGTTTATCAAGAGTGTTTTATGTTTTAATGAAACCTTGTTATGCATGACTTTGTATTTCAATAAAAATTACATTGAAAATACTAAGTGTAAATCTTACACACTTTGCTCAACATGTTACAAGGTGTGAATAACTTTTAAACTTGTTTTGACAGTTCTATCCTTAACTATCCCTGTTTTAGAATATTTATAGAAAAATCATCGTAAGTCGAAAATTGAATCCCTAAACTCTGAGAGTTTGGAAAGAGAGTCTACTGTATTCATAAATTTTCTTATAATTTTTGGTGGTCCCAAACCAGTGTGAAAACGTTCATCTTCACAGTCTGGTCCGATTTTGTTGCTGCGGTGATAGGCAGTTTTCTAAAAATCGCCATAAATTGTAGAAAAATCATATAAATGCGTGCGAGTAGTCCTTAGAAAGGTATAAACCTGAGCTACTTGCATATTTTACATTTTTGAAACATATTAATTTTAAGTCAGATAAAACAGTTCGCGAACAGGTCACAACTTTTCTGTTGTAAGCTGTCAAGTTAAGGTTTAAATATGTTTTGGTGTTTTAACTTGTATTCCCTCCCTGAAAACTAAAGAAAACTGGAAAATGTAGGGGTATGAACTCACATTGAGTGATTTCTTGAAGAGTGGAAGGTTGAAGACGAGGAGTATCAAGTCAAGAACCCTTGATGAACACGTGAAATGTTGGATGATCCTAAGAACGATTTTCGGTGTTAAAATGTGGGTAGATGATTCAAAGATGTTATGAAAACATGGAATAACACTTGAGTTTAGATGAGATACTTACCAAAAAGTGAAGTAATAGCTCAAGAACACCTTCAAAAAGTGGCTGGAAGTAGAGAGAAAAGAAGGCTCTCTTGAAGGTTACGAAGTGTGTAAGTGTTTGATGGTGAAGGAAGTGATCAAGGAAATTCAAGAAATCCTCCAGGGATTTCCTTATATAGAAGGTTGCTGGAGCAATTTGCAAAGTTGAGAGGATGTTTGCCTTGGTTTGTGTGATGTGGATAGGGTTAGGCTAATGAGAAGGTGACACATGGAGGCAAGTGGGCACACTTGACCCACTTGTGGGGTAGAATATCCTTAGATATTTCTCTTAATGAAAATAATGATTTATAATTTAATAATTTCTTGATATATGAGTAAAATATGAGTTTAGGGAGTTTAAAATGATAAAGATATGAATTTGGTAAAAAATCCCCGTCAAAAACGGGCTTAACAGGCGAAAGTAGTCGAAAACCGGACAAAAAGGGGCGAACCTGCGAAGGTTCGGTTCTTGGTGTTGAGGACCGAGAGTGAGAAGGAAGCGAAGGGGAGTTCAGGTCCGAAGGTGAGAAGGAAGAGAAATTGACCGAAGGCTCGGTTCATTTCGGTTGTTTATGAGGTTCGGTCTCGGTGGTTCAGTTCGCTCGGAGCTGTTTCGGCTCGTCAGGGTCTCGGTCCGAAAGGGACCTTCGGTCCTCCGAAGTTCGGCTTCGGTCTATGGTAGCTTCAGTCCAAATGAGGTGTTTCGGTCTTAGCAGGGTTCGACTCTAAGAGGTTCGCTTCTTAGGGTTTCGCTTCCAAGAGGCTCGGTTCCCTTAGGGTTTCAGTCCTATAGGGCTGTTTTTCAAGTAAACTGCCCGTTTTGAGTGATTTTTGGCCAAGTTAAGGGTCGGGATGACCCGGATGACTATAAAAAGTTGAGAGAGATTTTGAGAGAGATTTGGGAGAGATTTGAGATAGATTTGATTTTAGCCAATATTAGTGTATAGACTCGCAATGCAAGGTTCGTGAACCCTTTATGCTTTGTTTATGATTGATTTAAGTCCCCAAAAGGGTCCATAGTCGTGTTTTGATGCATTTAACTCCCTTCTTAGGGTTTTACATTGCTAAACACATAAAATCTCCGAGATACTTGAATTCTTGACATACAAATGCACATTTTCATAGAATAATTTTTAACATAGAAGTACTAGTTAAGTTTGACCGGTTTGACTTGTTGACTTTGACTTTGACTTGAATTGTCGGTTGTCACATTATCCCCCCGTTAGAAGGAATTTCGTCCCGAAATTTGCATTTTGAGTGGGACTTCAAGGGTTGGGGAATAGATGTGGATATTTTTGCTACATTTGGTCCTCACATTCCCAAGTAAATTCGGGTCCTCGTTTGGCGTTCCAGCGGACCTTTACGATGGGAATGCGGCTTTGTTTCGTCGATTTTACCTCTCGATCCATGATTTCAACAGGTTCCTCTACGAAGTGGAGGTTCTCATTGATCTCAATTTCTTCCAAAGGAATGACAAGGGTCTAATCAGACAAACATTTCTTTAAGTTCGACACATGAAAGGTAGGATGAACGTTGTTGAGTTCCTGTGGTAATCGTAGCTTGTATGCCACCGGGACAATCCTGGCGAGGATTTTAAATGGTCCGATATACCTTGGACTTAGTTTCCCACGTTTTCCAAAACGTATTAATCCCTTCCAAGGTGATACCTTCAGTAGTACTCGATCCCCAACTTGGAACTCCAAAGGCTTCCGTCTCTTATCCGCGTAGCTCTTTTGTCGGTCTTGCGAAGCCCTCATTCGTTCTCGAATTTGGACGATCTTTTCTGTTGTTTCCCTTATGAACTCCGGGCCAGTGAGTGCGCTGTTAGGAACTTGACCTCTTGCTAGTTGCGTATCGCCCACCTCAGCCCAGCACAGGGGTGATCTGCACATACAGCCATAGAGGGCTTCAAACGGAGCAACTTTGATGCTAGTGTGATAACTATTATTGTATGAGAATTCGATAAGGGGTAAGTGAGCATCCCAAGCTTTACCAAAGTCTATCACACAAGCTCTTAGCATGTTCTCTAACGTTTGAATGGTTCTTTCACTCTGCCCGTCAGTCTGTGGGTGGTAGGTTGTACTCATGTCCAGTCTAGTTCCCATAGATTTTTGTAGTGACTGCCAGAACCGTAACGTGAACCGAGTATCTCTATCAGAGATAATGGATATCGGTACTCCGTGAAGTCGCACCACTTCTTTAATGTAGATCCTTGTCAGTTTCTCCATTTTATCTGTCTCCTTTATTGGTGGGAAGTGTACGGATTTGGTTAATCTGTCGACGATTACCCAAATGGTGTCAAGTCCACCCGTTGTCTTAGGTAACTTGGTAATGAAATCCATCGTAATCTGCTCCCACTTCCACTCGGGTGTCTCTAGCTGCTGAAGTAGTCCCGAGGGCTTTTGATACTCCACCTTAACCTTGGCGCAAGTCAAGCACTTGCCCACAAAGGTAGCTATTTCGGCTTTCATGTTTGGCCACCAATACAGCTTCTTGAGGTCTAAGTACATTTTTTCTGAACCGGGATGCACGGAGTAACGATTTTTATGAGCTTCGTTCATGACAACGTCCCTAAATCCACCAAATTTTGGTGTCCAGATCCGGTTCATGAGACAACGAACCCCATCATCCCTGACTTCAAGATTTTTGTCCATTCCCCTCAATGCTTCACCTGTCAAGTTCTCTGGTTTTAAGGCTTCTTCCTGTGCCTCTTTGATTTGTGCGGACAGGTGTGAATGGATGGTCATGGTTAACGCCTTTACTCGGCGGCCCGAGTATTCCTTTCTGCTCAAGGCGTCTGCAACCACGTTGGCTTTTCCCGGGTGATAACGAATCTCACATTCGTAATCTTTTAGTAATTCCACCCATCGTCTTTGCCTCATGTTGAGTTCTTTTTGATTGAGGATATGCTGAAGGCTTTTGTGATCGGTGAAGATAGTGCACTTGGTGCCGTAGAGGTAATGTCTCCAGATTTTTAGGGCAAAAACTACTGCTCCCAGTTCGAGATCGTGCGTCGTGTAGTTTACCTTGTGCGTCTTCAGTTGTCTTGAGGCATAGGCAATGACTTTTCCTCGTTTCATTAACACACATCCTAGACCTTGGTTTGATGCATCGCAATATACCACAAAGTCCTCTGTTCCATCTGGTAAGGACAAGATCGGAGCATTGCACAGAGTTCGTTTCAGTGTTTGGATCGCAGCCTCTTGCTTATCCCCCCAGACGAAAGTCACTCCTTTTTGGGTCACGGTGGTGAGTGGTTTTGTGATTTTGGAGAAGTTTTGAATGAATCTTCGATAGTAACCGGCGAGTCCTAAAAATTATCGGATTTCTGTGGGTGTTCTTGGTGCTGCCCAGCTTTCGACTGCCTTGATCTTTAAAGGGTCCACATGTATTCCTTCCTTGCTGACTACATGTCCGAGGAAATCCACTTCTCGAATCCAGAACTCGCATTTTGAAAATTTTGTGTACAATTTCTCCGCCCTCAGTGTCTCCAGGACTTGACGTAAATGCTGGCTGTGTTCTTCCTTACTTCGGGAGTAGACTAGTATATCATCGATGAAAACAATTATGAACTTGTCTAAGTAAGGTCGACACACCCGATTCATCAGGTCCATAAACACCGCAGGTGCATTTGTTAAGCCAAAAGGCATCACTACAAACTCGTAGTGACCATAGCGCGTTCTGAAGGTTGTCTTGGGAATATCCTCCTCTTGAACTCGTAGTTGATGGTACCCTGATCTAAGGTCAATCTTTGAGAAGAAACTTGCTCCTTGCAGCTGGTCGAAGAGGTCATCGATTCGAGGCAAAGGGTATCGGTTTTTAATGGTGAGTTTGTTTAATTCTCGGTAGTCAATGCACATACGGAACGATCCATCCTTTTTCTTGACGAACAAGACCGGTGCTCCCCAAGGTGAGAAGCTTGGCCTAATGAAACCTTTGCTTAGCAGATCATTTAATTGACTGGACAATTCCTGCATTTCAGTTGGGGCTAATCGGTATGGCGATTTGGCTACAGGGGTAGATCCAGGAATTAGATCGATTCGTAATTCGACTTGTCAAGCAGGGGGCACTCCTGGAAGGTCTTCCGGGATTATGTCGGGGAAATTACAGACCTCCGGAATGTCTTTGATGTTTTTCACTTCTTGTTTCTAGTGTACCACGTGGGCTAGGAAGGCGTGGTACTCCTTGCGGAGATACTTTTAAGCCTTGACACAAGAGATGATCTGAAAGTTCGTGCTAGGTTTGTCGCCATAGACGACGAGGGTTTCACCACTTGGCAGATTAAGGCGAACGGCCTTTTCGTGACATAGGATTTCAGCATGGTGTAGGCATAACCAATCCATGCCAATGATGACATCAAAACTTTTTATGGTGACCGGCATAAGGTCGATTTGGAAAGAGTGATTGTTTAAGGTGAGGGTACACCCGGTGTAAATGTCGTTAGTGTTCACTGTTTTTCCGTTAGCCATTTCTACAGTGAATGTGTCTTTTAGTGTTTGTGGTTTTTGTTTAAGCAAGCATTTAAATTGATGGCTCACGAAGCTTTTCTCCGCGCCACTATCGAAAAGAATGCATGCGTATGTATTGTTAAGGAGAAACGTACCGGTGACCACAGTTGGATCTGCAACTGCTTCCTCGTGACCTATCGCTAGAACTCTGCCCACTTCACTAGAGTTGGGGTTTCTTGCCTTCGGGCAGTCCCGCTTGAACTGTCCTGCTTCTCCACAACCATAGCAGGTTCGACTTGCCCCGGTGTTGGTAGCTTGTGCGTTTTGTTGGACTGGAGCTTTACAAAATCGAGCGATGTGCCCCTTTCTGTTGCAGTTGGTGCAATGCATTTCACAGCATGCGCCGTTGTGGTGAAAGTTGCACTTGTTGCACTTGGGTAGGTTCCCGGCGTATTGCCTTATCGGAGTTGGGGTGGCAGTGGTTGTGGCAGCGTGCACAGCAACCACTTGTTGCTTTTTGACAGATTTGAGCAGGTTGACCCTTCTTTTTGTTCCAGAACTTCCTTTTGTTGCTTCCCCCTTTTGCTTGCTCGGGAGTGGTTGTCACAGTGCCATGGCTGGCTTTATGGTCGATGAGTTGCTGTGCCAGATGTTTGGCACTGTCAAAGGTAGTTGGCTTTGAGGCCAATACGTTTCCTTGAACTTGGGGAGATAGTCCCCATATGCATCTTTCCACCTTTTTGCTTTCCGGAGTAACCATTCCGGGACACAGCATGGATAGATCGCTGAACCTTGAGGTATAAGACAGGATGTCAGAGCCTGTCATTTTGAGACCCCAAAGTTCTTCTTCCAATTTATGTATCTCGTCCCTTGGGCAATACTCCTTCATTAACATGGTTTTCAGGTCTTCCCATGTTATCGAATTAGCCACCGGAAGTGTCAATGCTTTGACATGGCCATTCCACCAGGTAAGGGCCCTTTCAGAGAATGTGCATGCTGCAAATTTGACCTTGCTTGCTTCAGGGCATGCACATATTTCGAAGATGGATTCGGTTTTCTCGAACCATTGCAGCAATGTTATGACACATCCGCTTCCGTTGAAGGTTTTGGGCCTGCCATTTATAAAGTCTTTGTAGGTACACTCTCTCGAGCGTCCCTGACTGTCCCCGTGGTTAGAATTTGTGGCCCCATTACCCGCACTACCCGCGTTATTGGTGCTGATTTGGGACATTGTGGCTGTTACTGCGGCTGTTACGACAGCTTGGAACATAACTGGGTCGAACTGAGGGGGTGGTGGTGGTAGCGCTGCAGTCCCTGCGGCGCTGCCACGTCTAGGATTTCTACAAGGTGGCATCTTCTTCCATATCAAGAATGAAAAGACAATAAGTCTTTGATAACACTCACAAGTTGAGAGTTAAAACTAAACATTATTAGTTCTTTATATGCATCATGATTCCGACTTGTAAAGATATTGTAAGACTCCATCCATACTAGAGGTCTATAGATAATGAAATATAGACTTTATGAATTTTGATAGTTTTGATTCATATGAAATGTCTGTGATAGTATCCATACCGGGCCCATCCAACAACCGTTTGATGTATAATAATTACATATAATTAAGATTAAGTAAACTTTCGAATCTAATGGGTCTGCCCTGGGCCCACCATTTCTAGGTCGACAAGGTCTTAATTATATATATAACTTTGATTTATACATCAAGCAATCATAGATTGACCACCAGTAAATTTAATCTGAAAATAATCCATGTTATGAATTTGATGTAATGTTCCCATTAAAACAAATAGCGCGTCAATTTCATTGATATAACTTAGTATACAATATTTGGGAAAATTTGACCCTACAAGGGGTCTATGCTACATCAATGTATGGAAAAATTTTGATCGCTTAACAGATCCCGGAAGTGTAAACACTTGAATCGCGAGATCGGACATAAATTACTAGAAAATAATAGTAATATTTATCTGTAAAACTAGATTAAACTGAAGCGAGTAGTGCAGACACTATTTGCGGTGGTTGAAGCTCTGAGGAACACGAAGTGAAGACACGAAGTTCCTTGTTTCCCTCATTTCAGCTCTGAATTCTACCGATTGGCATTCTGCTTCTGCCAGACGTCCTTCTAGAGTGGCTCGGTGTTCCCGGAGCTCTTGTACTTCGGCTCGGGTATCGGTCATTTCCCGTCGAAGAACCTCGGTGCGGTCTCGAGTCCGATCGTGGTCATCATCCAACCGGCAAAGACGAACGGAGTTGACTTGGCTGGTGGCACCAATTTCCATGAGGTGGCGGGTGTTCATCCTTGTTTGCTCCTCGTGGCGTGCGACACGGTGAACTATGATAGGAAGGGCTCTGTCGGCTGATCCTCCACTGCTGAGGTCGTAAAAACCTCGTTGCATGCCATAAGGAGGACGTTGACCTTGCTCTCGGCCCCATCTATGTATATTTTCGGCCCATTAGGGCGTCGGGCCCTGGAAGTGTTGCGGAGGGATAGGGGCAGGGTGTGGATTGTAGACCTCGGGTTCTGAGTCGGTTCCATCTGAGTCTTCTTCCTCTTCACCGTCTACGGATTCTTCCTCTACCATGGGTTCTTCATCCTCCATGGGTTCTTCATCTTCCATGGGTTCCTCTTCGGAATCTTCCTCTGGGTCTTCCACAATCCAACCGGCATTCCCTTGGTTGGGGAAGTAGGGGTCACCCGGCAAGTGAAATCCTGTCATTGCGCCTGTACGAGAATAGGGATAAGAGGGATATCGCGAGAAGCTTGGGTGTAAGAAGTTAGTTATTGCAATTTATAATGTGATTTATTACGGTTTTTGGTGTTAAAATACTCCTATAGTATTTTTATGTTTGATTCTCGAGGTTTTTGGTAAGTTGTAGACTTGTTGCTCATCATGATTCTTCTTCGGCATACGTCGGTCATACCTTGGCTAAATATAGTTGATCAGGCTATATTCATCCAAGATCTGACTACATACCCCGAAGTTGGATCATGGTGTCCAACTTGTCTTAATACTTTTATGTTATTGCGATTAAGATACTGAATTAATGAGTGCGATTGTAAGTATATTTTTATAAAAATACTAATTCTTATTTTTAAAATATTTTTGAAAAGCTACGTCAGAGAATTTTGTCCCGTTGTATTAATAGTTTGTATATCTTACGTGGTTCAATATACTTAGTTCACTATAAACAAAGATCTGATACCAATCTGTCACACCCCCAAACCGGAACGGCGGAAACGTTCGGGTGCGGATGACGTCATACTCAGTATCATAACCATAGTGAAGAAAGTAAACACAACCATCATAAATATAATTTAAAAGGTTGCATCGTTGCAAAAATACATGTTTCCAAATAAATTACATATGATGTCAAAATAGTACAAAAATCTGTGCCTTAGCGTCTTGCCTTCAAAACCTTGTGGTTACCTGTATTACTGAATACCTGAGAATACAAGTTGTTTTTGAAAGAGTATCAACACTAAAGTTGGTGAGTTCATAAGCAATATATGAATGAAAAAGGGATGTTGTTCCTTAAAGTTTGTTGCAAGTTTGTTTCCAGAAAATCCAATATTTTCTAAAAGGTTTATTGTAGTCTTAACTGAACCAAGACTTAGTATATGTAAGTAAATCGTCATGCTTATGTGTGGTTTTATATTTAAATAAAACTCCTTTTTGTGAGATTTGTGAATCCCCATGAACTGTGTGTTTTGTTAATTCCCCATGCGAGTTGTTATAACCATGCTAAAACTCGAAGGCCTCGTACTCGACATTCTTCAGGCATCGGAATGTTATGACATTTGTCACCCCAGACCTGTCGGTCTAGCTGTTGCAAGAAGCTTAGGTGCGGGTTTGTCACACCCAATATAGATCTATACACAACTATCACGCTCTCCCTACAAGAGATTCTGGTTATAACTACAGGACTTTTCTGTTGTACTTAAGAGTACCCTGAAGGTGAATGTCTCACAATTTTATTCATTAACAAGTTCACATAGTTTGTAATTAAATACCCGTTTTGTAAATCGATTGTATTACTGTTTCTTTGTTAAACGAGGTGTTCAAACTATACCTATTATAGTTTATCAAGAGTGTTTTATGTTTTAATGAAACCTTGTTATGCATGACTTTGTATTTCAATAAAAATGACATTGAAAATACTAAGTGTAAATCTTACACACTTTGCTCAACATGTTACAAGGTGTGAATAACTTTTAAACTTGTTTTGACAGTTCTATCCTTAACTATCCCTGTTTTAGAATATTTATAGAAATATCATCGTAAGTCAAAAACTGAATCCGTAAACTCTGAGAGTTTTGAAAGAGTGTCTACTGCATTCATAAATTTTCTTATAATTTTTTTTGGTCTCAAACCAGTGTGAAAACGTTCATCTTCACAGCCTGGTCCGATTTTGTTGCTGCGGTGATAGGCAGTTTTGTAAAAATCGCCATAAATTGTATAAAAATTGTATAAACGCGTGTGAGTAGTCGTTAGAAAGGTATAAACCTGAGCTACTTGCATATTGTACAGTTTTTAAAAATATTAAGTTTAAGTCGGGTAAAACAGTTCGCGAACAAGTCACAACTTTTATGTTGTAAGCTGTCAAGTTAAGGTTTAAATATGTTTTGGTGTTTTAACTTGTATTCCCTCCCTGAAAACTAAAGAAAACTGGAAAATGTAGGGGTATGAACTCACATTGAGTGATTTCTTGAAGAGTGGAAGGTTGAAGACGAGGAGTATCAAGTCAAGAACACTTGATGAACACGTGAAATGTTGGATGATCCTAAGAACGATTTTCGGTGTTAAAATGTGGGTAGATGATTCGAAGATGTTATGAAAACATGGAATAACACTTGAGTTTAGATGAGATACTTACCAAAAAGTGAAGTAATAGCTCAAGAACACCTTCAAAAAGTGGCTGGAAGTAGAGAGAAAAGAAGGCTCTCTTGAAGGTTACGAAGTGTGTAAGTGTTTGATGGTGAAGGAAGTGATCAAGGAAATTCAAGAAATCCTCCAGGGATTTCCTTATATAGAAGTTTGCTGGAGCAATTTGCAAAGTTGGGAGGATGTTTTCCTTGGTTTGTGTGATGTGGATAGGGTTGGGCTAATGAGAAGGTGACACATGGAGGCAAGTGGGCACACTTGACCCACTTGTGGGGTAGAATATCCTTAGATATTTCTCTTAATGAAAATAATGATTTATAATTTAATAATTTCTTGATATATGAGTAAAATATGAGTTTAGGGGGTTTAAAATGATAAAGATATGAATTTGGTAAAAAAAATCCCCGTCAAAAACGGGCTTAACAGGCGAAAGTAGTCGAAAACCGGACAAAAAGGGGCGAACCTGCGAAGGTTCGGTTCTTGGTGTTGAGGACCGAGAGTGAGAAGGAAGCGAAGGGGAGTTCAGGTCCGAAGGTGAGAAGGAAGAGAAATTGACCGAAGGCTCGGTTCATTTCGATTGTTTATGAGGTTCGGTCTCGGTGGTTCGGTTCGCTCGGAGCTGTTTCGGCTCGTCAGGGTCTCGGTCCGAAAGGGACCTTCGGTCCTCCGAAGTTCGGCTTCGGTCTATGGTAGCTTCAGTCCAAATGAGGTGTTTCGGTCTTAGCAGGGTTCGACTCTAAGAGGTTCGCTTCTTAGGGTTTCGCTTCCAAGAGGCTCGGTTTCATTAGGGTTTCGGTCCTATAGGGCTGTTTTTCAAGTAAACTTCCCGTTTTGAGTGATTTTTGGCCAAGTTAAGGGTCGGGATGACCCGGATGACTATAAAAAGTTGAGAGAGATTTGAGAGAGATTTTATTTTAGCCAATATTAGTGTATAGACTCGCAATGCAAGGTTCGTGAACCCGGTATGCTTTGTTTATGATTGATTTAAGTCCCCAAAAGGGTCCATAGTCGTGTTTTGATGAATCTAACTCCCTTCTTAGGGTTTTACATTGCTAAACACATAAAATCTCCGAGACACTTGAATTCTTGACATACAAATGCACATTTTCATAGAATAACTTTTAACATAGAAGTACTAGTTAAGTTTGACCGGTTTGACTTGTTGACTTTGTCTTTGACTTGTTAACTTTGACTTTGACTTGAATTGTCGGTTGTCACAAATAATTAAACCAAAGAGTACCTATACAATGTACTGGTTTTACAATAATACGAATTACGGTATAATACTACTACTTACAATTACAGCTGGTAGAACCAGGCACACTCACATTTACAGGGTTTTCAAAAAGTACAATAATACTTATACATGACAGTTTTATGGTATTAAAACTACTTTTCAATTGTAATAGAAAATATTGGATTTTCTGGGACATGAAATATACTCACTATTTCAAGGAACAGAAAACAAGCTTTTAAACATAAATACTTATGTACTCACTCAACTAAAATGTTGATACTCTTTTTTTTAAATACTTGTATTCTCAGGGAACCAGTAAACAGGTATATTCCCGGGATTTTTGAGAAGACGGAGCTGTATAGAGTCATGTCTTCTATCTTTTGCTATAATATGGTGTCAATATACTTTGATTGAACACACTATGTAAAACTAGTATTTCTTTAAATGCAATGTTTGTTGTACTTTGATTACTATAATGCGTGTGTTGTGATACTTAAACATGAAGTCATCCACCCCTGGATGTTTCCGCCGCTCCGGTTTGGGGGTGTGACACGTCGTGGTAATGGTCAAACCACGGCTTGGTTCTGTAACTCAGCTTGTTCTTGTTCTTCGTCTGGCCCTTCTGCCAGCAACCTTTCCAGCTCCTCCAAATCTCTTTCTAGATTAAATTCTTCATCTTGTAACTTTAGCTCTTGTGACTCAGATTGTTCTTGTTCGTTAGACAATATGTATTCTAACCATCTTCCCAATTTCATCAAATCTTCATCTGAGTCATACTCCTCATCTTCTTGCTCAATTTCCTATACTACTACCTCAAGAAAAGCATCAAGATTTGGAAAATACATAATAATAAAACTAAAAACAGAAAAATCGTAACTTTATATGAGAAAAATCTCACACAAATGATCGATAACAATTAGCAAATAAAATTAAATATTTAGAACCGTTTCCCCGGCAACGGCGCAAAAAACTTGATACGTGTGGAATGCACTAGTTTTAATCCTAACTAACTCTAACACAAAAACAAACACACGGAGGGCAGTGTACCTATGGATTAGCAGTTTAGTGTAGGCAAGTAGGGTATCGAACTCAGGGAACGGTAAACAATTAAAATATTACTAATATTATCTAAATAAAACAGTTATTAAAAGGGGTGTTTTCTCTAGTTTTGCAAGACTAGAAACTTACCAGTTACTAAACACTTAGCAAAGAATTAAAATATTACTAATATTATCTAAATAAAACAGTTATTAAAAGGGGTTTTTTCTCTAGTTTTGAAAGACTAGAAACTTAGCAATTACTAAACACTTAAGCAAAGAACAATTAACAACTAAAAGAGAAGAAAAAGACAACTAGATTCAATAAGATTAAAGAGACTTCCGTTTAGATTCGATTCACTTATTCTTATGGTTGATTTCGTGGCAAGTGCAATGGATTAATATATTATCAATTACCGATTTCTAATGTGATTAGGTTCATGTTCACTATTACTAATCCTTTAGCAAATAAACCAATTCAAGCAGTGATCAAGTGATTACATCAAAGGATTTACTAGTGTTCAATTTGAATCAAGCAAGACTTGTAATAATAGTTAATCAAATTGGTTGGTTCAATTAACTCATATATGGTTGGTCATCATACATGCTCACACATTAACTTATTTATTCTCTAGTTAACCCTAGGTTATGTTCACAACACTAGGCATACAATCTTGTTTTCACAAAACCATAAGATTTAAGTAATCAAGCATATGTTCATACAACTCAATATACGTAGTCATTAACAGAAAATAATTGTAATTAACACATAAGGATCTTTTAAGAAACTTAACAAGATAAATAACCAAATCAATATAATCCAAAGCCACTTAATCAACAAATAGTCATAAGATCATCTATTCTAAACGAAAGTATGGTGTTTTAGCCCATAACTTCAGCAAATTAATACATAAACTCGAAATCTAATGTTGTAAACATGATTCACACAAAGAGTTAAGAGAAAATTAATGATTAATTGCCTTTGATCTCTTCAAAATTAACCTCCAGTCGAATTCTGAGTTCCAAAGCTTCTTGAGAATGTCTCTGGCCTCCAAAAGTCGCTAAAATCCTCCAACAAATGTTAGGGTTTCGAGCAGAAACGATCCTTAAATAGATTTTGAAAATAGGCTCAACACATCGAGTTGGAGGACCCAAACTCGCCGAGTTTTTCATTAAAATCACGTGTACGGCAAGACACTATTTTGTCGGGATTCTTCATATCATCAACTCGTCGAGTTTTAGGATAAACTCACTGACTTGTTCTTCTATTTTGCCTTCTTTCTTCAAAATCCAAATTCCAAGCTTCGAATCACTAAATCCGCTTCCTTTTCCTTTCGAGCATGTCTTTGTTGCTAAAAATGAAATTTTAAACTAATTAAGTACCTTTTGTTCAATATTTGAGACAAAAACAACATAAAGTATTAAGATAATGCATGGATTTTATAACTAAATATGTCCATATCATTTATGTTAAATTCAATGCTAGTTTAATGGGAAAAAAAAAACCAAAAGCAAAAAGATAGAAATATGGAGGTGCTATTAGCAAATCATTCACTCTCGGCTCAAGAATGGATTGTTGATGTAGATGAAGTAGACCCCGAAATGTTTAATGAAGATCTAGGAACCGATGATAATCAACCACCTCGAGAAAGTCCAAGAACGAGGGAACTTTCCGATGAAGATTTTGAGTATGAGAGTGAGGAGCAAGTGTTAAAAGAAGACGAATATGAGTCGGATGGGGTTCAAATAATGGAAGTATGTGGAGAATATTAGAAGATAATATCTTTTATTTCTGTGCTATTTAAACTTATTATGAACTTGTTGGATGATGATTTGGTGTGTTTGTTGAACTTATTATTAACCTATTATGTTTGTTTTGGATGATAATTTGTTGTGCATGCTTATTAAACTTTTATTCTTATTTACATATATTATTAGGATTAAATTTAGATTTATTAATTTTTTGAATAATTTTCATAATAATTAATTGTCCCCAATTAATCTCCGTCTGACCGATTATTTCCTTAACCCTAGTCCATCACCGAGCTACCGTCCAGCGATTTTTGCAACCTTGATATATATATATATATATATATATATATATATATATATATATATATATATATATATATATATATATATATATATAAACACTGTTGTAAGAACCAAAGAGAATTCAGAAAAAAAAAATCATTAATTAAACAAATAAGGTAAACAAATAAGGGTAAATGAGTAATATTATACAAAATTGTTTTTATAACTGAAATAATAAAGATGGTATATCCCTTAAGCAATGGATTAATGCTCTTTAAATCATCGTAACATACTTCATATTTCATAACCCTAGGCCACCATCACTAAGAGGCTTCCACCCCAATTCCTCCAGCCGATTCTTGCACCACATCAACATTGCTGATCACAATTCCATCATTCCAGGTAATTATGTTATTTTGATAAGATTATAAATTCTTTTTTCTTGAATTTCATTCAACCCTACCCATTCAGCTGTCTTTTCTACCACTATAAACAAAGTTTAACTTGAGTGACGTTAAAGAAGTTTTGAGAAAATATAAGGCATTAATTTTTGTCCGCTCATGTGTTAATATGCGATTAGTGGCACGAACGTTATTTATTTTGTTTAAATTTATCGTAAAGAAAATAAGACAGAAGAAAGATGCAAACATGTTGTTTTTCATTAGACTATTTTTTATTTCTTTTTCCATCCATGTATTTTACTTGTGAAATTATGACATTTTATGATCATTCTTGCTTTTTGTTTACTTTTGTATTGTCATAGTTTTGATATTGAAATTTTGGTTACTTTTTAGTTTTGGTTGTCAATCAACCGTGGGTAATTTCACGTCCATGATATATTATTAAAATATAACATGTGATAATTTAATGCTTTTCTTTTATGGGCATTATCATTTTGGTTATGATACATAGATAGATTTATATCACCATATTATGTTTGTTTGTGTATCGCATGATCATTTGAACTTTGTTGTAGTAACCAACAAAAACAGAAGCCGTGTTTGCTAGTTATGGAACCAAGAAAGTTCTCGATGAATTCTTGACATAAGGGGATCGTGATCCTTTTTATTTCCTGAAAGATAAGCCTTTTGGAGCTTTGCATGATACTTTTTAATTTCTTATTCAATTATGTTACTCAATCTCCCTATTTGTCAATGTATTATCACAAAATACTAATTTTTTTAGGAAAAGTACTATATTCTATAATAATACATTGCACTTTGTATAGTGTATTATGTTGAAATACACTCGATTAGAATTGAAAATGATAATTGCATATTAGGTTTAATGATTATTCAAGAATATTTTTAAAAATTTATAATTTGTATTTTAGTTACACAGTAGTAATGGGTAAGTGTATTATGTTATTTTGGTATAATCAAATGGTTCTGTTTAAGTGGTTGGAAATACAAAAAAGTAATGCATTCTGTTAGAATTTTTACGAGTCTTATTGTTGCATTATGATAGAATTGTAGTTAATTAATCATATTTTTAATGTGCAGTTGTTTCACATGTATTACCACAAAATATTTAGCAATGCATTCGTGATATAAATGACTTGAAGAATGGATCAAAGATTGATCACACTCACATTTTAAGAATGTTGTTATTTTTAAAAATTACAGTTATTATTTTTTCAGAATGTTATAATTATTATAATGTTGTTATTAATCAAGAATGCTTTTGTGTATCACAATCACACAATGTAAATATTCGATATATTATTAGTTCATTAATAGATTTTGTATATTTTCTCATAATATTCATGTTTTCTTCTTATTTATGTTTTCTTAAAAAATGTTATAAACTTTCATTCTAATAGAATGTTCATATATAGATGGACAATTATTATGTGGATGTGGTATTAATATCGACCAATCATTTCAAAAACCTACAAAGGGAAATTTTATAATCTTAACTATAAATTGTTAAATTAATTAATATCCTTTTATATAGGAAATCAGTCTTAATTTATGCCTAACTAGGTGGGAACCGATGCGACAATTTTTATCGTTGTTTGTTCTTTGTATATGTCATTTGATCAACTATTTGTTTATAGTTTGATCAACTATTGTCCCATTTTACTGTACTGTGGCATATTTGAGTGCAAGGGCAAATTGGTCTTTCAACAAAATTGAAATATGAACAAAAAAAACATTACATAAGGGTAGTTCGGTCACAAACTATTAATGATAAAAAAGAAGATATTTTTTATTGATGAAATCAGTCAATTTTAATAAAAAAAAACTTTGCATTCAATTTGAACATAAAAAAAACTGTAAATACTGTCCCATTTTACTACACTGATGCATATTTGAGTGTAGGGGAAAATTGATCTTTCAGCAAAATTGAAATACGAACAAAAAAACTGTACATAGGGGTAGTTTAGTCACAAAACACCAAACAACTATAAGTAGAAGTTGTTGAAGTAGAAAATGGTTGCTGCTCGCTTAGAAAATGGTTGCTGCTCGCACTAACAATATCAAACATATGGTATAAACATATGGTGTGAATGAGTAGACTACCATATGGTATAGACGTCATTTGGAAGAACGCAAAATTTTGACAGTCTACCTTATTATGTGCCGTAGGCCTATCGATTGGCGTGAAAACCCCTGAAATTAGAATATATATATATATATATATATATATATATATATATATATATATATATATATATATATATATATATATAAGTACATTGTTAATTTCGAATAAATTACCTATAAATCTTATTCATTGAATTTCCATCCAATAAAATACATGAACTGTAAATATCCAAAATAATAGATAGAAATACCGCAAATGAAACCCTGCTTCATAAGCATCTTTCTTTAGTTCATTTACTCATTAACCCTACATAAAAAATTTCATTCGGTCACGATTTATGTATGTATGGATTGGATCCAACAAAGTGTTACTCACCAATAAGGATAAATGTAGAGTAAACTAAATGGAAAATTCGTGCTACCATAAGTTTTTCCTTTAACTACTAAGCAATTTTTTCTTTAAAAAAAAATACAATTATCTTACTTGGTAATTATTCGAACAACATCCAACATCATAATACAGGTATCCCACCTCCACAAATAAATGCTAGCATCTACCTGAGACACATATACATCAAGTAAGCTATAAAAATAACATACACACATAAAAAAAAAGTATAGAAACTTTGTTGCTGGAATCAAACCAAGAAAGAAGGACAGGAAATGGTCTAACATATTCACAAACGGATTCATGAACATCAGAGGGGATGTTTCTCACAAGAACCTAAACAACGAATAAAAACAAATCAATAATATTTATTCTTCCAAAAAACATAAATTAATAAGCACAATAATGTAACAGTAATCTGATATGGGCCACGCTTTTCAGTAGCAAGAAAATGCAACCTCATGTTATAACATGTCCAAAAAGTAAAGCAGGTGCGCCGCTTGTTAAATCCTCATAAGCAGCCACAAACGCCTCCTGTTATTGATGTATACATTCCACATAGAAAATTTAGTTAAGAAACCTAATCGAGAGGGAATGTAGGATTTGAATAGTACCTTGGACCCATTCGAGAAGCTGTGAAGGAAGACACAACGGTTTACAGAACCCTAGCTTTTCTTCTTCAGAAATCACATAAAACCACCACAAATAGAAAGAAATTAGAGACAACCAAAAATCAGGGCATAAAAAGAACAACAAAAAAGATAAACTTACATCAAGCTGTACACTGCCAGTCCGAATGCAATAACAGTAAAACCCTTTTGAGTTTAGGAACCAGGTCCAAAAATCAACCACAAAGACAAAAAGAGGGCGAAAAGAGAATGGACAGTGGTATAACATATTAACATTACATACCTGAGGCGAATTTGTAACTGTTGAGAAACTTTATAGTCGAATTTGTTATCAAACTAAAAACAAAAAACAAAATATGTGTTAATAGATCTTCAAAACGAAACGAAATTGAACCAACCTTGCAAATAATTATTTTCCTTTCGTCGTGTAAATTTGGAGTAATTCAAAAGATAAAATGAAGTACATACCATCAAGTTTGAAACACACGTTCTCACTCTCTGCTTTCATTTTTGGATCAATATCAGAACCCATCTACCTTAAGCAAAGCTTCCCTGCAAACATCAAAAAGGTAATTTAGATTTCTTGAGTATATGCTAATTACAACAATATTGTGTCTTTCTGTAATTATATTAATATGAACACTAAGATAAGATCAATGGTTAATTTCATACAACCTTTCAATTTGAAATGTAGTAGTAGTAGATGTGGCTCCTCCACCCAAAGACTGTTGAAAGATTTCCAGGCCTGAATTCCATACCTATCAGTTAAAAAAATGACCAAAAACCCTTCTAATCAGTTAATATACACGAAAAAATTAAAGTAAAGAAATAATAATGTAACAGGTGTAAAATCTATATTTGTCATTTTAACAAACAGCTGGTGGGCATAAATCAATTGAGGTTTTACTGAGCTTTACCTGGACTGATTCCAGATCTTCAATAAGTCAACCTTCAACTGGTAGTAAGTAATCACACAATCAAGTCGACAGAGAAGCAAGGAATCCAAACAACTGTGATTGTCATATGAAAATTAAACAGAAAAAGAAAAATTCTACCTCTATGGCTTTAATTTGAGAAAAATTAGGTTGGAGAAGCACCTGAAGGTGGGGTTGATAAATCGGAGCACCAATGGACCACTTCAACCTTTGTTGTATAAAAAACAATCAACAACCAAAAATCGTATAAACATTAGGATAAAATAAAAGCAGCGGGTCAATTAATCCCAAAACAGAAACCTGATCAAGAACGAACATAACATAACATGTAGACATCACTTTAGAGCTATTCCGAGAACTGTGAAGGAAGAAAGAAGGCGGCGGTCGAAGATCAATTGCTCTCATCTACCGGCTTCGACGACGGTGAGAGGACTCAGTTTAACATAGGAAAATGGAAGCGGTGGAAGGAACCGGAAGGCAGTAGACGTATATAGATTAGTGACGGCGGCTGTTGCTCCTCCTGCTGGCCGGTCATGGTGATCAAAAACCGATCCAAAACGGCTCACCTTCTCTAGCACCTCCGAAGGAAGAAAGAGAACAGAAGGTTTGGATGCTCATCTGAAATTTCGAAGACAAGGACGCAGGGGGAAAGATCGGGAAGCGGATAAAACCAAACGATCATCAACACGTGTATAAAGAATGTGAATATTTCCATAAAATGCCCTGGAACAAAAAACAAACGGAAACAACACATCCATGGACCATTCTTGCCAAAAAAAAAACACTCCACTTCACTGTTCAATGAAATGGTCATCTTTAATATATATATATAACAATTCATCTTCATCAACCAACCGCTAAAAATAATCTATAACCCAAATGTCACCGTTGTTGTTTCTCTCTTTCCTAGAACCTTGATATCACCAGTTTTATGGGTTGGCCTCCATCTTCTTCTCTCCATTCAGGAATAAACTCTCGATTTCTTCTGGGTTAAGGAAAAATTCTCAAATTGAACCAACTTATTATTTGATGTAATCGATTTGGAGGGTTTAGACTTGCGGTTCTCACTTGATTTGTTTTTATTTTATTTTTGTTTTTCCGTTGATGGTGATGAATGTTACAAGCCGATTATCAATACTTTACATGTATTTTATAGATGGCTTTATGAAGGTAATCAAAATTCCACAACTTCTCAATTTCAATTTGTTTATATCCGCTCTTTACGAACACTATCTATTTGATGATATAATACCCTTTGTGTAATTTCAAGGTTTTGTTTAGTTCTTTTACATGTTTACCTTTATGCGATCAAATTCTTATATTGTGTGAATTTCTATCAATTTCCATGTAGCTTTAGTTATTTGATTAAAGTAAGCATGTTATTTACCACCTAAGGTTTTTAGGAAACAATTTAATGTGGATTTTGTTACAATCTAGTTCTAATGTTTTCTTTTATTTGAAGTTTTGTACTAAGGTTTAATAGAGTTTATAATTCTTTCGAAAAGATTTCAAGAAATGTTATTAACTTCAAGTTAGAACGAAGACCTTTTTCCTTTTAAATATACATGTAGTTTTTAGATTAGTGTGATTGTTTTAGTTCTAGTTTTCATTCTTCAACTTTCTTTTGTATTGTGAAATTAAAAACATTTTAGATGTAGTTCAAAATTATCAATTTAATGTTTTTTTTTCAAATTTTTAGGTGCAAGATTGACAAGTTCACGAGGCAAGTGATCGATTATGTTACAATTACGGAAGCAAGAACAAAGAAAAATAATTGCATACTTTCATTATAAAAACTTTCAAGAATAAGAATGTTGCTCCATTCTTAAAGAATACCGGCAAATTCTTAAAGAATAATGCTCTATTGAATACTAGCTCATTATGACATTGTTTCATGTTAGCAAAAACATCACATTTATATGTTTTTTAAAAAACAAGAGTGTATTCTTGCATAATATCTTTTTGTCCTTTATTTGTTTATTTTTTTCATTCGTAAAGAATGCAGCTGGTTTATATTCTAAAAAATATATAAGTTTTAACTTTTTTTTTTCATTTTGATTATATGATTCTTATGAGAATGTAAGTATGAGGCATGAGCTTATCATTTTTGTCATTTTCTTTCAATAATTTATTATATTTCTTTTAGATTTAAAAGAAAACTATAAAGAAAGAAGTGATGTTATTTAAATAATATTCTTTAAGAATCACATTCTTTCAAAATGTTTCTCGATTCTTAAAGAATGTAATATATTAGATTATATTTACGTATTATTAAAGAACTATATGCATAAGGATTATATAAAAATTTTAAAAAAATTGAAATACTAAAATCCATAAGAATGATAAATTAAAAATCGTAAAAATTTGTGAAATCCTCGATTTTTTAAACAATAAATTAATTAAATTCTTAAAAAATACAATTAATGTGAAATGTAATTCTCTTATCAAATAGAAACACCCTTTATCATGTATTTATGCTTTTTTATGGAACAAAAGTTTCAACCCTCGATTGTACCCCTGTTTTTTTTATTACAACATTCAATTATTTACAAGGTCGAACCTAGCACAATTGTTTCAACCACCATTCATTACTAATCTTATAAATAATTAATGTAACGTCCGAAATGTCATGTACAAATTAACTTAGTAAAAATCCTTTTGGGTGCGAGACCATGGACTCGAGTACACTGGGCGTACATATGGTACACAAAGCGTACTCCAAGGGTTGCATGAGGCGGGATGTCCCCTATGTATGTTGGGCGTACCCATACGTACGTAGGGCGTACGTGAGCCAGGGGAAAACCCTAATTTTTAGGGTTTGCACCATATTTAAACACATTATACCCCTCCAAACCCTCACATAATCAGCCCCATTGCCTTTTTTAGCTAACATTGAAAACCTAATTCATTTCTCAAAGAGATTGAGCTTGTGTGTGTTTTATGTGTGTATGTGGTGCTTATTTAAAAAGAAGAAGGCTTGAGGAGAAGCATTGGACAAGAAGGAGCTTGTAGATCCAGAGGTTATTCACCATTTCCAGCTCATTGGAGGTATAAAGTCTGAAACTTGTTCATCCTATGTCTAGATCTAAGTTTGGGGAAGAATACAACATATTTTGGTGCCAAGGATGAACTCTTATGAGTAAATGCTACTTATGATGTTATGAGACGTCCCTTTTGTTATTTTGAGGTCCATTGATCCATAAAGCTTGTATGTTGATGGTTGTAGATCAACCATGCGTGAGTTAGTGACCATTTAATGGAAATAGAGTGTTAAATCTACGACTTGAGTCCCATTAAGTCATGCAAAGGGATAAAGTTGCCAACTTTATCGTTTAGGACGTCTTAAGGAGGTTAGATCTGAAGTTGGACGTTAGGTCTTAACTAATTAAGACCTTAAAAAGGAAATTTGGCCAACTAGGGCGTACGCAGTTGTACGTTGAGCGTACAGTCCGCGGGTATGGTTAAGCATCCGAGTATGTCGGGCGTACTAAGGGGTACTCTTAGCGTACTCACGAAAGGGGGATTTTAGGCTTTTAGTTTCGGGCCATCTTTAACTTTAGGGTTTTAGGCCCTTGTTGGAGCACAAGTTTTTCTAAGATGTGCCTTTATGGATTTGAGCCCATTTTGGACTTATAATACCTTTTGGATGTTTGGGCTAGTTTGGATTTTGTGCCTTGGTATGTTAGGCCCAATAAGAGAAGGGTAAAGCAACCTTTTATCCTTAAAGTCGGGAATTTAGGGTTTTGACTCCCGGTTGGGTTATTCACCTAATTTCTAATTAGGGTTTTATTAGTTGTGATTTAGTGAGAGGATTTCACGATTTAGTAGCTCGAGTGTGACTTGATATCTTTAATGTGAGGCGATTTTTCTTCGCTTTACTCATGGGTTGAAGGCACCAATGTCGGCCCTATAGACTATGTTGGTAGGATGATAATTGTCTTCGTAACAATTTCCTGTATTGCACGTATATGTGACTCTTACTGTTATGATTATGTGTTGGTTGTAGGGGGTATAATAGACTCGATACCAGTTGAAAGTGACATAAGTGGTTGAAATATACCCAGTATCGGTTGAAAGATACCGAAGGGGTTGAAATATACCCAGTACCGGTTTAAAGAGACCGAAGGGGTTGAAATAGACTTAGTACCGGTTGAAAGAGACCGAAAGGGTTGAAATAGACCCAGTTATGCTTGATTGTTATGTCTATATGGTACGGGGTATTTTGGGGAAGCTCACTAAGCTTTGTGCTTACGGTTTTCAGTTTGTGTTTCAGGTACTTCCAGCTCGAAAGGAAAGGGCCCGACTTGATCGCACCGCATCCGCCCGTGTTTCTTTTTCTACATTATGTGATTTTGGGATTTGTACTTTGATAATACTTTTCATTATGATACACTTTTGGTTGTTTTGACAAGACTATTGGATGTTTGAAATGAAAATTTTTATTTGGAAATTCTGGGATGTTACAAGTTGGTATTAGATCCTTGGTTTGAGGGATTTGGGCAAACTCTCGGGTGTGCCTGAACTCAAATCGAGGATTTGTTAGATTTTTCATAAAAAATAAACATTTTAAATAAGGTATTTTAATAAGGGTATGATACATGCAATGAGTCGAGCTCAAGTAAGTCTTCCCAAGATACCCATACATATTAAATGTTTCATGCTATGATATGAGAATCACATGCTAGATTAGGACTAAGGATCTACTCAGGAATGCATGATAGAATTCTAGGAGAGATGTGCTTATTGTAAGAGCTTATAGATTTGCATGCTAGTGTGAGATCAGTTTTATGATAGGATGGCCTGTTTAGGTTGTGTTCTGATTTGAATTACTTGATGCTCGAATGATGTTTGCTTTGTGCTTTTAGGAATTTAATCAGTACCAACTGACTAGTGGATGAATGTGTTTGGTTACATATTATTGAGACTAGATAATTTTAGAAGGATAGATTTAACTCTATTGCTTAGCTCTTGTTTGAGTCCAACTGTTGTAGTGTGGGACCTTTCATTCAAAGAATGATCTAGTATTGATAGTATATAATTGTATTCGTATGGTAGTTAGATGGTATTAGTGGGAGTTCTTGCTGCAGCTGACAACATAGAGTGGTGAGGAAAGGAACCCTATGAAGTTCCCAGAATATGTATTAGCACATAGGACACCTTATAGTATGAAGAGAGTGTTAGATAGGAAGGAGTGACTTGGAGGAATCAGGGTAGTCCTTGGGGAGGGTCTAGAGAGGTATGTGAGGTAGTATTCGTCATGTACTACTGGAAGCACAGGATTTATACCTGAGACAAGGAAGACCTCGATGAATCTGGGAAACTCGAAAGTGTGAACCTCTTCGTGTGTTTGCTGATTGTTTATTTGATTATGTTTCAGCATGGTGGTGACACGTAGTGGAGCAGGGGGTTTAGGATCTGGATCTGGTTCGGGCACAGGTATCGAACCAATTGATGAGGGATTACGTGAGTTGTTGCGTCATAGGTTACTAGGGGCATCCTTGATGCGACCCCGGTGATGTTTGGGTCGATCAAGGAGGGTATCATGGAGCTGATGGAGGATCGCCTTCAGATCTTCAGGGCCGATCTGGCCGCCAGCCAGTCTGGGGCCCGTACTCTCTCCTTCAAGGATTTCAGGGGATGTGGGGCACCATAATTCTTTGGGGTGAAGGACCCTATTGTCGTCAAGCGTTGGTTAGCAGATATTAAGTGTGCCCAGATGACGAGCTTCTGCCCCGAGGGGTCGAAGTTGAGGTTCGCTGCAGGATGTCTGAGGGAGCAAGCTTGGGATTAGTGGGAGGAGGTTGGCTATACTCTGTGAGCCCCATCCATTGAGGCAATGTCATGGTCGGATTTTGTGACCGGGTTTCAAGCGGAGTTTGCACCAGCTGTTGAGGTATAGTAGCTTGCGAGGGAGTTTATGGATATACGACAGACGACTGAGACTATGGTGGAGATCACCGCCAAGTTCAGAGAGAGATCTCTATTGGTACCTCAGTATGCCGTAGACAAGGAGATGCAGAAGACTCAGTACCATGGCATTTTGAGACTAGATATTCAGGAGCTTGTCAGTTTTTTCGCTTGCCCGACACTGGATGAAATGATATCCAGGGCTCGGGAATGGGAGATTGATTTGGAGCACAGAGCATGGGTAGACGACTGGGTTTTAGCGAAGAAACCCAAGGCTTTCGATTCTAAATCGAGGGGCCAGCAGGGTCGGGGTCGTTCTGGTAAGTGCATCAAGATGCATGATGGAGTCTATAGGGCGGGTGGTTCGGGCTTATATAAGTGCGGCAAGACCGGGCACTTCTGTGGGGATTTTACCACCATTACCACCCAAGGATCTGATCTGATTTGCTTCCATTACAATCAGAGGGGATATAAGAAGGCCAAATTACCGTTTTTTACAGTAGTGGGACTAGTAGCAACACCTGCTCCGGCAACTCTGGGGATCACTGATGGTCTCTAGGGCAAGGAGGAGGCGCCAGTTGTTCGGAGCAGGACATTTCAACTAACAGTCAAGGACGCTCGTGCAGCACCAGATGTGGTGACGGGTATGTATCTTCTCACTATCTTTTATTTATGTTATTTATCATGCTTATATGTTTGTATTGTTTTTTAGGTTCATTCCTTGGTATTCCTGCGTTGGTCTTATTCGATTCGGGGGCTACCCGATCCTTTGTATCCCTAGAGCTCGAGATTGTTGATGACCATCTGGTGCGAGTGTCGAGGGTTCACAGGGGATGCACTTTGAGTTATTCAGTGAGCATTATCTGATTGATTTGGTTTTGATTCCCCTGCGTGAGAGCAAGGTCATCGTAGGGATGGACTGTGTTGAGCCCCAATGGGGCGATTATTGATTGTGAGTTGGTACGTATTCGGACCCCAAGTGGGGGAGAGTTAGTGATCCACGGTGACGTTTCTCAGCGTGGGCCGACCCTCTGTTCGGCAGCCAGGGCAGGCGTTATCTTCAGCAGGGATGTTCCGGGTTTGTCGCCTATGTGATGGATACCCAGGAGAAGGGTGAGGTGATCATAGATGATGTACATATCATTCGGGAATACCCCGTTGTGTTTCCAGAGGACTTTCCAGGAGTACCTCTGGAGAGGCAAGTGGAGTTTCGGAATGACGTGGTTCCAGGTGCGGCTTTGATAGCTAAAATACCTTATCGGTTAGCACCTCCAGAAATGAAAGAGTTGTCTACGCAGCTGGAGGAGCTGTTAGACAAGGAATTTATCCAGCTAAGTAGTTCACCATGGGGAGTGCCGATCTTATTGTGAAAAAGAAGGATGGGTCGCATCGGATGTGTATCGACTACCGGGAGCGAATAAGCTAACGGTGAAGGACCGTTACCTACTCCCGAGGATCGACGATTTATTTGATTAGCTTCAGGGCGCATCTTGGTTCTCCAAGATCTATTTGCGTTTGGGTTATCAACAGATGAGGGTCAGAGAGGAGGACATGCAGAAGATGGCCTTCCAGATAAGTTATGGTCATTACGAGTTTGTGGTGATGCATTTCGAGCTCACTAATGCTCCAGCCGCATTCATGGATATCATGAATCGCGTATGCAAGCCTATATTGGATCGGTATGTGATTATGTTTATTGATGACATCCCGGTCTATTCCAAAACCTAGGGGCAACATGAGGACCATCTAAGGGAGGTATTGGACACTCTGAGGAGGGAGAGAATGTATGCGAAGTTCTCCAAGTATGAGATCTGGTTATGCGAGGTGCAGTTTCTGGGGGCACCTTGTCAGCCAGAACGGTATTTTGGTTGATCCAGCCAAGGTTGAGGCGGTGATGAGGTGGGAGGTCCCGAGGTCTCCATATGAGATTTGGAGTTTCCTTGTATTGGCAGGTTACTATCGGAGATTCATTCAGGATTTTCTCCAAGTTAGCGGTTCCTTTGACTCGGTTGACGAAGAAGACCATCATGTTTCGTTGGGGACCTGAGCAGTAGGTAGCCTTTGAGACCCTGGGACAAATACTGTGTGAGGCGCCGATTCTAACCCTGTCGGAGGCTGTTGAGGATTTTGTGGAATATTATGATGTGCCGATCATAGGTTTGGGAGCAGTGTTGATGCAGTGAGGTCGTGTGATTGCTTACACTTCGAGGCGGCTGAAGCCTCATGATGCGAATTACCCTACACACGATTTGGAGTTGGGGCAGTGGTGTTTTCCCTCAAGATTTGGCGACATTACCTCTATGGGGTCTGTTGTACTATTTATGTAACACCCTGTTCTGAAAATGTTTGTTTATGGATTTCAGAGGCCAGTGTTAGGGGCGTTTTGGTCTTTTATGGGTTTTGAGTTTTTATTCGAGAGGTTTTGGGCCGGGCTGTGTCGCTAGAAGCGTAGGGCATCTCGCCACCTTTTCGTGGATATAAAGTTCGTCGGAAACGGACTTGGAATGAAGGAGTTATGACACTTTGAAGTTATTAACGTTATTGTCCCTTAATGGAAATAGATGTGATGTGCACAAAAGTACCCACTAATTTTAATATTTATAACCTAACAAACTTAGACCAACTATGCACCTATAGGCAGTGTACCTAGTCAGATTATAGTATAGCTTGGGTAAGTCGGGTATCGATCACAAGGAACGGTGTTACTAATTAATCTACTTGCTATCAAATTAACCTAATTATTAACAAGTTTAAAAGGGTTTTATCTGATTTTACAAGATCAGACGAACTTAGCTCAAATTCAATCAATAAGTAAAAACACTCTTGTTTAGTTCGAATCCACTTCGTCCTTATGGCTAGCTAATAATTATGGATTATCAAGTTGGTTTTAATTATATTAGTAATTTAAGTCTAATTTTACCAATAATTAATTAATTCATGTAAAACTATGTATGGTCACACACAATTAAACACAAAACCAATTATGAATATAAATATGCTATGTAAGATTTATTATGCAAACGCAATTATAGTCACAATCTACGTTCTCTAGCACAGCTAAGTTTATTTACTTTAGTTACTAACTAAGATTGGTCAATCCTAGCTCTAACAATTTAATGTTCACTAAATCATTAGGTAAACAAGTTCATGCAGTTAATGGTCACTAAGCTACACAGAACATGGAATCAAACAACTAAAGAAACAACCATAAGCATGCTAGGTAATTATAAACCAAACACAAGCAATTTACCAACTAAATAAATCCATGTAAAATTTAGCTATTCATAAGTTAGAAGCTTCATCTAGCTAAACAAGAGTATCTAGATTCAGCTGCTCATAATAGCAACTAACACAATAACACAAATCAAAGTATAAGGAAACATGTTCATAAGTATCAAATAAGTGAACTAAATTATAGACCTTCACTCTTTTGGTGTTGAAAACCTTTTTCCAAGACCTTTCTTCTGCTAAAAATCGCCTTCTGGAAACCCTTCAATCAGCCAAAAGTCCCTCAAATCGTAATGGGGAAGGGAATTTATAGTATTCTGATTTCCCGAGTTCACGTCATGAACCATAAGGATTCACGTCGTGAATATTAGATAACCGTGTTCAGCAAGGACTCTTCCACCCGTATGCATATCTTCTAGAATTCTCGACTCACGTCGTGAACCATGAATTGTTCACGTCGTGAAAACGTCTTTTGGGTGATTTTCCGTTCTTCTTTCCTTCGATCCTCCAAAGTTCCATATTCTGTCAATTTCAGTCCCTATCTTCGAAGATGCTTCTGTTTGGCTGCAAAATAACAAATTAAACTTATAGGTACCATTATTCTATGCAAATGACCAAAATATTAATAGAAATGTAATTAAATATTGCCTAAAAATATGTACAAATCTGGCAATATCAAAATACCCCACACTTGTTCTTTGCTTGCCCTCAAGCAAATCTAATTATTAAATCAATCCTTCACCACCAATATCACATAGAACGATCCAACTCAAGCTCAGTCATTATGCCAAGACCTCAACGCATGCATTTGTGTCTAAATTTTTTTTTCTAAATAACCCCCCATACTTTAAATACTCACAATCTTCATAAACACTCGCTCACTTCTTTCAAACAATGCTCATTTTATGCAACCCTCCGAATCCATCCTCAGAAAGCTTTCTAACTTCAAGATATTTTTGTAAAGCTACCCAAGCATACATAAACTAGAGAATTACAACTTTTTAGAAGATACCACAACTTGGAGCTCCTGAATTCTTCTTTACTTTGATAATTGATCTTCAACTTCTTTGAATTCACCATCTTTGTGTAATTTTGATATCTTCAACTTTTGAAACTTCAGAATTTTCGATCTTTGATCTTCTTACTTTGATACTTTTATGCTCCAAAAATTCTTCAATTTTCACTTTTTTGGTAATTTCTCTCTCTTTTTTTTTCTTTTTACATGTACTCACTTCTCTTTTTTAAATATCACTCAAAAACCTACATGCTTAAGCAGGGGCGCTTTACTTCAACCCTTATTGGTTAAGACATATCTTTCCTGGATACATTTCAAGTTTAGGCTGCTAAACATATTGCATCCCTCAAACTAAGCAGGGTTATGTTTTTGTTCCATGATTTCACTAAAATAAGGGAGGCCACAAATGCACTATAACGTGTATTGGCTCAACTAAACATTTGAGCCTTTATCAGATCATCCCAATGCAACACTAGCAACTTAAGTTCAAATTATTATTATTACTAGATTCAATTATTAAAAATTTTAAATTTTCCAAATTCTCTAGATAATATAAATTTACCAAATTTTCTAGCAATTTACTTTTTCTACCCCCTACCCCACACTTATTACATACAATGCCCTCATTGTATGCATAAAATAAATTAAAATTAAGAAAAAAGGAGAAAAAGGAACAGACTCCCCTAGGATAGTGGCGTGATCATCTTGAAAAGTGTGGTTGAATTATGCATCTCGAATATTGGATCTCTTCAAAAATATGAACTTGGACTCGAACTTGCGAAACCAGCCATCAATCAAAACTTCAATCTTCAAAAAGAATGATGCAAGCCTCCAAATCGTGTAGACAATGTGGGAAAGCATACGCCACATTGTATATTAGAGAAAACAGCCCATCGAATCGTCACAAAAGTGTCATAAGGAATGGTAGTAATTCCATGTAATGAAGAAGAGCGGAACGGAATCAATGTGGTGGAAATTCAAAACTCACGACGTGAATCAGTATAGGCTCACGACGTGAAGTCGTGGGGTCGCGCATTCTACATTTCCTTGTAACTTTGCTCACGACGTGAGCAATATAGGCTCACGACGTGAAGTCTGAGTGAACCAGAATTGAAACTGCCTTCTTATATACTCCACTCAACGTCTCAACGAATTAAGACCCTTCTAAATTCAGTGTATTTTGACGACTCTTCTAACTATAAACTCTCTCTCGACTCACCCCACACTTATTTCCAATTGTGGGTTTCGACTTTCAATTTCTAGACTTGAACGACACTCGCCTAAACGAACACGACTCTTGACTCGACCTTACTCCTTCCCCAAGAATCCTTAGCAAGCTGAAAGTTAACAACCAAAGAAGAGCAAAGTAACATAATATCTAAAAGTCTTACAATCCAAACAAAATAAAAACAAACCAAATAAGTCAAAATAAAACTAAACAATCAATCATATTCATCCTCCTCGTTTGCTCCACTAGTGCCCGCCCCATCTCCTCCTTGTCCATGATACTCACTCATCCTAGGGCAAATTGGGTAGTGATGCCCCAGGTGAGGAGGCTGCTCCACATTGAAGTGTCGAACCATATTCTCCATAGTCCCTCCAATCCAGTTTACGCTCAAGGAAATCTGGTCAAAATACCCTGTCATATTATCCCCAATATGCGATCCTACCATGGGTGCGGGTGTATGCACCGGCTGCCCTCGCTCTCCTCTTCCTCTAACATTCCTTCTCCTCGGCCTTGGTTGTGGTGCGGGTTGATCACCCTGCGGCCCACCATCCTCATCATCCGACTCTACAATACCCCAGTGGGTTCCAAAATTTTGGACCATCCGCATGGTCTCCAAATAGCCCATACTAAACTTGTGTCCATCCATGCAAGTCATGGAACGAATGATACCAGGAACAAGCAACCCATATGATCGGGCCAAACGGGTAATGAACTGCCCTCCACAAATAGGGCTCCCGGGGCGAGAACTGGCAACAGATCCAGCCAAGAAGCGTGCTAAAAAATAGGGAATGTTGAAACACATTCCCGACTGCAAGATGCACCATAAAAAGAAAATATTATGCTTTGTTACTTTGTCCCCATGCCTTCTGTGATTAATGGAGAAAGTGATCAGTCGGTGGAGTAGACGGTGGATAGGAGAGCGAATGCTGCTCTCGGGAGACACTCCATAATTGAATATCCCGGAGGCAATATTATGCCAAAAATCATAACCAGTAACACCATCAGCATACCCTCGAGCTGCCTCCCTTAAAAACATGTCACACTCGGGAGTCATTGCCTCTTTGGGATTATAAATCCCAACCCTCCACGAAAACTCCACAAGGCTACATTCGCGGTACTCCCCCCCCCCAAGACGAAATACCAGTGCTTGCGGATAACGAGGATCTTGGACATTCTCGTGGAATGTCACCGTGGAGAAAAACTCCACACACAACTCCTTATAGACCCGCTCTTGGACACGGAAAAGATTTTGCCACCCCACGCAAGTAAAAGAAAAACCATCTCCAATAAAAATTTTAGTAAGAAACGGGGACATCCTATCCACAAGCCCGACCTCCCTCAAACGTGCCCATTCAATAGTGGGTGCAACAGCAATCTCCCGGTTGTACAACCATCCTAGCCGGTTGTTCCAACACGTATATATATCCCGTGACATATTTGTTGGAAAGACGTAAAACGGGTGGAGACTAGAAACCCCGGTTGGAACTTCTCTTCTGGGACCCATTCCTGTAAAAACAAGCAGCAAACACAGCCAAAAGAAATAACCCAACAGATTAGTAGTAAAAGAAACATGGAACTGTCCAGTCCAGAATTCACGTCGTGAATTCCTAGGAATTCACGTCGTGAGTTCGTCATCGCGAATTGAATCTGTCCATTTTCTGTAGAAATCGGGCCAATACAATGCTTGGGGTTTACTCCTATGCTAATTTCAACCACAAATCATCAACATTCCAAGGCTATTACGGGATTTTTAGGGAACATTTTCGACATTTCAACTAATTACAAACCCTAACCCTAAGTTTCAACTATTAGAGAAGAATTAGACATGAGAATAAAGAAGTATTACCTTAGATTGAAAGATTACGTAAGCAAAAACAAAAATGGATTGTATGTCGGCCGAAATCGGGGCAAAAATGGGGGACCAGTCTTCGTGTTCACTTCGTGGGAATAAAGAATGAGTTGGTCAAAGGGATTCTGTATTCTTTAATCTGTGGTCCCGTGATTGCTACTGTTCACGTCGTGAATCCTTAAGGATTCACGTCGTGAGTCTTGTCTGGGCTTAATTTTGGGTCATTCATTCTTCATCAGAAATGGATTAGTCTTGGGCCATTTAGTTTAACAGAAAATGGGTTGATATGTATCAACGATCTATTGTCCGGTTCATTCAGAACTCACGTCGTGAATAATGTATGACAATATATATATATATATATATATATATATATATATATATATATATATATATATATTTATCCAGGTTTGTCTATTAACTAAATTCTGAATTATTACCACTTCATTTTTAGGGACCCCACACTCAGTGTTTAATTATGAATAAAGTGAGTTGGATGATATGATCTATGTTTCTAGGACTAAAATTCAAAAACTAAAAAGAAAAAGGAAAAAAAACGCAAACCAAACTCGGGTTGCCTCCCGAGAAGCGCTTCTTTTTTAGGAGTCTTGAGCTGGACTTCGTGCCTCCTACGTTGATTCGTCAGAAGAATCCACCACCAGGATCTTTTGCTCCTTAAAACGCCTCTTGTAAGCTTGCACTCGACGAATATACGCCTTTTTAGAATTCTCCTTTTTAACCTTGACTTCGTCTCCATCGAGCTTGCGTTTGATCCCTTGAATCTTCAATTTTCCATCATTTTTAAGCTCCATAGTATCCTTCTCTTCTTTCACCACTGGACTTGTGACTTTTGAAGTAACCTCCTCTTCATCACTCGACATCTCATCATCTTCCTTGGTTACCCAAGAAGTTGGATTCGTGTAGGCAATGACTTCAACTAAAAATGGAACAGATGCTCTCGGTTTTGTTCTTTTAACTTGTTGAATTGTTTTGATTTCTTCTTCCATGAGCTTCTCTAATTCTTCAAGTTCATTCTCTTCATCTATGTTGAAAACCTCTTCTTGAGCATGACTCCCTTGGAAACCATCTTCTATTCCAAAAATTTCCTTCTCATCCCCAATTCTCAAGGTGAGCTTGGACTCGCGTATATCAACCAGAGCTCCAGCAGTGTTAAGTAACGGGCGACCAAGAATAATTGGTACATTGGGATCTTCTTTCATATCCAAAACCACAAAGTCTATTGGAAAAATGAATTTCCCAATTTTCACGAGAATATCTTCCACAATGCCCCGGGGCTGTGTCACTGAACGGTTCGCCATGTGAATAGTCATCTTTGTAGCCTTTAACTTCTGAATATTCAATTTTTGATAAAACGAATAAGACATCAAATTTATGCTAGCCCCAGAATCGGCTAAAGCATAAACCTTCATATTTTTCCCAAACTCACATGGGAGAGTGAGTCGTCCAGGATCCCCCATTTTCTTAGGTATCTCTCCCAGCACAGCTTTTGAGCTTTGCTCACTTAGAATCACCTTAGAATTCTCCTTTAATTGCTGACGAGTGTCTAACAAGTCTTGTAGGAACTTAGCATATTCTTGAACTTTTGCAAGCGAATCAATAAAAGGAGTATTAATAGGAATACCCTTCAATTTCTTGATAAACTCCAGATGTTCTCTCTCCAGTGGACTGAGATTAGCTCTAGACGGGAATGGCAAAGGTGGTTTATACGCTGGAACAGATACTGATTTTTTTCTGTTCCGACCGGGCCCACGACGTGAGTATAGCGGGCTCACGACGTGAATTGGGTATTCCAGCAGATTCTTCATTTTCGTGCTTCAGCTTCTTTGGCTTTGGATCGGGCTGTTGTGGCTCCACTTCTGATGCTTCTAGGAACTCAGAAATCGCCTCTTCTTCAGTATCTATGGCCATTACATGAGATTGAGTCTTCTTTTCAGGATTTTTCGGGAACATCTTCTCATTAACCAAAGTGGTAAGTTGACCAAGTTGTACTTCAAGGTTATTGATGGAGGCTTGCTGATTTTTTATTAATGCCTGCTGATCTATCATCATTGCGTGACGATTCTTCATTATAGCTCTTTGTTCTTCCATTGCAGTGTTAGTAGCATCATGTCTTTTTTCTGAAGCTTCCATAAATTTCATCAACATGGTCTCTAATTCTGATTTCTTCTCAACTAGTGGTTGCTCTCTTTGGTAGAAACCCCGGCAAGTTTGCCTAAATTTCTCTTCTTTTTGCTTCTTGTATTCATCGTAAGGCAGCCACTCCTTCTTTGGTTTCCTCCAGTCTTCATCGTACTTGTCCCCACTTGAGTAGCAAACTTGAGCTTTCTTGTTTCCATATTTATCCAAAGTGCGATCTTTTGTCAAATGTGGGCCACTACATCTCTCGCAACCAACTCGAATTGCATGAATTGATTGGTCCATTTGGGTCAATCTTCTATCCATAGTGCTAAGCATTGCCATCACAGTAGCCATCTCTTCAGTTTGTGCACCTCCACTGCCTTTTATTCCATCGCGTCCTGGGTTGTGATACTCACGAGAGTGCTTTGAAAATTCTCCAACCAGCTCCTTGGCCTGAATTGGGTTCTTCTTTGTTAGTGGTCCTTGTGAATCAAGGAGTTGTCTAGTCATGACATTCACCCCATCATAAAATATCGACATTTCTTGTTGAAGATTTAGGTCATGTTGAGGACAATTCCTTAACAACCCCTTGTAGCGCTCCCATGCCTCGTATAATGACTCCCCCGGGTTTTGCTCAAAGTTGGCAATCGCCTTCTTGAGTTTAGAGATTTTGGAGGGTGGGCAAAACTGATCTAGAAATTTCTCACGCAATTGGGCCCATGTGGTGATTGTACCAGATGGAAGAGCCTTCAACCAGTCTTTTGCAGCTCCTTTGAAAGTGACTGGTAACATTCTTAACAAAGCTGTCTCCCTCGGGATATTAGGAGTATTAAAATAACCCGCAATATCATTGACCTCGTCTAAATGCTTAAAAGCATCTTCATGATCCTTCCCATAGAATGGGATATCCTTGAGTGCCGTAAGGATATGTCCCTTTAACTCGAATGTGGCATTGGCAGGTATCGCAGGATGTATTAAACCCGGCCCCACGTCATCTCGAATGCGCTTCTTGTAATCCCCCATGGCCATCTCATCAATGTTCGCCATTTCGTTCTCCGGCTCGTTCTCGGGTTCACTCGTATAAAGTCCAAATTCTTTTTCTGATTCGTATTCTTGATCGAAAACTTCAAAATTGCTCTTTGAGGCTGAACTCGATTCTCCCGTTTTCTTTCCTGACTTCCTTGAAAAGGCTGATTTCAGTTCTTGTAAAGGTGTCTTCTTCGGTGTTTGATCTTCTTTCACGCTCTTATCCTTCTTTTTGTGAATTGCAGACTCGGGATCTTCAAGTGGTGGTACCAAAGGTGTGTTAGAACCTCTGGTCATGAACTTCTGAAATAAAACAAAAAAAATAAAACGTAAAACTGAACTAAAAAAAACTGAAATAAACAAGACTAAGGACTTCAGTTCTCACATCGTGAATCTTGAAGGTTCACGTCGTGAGTCATGTAATGCAGAAAAAATTAAAACAGAAAAGTAACTTCTTGCAGGTTTTAACCTACAAAAAGGATCGATTAATTTAAAGCAAACAAACTAATAATTAACTAAGCCGTTCCCCGGCAACGGCGCCAAAAACTTGATGTGCACAAAAGTACCCACTAATTTTAATATTTATAACCTAACAAACTTAGACCAACTATGCACCTATAGGCAGTGTACATAGTCAGATTATAGTATAGCTTGGGTACGTCGGGTATCGATCACAAGGAATGGTGTTACTAATTAATCTACTTGCTATCAAATTAACCTAATTATTAACAAGTTTAAAAGGGTTTTATCTGATTTTACAAGATCAGACGAACTTAGCTCAAATTCAATCAATAAGTAAAAACACTATTGTTTAGTTCGAATCCACTTCGTCCTTATGGCTAGCTAATAATTATGGATTATCAAGTTGGTTTTAATTATATTAGTAATTTAAGTCTAATTTTACCAATAATTAATTAATTCATGTAAAACTATGTATGGTCACACACAATTAAACACAGAACCAATTATGAATATAAATATGCTATGTAAGATTTATTATGCAAACGCAATTATAGTCACAATCTACGTTCTCTAGCACAATTAAGTTTATTTACTTTAGTTACTAACTAAGATTGGTCAATCCTAGCTCTAACAATTTAATGTTCACTAAATCATTAGGTAAACAAGTTCATGCAGTTAATGGTCACTAAGCTACACAGAACATGGAATCAAACAACTAAAGAAACAACCATAAGCATGCTAGGTAATTATAAACCAAACACAAGCAATTTACCAAATAAATAAATCCATGTAAAATTTAGCTATTCATAAGTTAGAAGCTTCATCTAGCTAAACAAGAGTAGGTAGATTCAGATGCTCATAATAGCAACTAACACAATAACACAAATCAAAGTATAAGGAAACATGTTCATAAGTATCAAATAAGTGAACTAAATTATAGACCTTCACTCTTTTGGTGTTGAAAACCTTTTTTGAAGACCTTTCTTCTGCTAAAAATCGCCTTCTGGAAACCCTTCAATCAGCCAAAAGTCCCTCAAATCGTAATGGGCAAGGGAATTTATAGTATTCTGATTTTCCGAGTTCACGTCGTGAACCATAAGGATTCACGTCGTGAATATTAGATAACCGTGTTCGGCAAGGACTCTTCCACCCGTATGCATATCTTCTAGAATTCTCGACTCACGTCGTGAACCATGAATTGTTCACGTCGCGAAAACGTCTTTTGGGTGATTTTCCGTTCTTCTTTCCTTCGATCCTCCAAAGTTCCATATTCTGTCAATTTCAGTCCCTATCTTCGAAGATGCTTCTGTTTGGCTGCAAAATAACAAATTAAACTTATAGGTACCATTATTCTATGCAAATGACCAAAATATTAATAGAAATGTAATTAAATATTGCCTAAAAATATGTACAAATCTGGCAATATCAAGATGACAAAGAAGGACCATGCATGCAAGGTGGTAAGCGCGCGAGTACGCCCAGCGTATAAAGGAGAAGGATCGCGGGTGCTTTAGGCGTACACCCAGCGTATAGGAGGTACCCCAACGTACGTCCAAAGTCCAGAAACCCTAACTTTTAGGGCATGCCACTATAAAAGGAATGATAAGCCTCAAGGTTCAGCCTCCATTTCACGCTTGGACAGCCACCACGAAACCCTAATCCTGCCTAGAGTGTTCTTGAAGCTTTGGTGGCCATTAGTGAGCATTTTGGTGTTATAAAACCATTTTCCAAGCATGAAAGGAGCAAAGCAAGGTGGTAGATCAAAGGAGAAGTTGTAGATCTGGGACTTTTGCCTCTTTCCAGACCCTTTCAAGGTATAAAGTTCTGAGCTTGATGAGTACTCTCTTAGATCTCTATTAGGAGATGTTTATGGACTCTTTTAGTCCAAAGAATGGATCTTTTGATGAAATCTCGTGTTTGAGCTTAGGGTTGCCACCCTTAGAGCTAAAAGGGTCCCATAAGCAGTAAAGTCTCCATCTTGAATGTATTAATGGTTTCATGCATGATATCTAGCCATTTCCATGGAAGTATGTGGTTATATTTCAAGTTTGGGCTCATTTGGTGGGTTGCAAGCCACCAAGTAGTTGACTTTATGGATTAAGACATTAATAAGGACTTGGATCTGTGTTTGTAGCTTCTGGCTTGTAATATTAAGCACTTAATGGAAAAGTGGCTTAACAGGGTTGTACGTTGGGCGTACAAGCAGGTACGCACGACGTACAAGCCATCGGCCAGTACGCTTAGCGTACATAGATGTACGCCCCGCGTACTCTGTCAGTTTGGGCTTTGTGTTATTGGGCCTCAGATTGGGCCATGCTTTGGACTTTGGGCCTTAGTTTTGGGCCTTAGATATGGACCAAGTTGTACTAGGGGTAGAATGGTCATTTTACCCTAAGAAGGATTATTGTATTAGACTAAGTGATGTTTGGTATTGGTAGTTCGGGAAGCCGAAGGGTCAGCAGTTCGGGAATTGCCAGTCAGCAGCCAGAGGAGTATCAACAGGGTTCAGCAGTGCGAGGTGAGTTTCCTCATTGTGTGCATGGGTCTACGGCCACAATGCCGACCCATTATATTTGTGTACAGTAGGAAGACCCGGGGGTTAGCCCTAGGCAGTTTATGATATGTGTCGGGCGAGGCCCGAGGAATGTTAGTATGCTAGAGGTAGTTTTGATTCTTGTATGTGTCAGTGTTCATAGGTTCCGGACCAAGGTCCGATGTCGGGGTAAGCCCGAAGAACGTTTATGGTAGTATGGTTCCGGACCAGGGTCTGATGCCGGGGCAAGCCCGAGGAAGGTTTATATGTGAATGTTAGATTATACTTGTTGTCTTTGTGATACTTGTATGTGCCTGGTAGGGAGGTGAGTGTGGGCGAGGTCCCGTATCTCATCACTAGCCGAGTATGGACGGGGTTCCGTACCTCATTAGTAGCAGAGCAGGCGCGAGGCCCGAGTTAGGAGGGAGGTGAGTATGGGCGGGGCCCGTATCTCACTATCAACAGGAGCATGGAAGGGGTTCCATGACTCATCAGTAGCAGGACAGGGGCGAGGCCTAAGTTAGGCGAGGCCATAGATCAGGAGTATAGTAGAGTATGTTTATCTATTTGTTATGTGTTATGTTATATGTTTGTATGTGTTTAGCGGGCGAGGCCCAGAGACAGGCGGGGCCTAAGAGAAACATATATGTATACCGAGCGGGGCTCGATGCCAGGCGGGGCCTGATGCCTGGTGGGGCCCAATGCCGGAGCTAGTCCGATGTCGGGCAAGTCCCGATGCAGCGGGCGGGGGCCCAGTATGTGGTTATGTATATGGTATGTGGTAGGTTGGGGAACTCACTAAGCTTCGTGCTTACGGTTTTCTGTTTTGGTTTCAGGTACTTCCGATAGCGGAGGGAAGAGCTCGGGATGATCGCATGGCACACACCAAGAAGTTTTTAGCCTGGGATGTTGCTCTGATAAAATAAATATGTTTGAAATGATACTTGATTTCATATAAGGATTTATGTAGGACTTGATTATGGTTGATTAATGATTTTAAAACGAAATCTTTGGTCATGATTTTTGGGATGTTACAATTTATATGGATCACAAGAGCCTGAGGTATTTTATGGATCATCTAAATCTGAACATGAGGCAGTGTAGATGGTTGGATGTGGTAAAGGATTATGATTGCGAGATCTTTTATCACCCGGGAAATGCCAACGTGGTGTCCGATGCTCTCATCCACAAGGCGGTCGCGGCTCCGATCAGGGATTTATGTTTGAGGGTGACAGTTATTACCCCACTATCAGAGCAGATTTGTGAGGCTTAGGTTGAGGCCATGAAGGAAGAGCACCAGAAGAGTGAGAGTATAGTGAGCCAAGTGGCTTCCTTTGATTATAATAGTCGGGGATTATTGACCCTTCATCGGAGGGTATGGGTTCCATACTGGGGTAGTGTGCGGCGGATTCTGATGGAGGAGGCGCACAAGTCAAGGTTCTCTATTCATCTCGGAGCGACAAAAATGTATAGAGACCTCCAGCTTGATTATTGATGGCCATGCATGAAGCAAGATGTGGCATGGTTTGTGGAGAGGTGCTTGACTTGCAGAAAAGTCAAGGCCGAGCATCAATGACCCCATGGCAAAATGGAGTCGTTGGATATTCTCGTTTGGAAATGGGAAGAGATTACGATAGATTTTATCACCAAGTTGCCTCGGACGGCGCACGGAGTGGATTCGATATGGTTCATCGTGGACCGATTGATCAAGAGCGCACATTTTATCCTAATTCAGGAGAACATTTCGGCAGAGAAGTTGGCCGATATATACACCTGGGAAGTGGTGGCACAGCATGGGGTGCCAATTTCTATGGTCTCCGATGTTTGGTTTACTTCCCGGTTCTGGAAGAGATTCCACAAGGAGTTGGGTACTCGTCTGCACTTTAGCACGACTTTTCACCCACATAATTAAGGTCAGAGTTAGCGGACTATCCAAACTTTGGAGGATATGTTGCGGGCATGCGTTCTGGATTTTGGAGGTAGTTGGGATATGTATCTTCCGTTAGCGGAATTTTCGTATAAAAACAATTATCATGCCAACATTGATCGACCTCCTTTTGAGATGCTCTACGAGAGGAAGTGTAGGACCCCGATATGTTGGGGTAAGGTGGGTCAGCGGGTCATGGGGAGTACCGATGTGGTATTCAAGACGACCGAGATAATTCAGCAGGTTCGTGGTACACTTCAGACAGAACAGAGTCAGCAGAAGAGCTACGCAGACAGACGTCGTTCAGACTTGGAGTTCCAGGTTGTAGATATGGTACTCCTGAAGGTGTCACCTTGGAAATGTGTCATCCGATTTAGGAAGCGGGGCAAGCTAGGCCCCATATATATTGGTCCTTTTAGGGTTTTAGCCCGGGTGGGCAGAGTGGCGTATCGTTTGGAACTTCAGGAGGAACCCAGTCATATTCACATCACTTTTCACATCTCTCAGCTGCGAAAGTGTTTGGTTGATGATTCCACAATGGTTCCATTGGAGGACATTCAGGTGGATGACCACCTGAATTACATTGAGAGACTGGTGGCGATCCTCAACCGGAAGACGAAAACCTTGAGGAACAACGTTGTGGGATTGGTGAAGGTCCAGTGGCAACACCGGAAGGGTTCTGAGTGGACATGGGAGCCTGAAGAGCAGATAAGGGAGCATTACCCAGGATTTTTTGCGGCAACGGACTTCAACGTCAAAGTCTAATTCAAGTGGGAGAGAATTATAACGTCCGAAGTTTCAGGTACAAATTAACTTAGTAAAAATAATTTTGGGTGCAAGACCATGGATTCGAGTACGCTAGGTATACATATGGTACGTCGGGCGTACTCTAAGCGTTGCATGAGGCGGGATGTCCCCTAGGTACGCTGGGCGTACCCATGCATACGCAGGGTGTACGTAAGCCATGGGCAAACACTAGATTTTAGGGTTTTCACCCTATTTAAACACATTAAGCCCCTCCAAACCCTCACCTTATCAGCCCGCATTGCCTTTTTGAGCTAACCTCGAAACCCTAATTCATTTCTTAAAGAGATTGAGCTTGTTTGAATGTTTTTTGTGTGTGTGTGTGTGGTGCTTATTGAAGAAGAAGAAGAAGGCTTGAGGAGAATCATTGGACAAGAAGGAGCTTGTAGTTCCAGAGGTTATTCCCTATTTCCAGCTTATTAGAGGTATAAAGTCTGAAACTTGTTCATCCTACGTCTAGATCAATGTTTGGGGAAGAATATAGCATATTTTTGTCCCATGGATGAACTCTTGTGAGTAAATGCTACTCTTGATGTTATGAGACGTCCCTTTTGTTTTTTGAGGTCCATTGATCCATAAAGCTTGTATCTTGATGGTTGTAGATCAACCATGCATGAGTTAGTGACCATTTAATTGAAGTAGAGGCTTAAATCTCGGAATTGAGTCCCATTAAGTCATGCAAAGGGATAAAGTTTCCAACTTTATCGTTTAGGACATCTTAAGGAGGCTAGATCTGAAGTTGGACGTTAGGTCTTAACTGATTAAGACCTTTAAATGGGAATTTGGCCAACTGGGGCGTATGCAACTGTACGTTGAGGGTACGTACTTAAGGTCCCGATCTGGTGAAGCATCCGAGTATGCCAAGCCTGCTAAGGGGTACGCTTAGCGTACTCACGAAAGGGGGGTTTTGGGCTTTTAATTTCGGTCCATCTTGGGATTTAGGGTTTTGGGCCCTTGTTGGACCACATGTTTTTCTAAGGTGGGCCTTTATGCATTTGGACCCATATTGGACGTGGAATACCTTTTGGACTTTTGGGCTAGTTTGGACTTTGGGGCTTGGTAGTTTAGGCCCAATAAGTGAAGGGTAAAGCAACCTTTTACCCTTAAAGCCAAGAATTTAGGGTTTGGACTCTCGGGTTGGGTTATTGACCTAATTTCTAAGTAGGGTTTTATTATTTGTGATTTAGTTAGAGGATTTCATGATTTAGCTGCTCGAGTGTGACTTTATATCTTTAGTGTAAGGTGAGTTTCCTTCGCTTTACTCGTGGGTCGAAGGTACCAATGCCGGCCCACTAGACTTTGTTGGTAGGATGATAATTGTCTTTGTGACAATTTCCTATATTGAACGTATATGTTACTCTTACTATTATGATTATGTGTTAGTTGTAGGGGTGAAATAGACCCGATACCGGTTGAAAGAGACTGAAGGTGTTGAAATATACCTAGTACCGATTGAAAGAGACCGAAGGGGTTGAAATATACCCAATACCGGTTGAAAGAGACCTAAGGGGTTGAAATAGACCCAGTACCGGTTGAAAGAGACCGAAGGGATTGAAATAGACCCAATTATGCTTGACTGTTATGTATGTATGGTACGGGGTATTTTGGGGAAGCTCAATAATCTTTGTACTTACGGTTTTCAGTTTGTCTTTCAGGTATTTCTAACTCGAAAGGATAGCGCCCGACTTGATCGCACCGCATCCGCCCGTGTTTCTTTTTCCGCATTATGTGATTTTGGGATTTGTACTCTGATAATACATTTCATTATGATACACTTTTTGTTGTTTTGACAAGACTATTGGATGTTTGAAATGAAAATTTTTATCTGGAAATTTTAGGATGTTACAATTAAATTATTTGAACATGTAACCTTTGATAAATATGGAATAACATCTACAACAACATCTATTGTTGCACAAGTAGAATAAGGGTCAGTAAAAAAACTGGAGAATTTAGATGTCATAACAGCTACAAAACGTATTTTAGTTGACTGCTTAAAAAAAGATCAAAGTAATAATAGTTTTTGCATATGCATCAAAACTAAACCCTCCTACTTTATGCCAAAACCATATCAAATAAATATAGCAACATTAGCTATAAAACCCATTCTACTCAAGAAACATTTTAGAGAAATCCAAGTCTAAGCCTCCAATTTCATTACACAAAAATATGGATGTCAAAATGGCAAGTACAGAACAAGAACTAAAGATTTAATCATGATATTTAGAATTTAGAATTTGGGAAACAAAACATGGGAATGAAATCATTGATGGTGACGTAGTTTCTAAATCCCATGTTGTTTCTTCCACCTCTGGTCTTCTTAATTTTCCTTCCCTTTGATCTCATATAAGGCTTGTGGTGGTTGTGTGATATACTAGGAGCCTTTCCAAAGTGCGTCACTACTTCATGTGAATTCTTTGGACCTCTAAGAAGAACCTAAATTAAACCAACCAACCAACCAAAACACACATCATTTGAAACCTAACCCAACCAAATCAAAAAATTACAAACAAGCAAATAAATAAAACTTGTTTATGGATGGTCATCTATAAGGTATATGGCAAAATGGAGCAACTAGTAAGCAAAAACCCATGATTACAAACCATGAAGAGAAATAGATATGAACAAGCATAAGGATATAAGCAAAAACCCATCATTCTAACAAATTATTTAAGAGTACAAACAATTGAAAAAAGGAAAAAAAAAACTTACTCTATTTTATTAAAGAATCTACTAGAATACTTACCTACGATCATTGTAACATAACAATTATGACAAAAAAATCATATTCAGATGGAATAAAAGTTTTAAGAATAAATAAATCTAACTTTAAAACATAACCAGATACAATTCTAATAGATTAAAACACATTGTTAATATACACACAGCTCTTCATTCTAAAAGAACAATTATGATAAAAAAAATTTATCTATTCTTATAGAATAATTGTTGAGAGAAAAACTTGGAGACACACTTGAACAAAAGTTAGAACAAGTATAATGCGGAATAGTTAATCTCAAAGGATCTAAAAGCTCAACAATAATATAGTTAGATAGTTAGAGAGTTAGTTGCGGAAATGTAAAGGAATGGAAATGACAACAATTGTTATATCAAGAAGACACTTAAGCTGATTCATAACAAGGAATGCATTCACTCCAAGTTAATAAGGAAGATCAAGCTTAGTGATTAAGTCTTAAAGACTTGCTCCGAAGAGGGATTATGATCAGCAGAATTATGATAAGATTTAAGTAAGAAGAGATGAGTGAAGAAAGATAGAGAGATAACTTCAGAATGTGTATTCAGATAGAATTCATAAGTTATCGGTTCTTCCTCTCTTTTTTTGAATACAAAGAGAGTAAGTCTCTAATTATAGACTTAGAAACTACACTAGATTACAACTCTATAAGCAGCCGTGCAAGGCATACTGGATAATAGAGTGTATTACATAAAAGACAAATAAAGTAATCTAGCTAAGTTGACTGCGGTAGCTGACTCCGGTTGCTGATGCGGTTGCTGATGAACAAGATTGACTCCGGGTGCTGAAGCGGTTGCGGTAGAAAGATGGTTGCGGTAGCTGAGTTCAAGAGGGTCACTTTTATGATTCAACAATTTCCCCCTAAGTGACCTCTTTAACTCCGGTTCAGCTATCAAGTTTGAGGAACTTGATCAAAATCCACCAGAACTTCCTGACGTTTTCCAACCATGTGATTCTTCTTGTGATCTCGAACTTGACTTCTGCGGTAGTATGCTTAGATCTTTCAATTGCAGTCCGGAAGATGTCAAGTTGTTTCTTGGTCAGGCGGTGCATGGCAGTCATAGGAATGAAATATTTGACGTTGTCAGTCTTCCTTTTGAATATGACTCCAAGTTCAGGGTAGTTTGTTGCGCCTAGAGATCTTTCTTGGAAGCCTTCGGTAGGCATTGGCACAGGTTTAAAAGGTGGGAGATCAAACTTCTTGAGGATGGTGGGGTAGATATCCGCATCTATCTTGGCAAAGTCACAGACCGTATCCCTGAGAAAAGAGTTGGCTTTTTCAAGCGCTGTCTGCATTTTAGGGTGCTTTTCTGACTTGTTTTGGAACACCCTGGCAATAAGGAAGATTTCTTCCGGATTCATACAAGGAAAGTCTGCCTGGGTGCGGATGTAGTCATGCTCCCTTCTGGTGAGGGTATACTGGATGTAGTCAGCCTTAATAAATTTCCTGACTTTGTAGTTCTTGACTGCGGATGGTCTGTCGTTAGACCATATGTTTTCAATGGAGGAGGCATGTTTAGCATGAAAAAGACTAAGTCTCTCAAACTCCATTGGCAGTCTCTTGTGATCTGGAAGGCTTTGGTCAAACTGCTCAAATACAGTGAAGTACTTGGCATTTGGAGAAATTGGTATATCCCAGTATCCATCAGCAGGGGGTTCAGCATAAGTGAGGTGCGGTCTGTAATCTTCGTCTAGGAGCCTGCGGTGCGGATTGATCCAAGAATTGATCAAGGACTCATCCATCATGGTGTCAAACCCGCATTCTCTCCAAATTAACTCTGCCAGCTTGGCTGATTTCCAATCATGCTTCCTTTGAGCGGTGGCAGGGGAGTCTGTGGTGCTTGGAGAAGACATGTTTTCAGCCAAGTTCTTGAAGTGCGGAGGAGTCTCTGGCTTTTTGGGAGTATCTTTTGGAGGTGAAGTGTGAGGAGATGGAGTATGTTGAGATGGTTGCGGTGGTGTGGGAATTTTTTCAGTGATAATGGGGGGACTCTGATGAATAGAAGTATCAGAGTGATGGACTTCTTGTTCTTCACCACTTCCCCCTCTTGAGGATGCAACCCCGGTGCTTCCTCAAGCCATTGCTTAAGTCCATCCACCTTGTTGAAGACTTCTTGGAACTGAGCTTTGAGAGCTTCTGCCAAATGTTGGTTGTTTGGAGTGGAGGAGCTGAAGAGCAACTTGTGGATTTCTTTGGTGAGCTAGAGGATCTCAGGGCCATGGAGGTTGGAGGAAAGGGATTTCTGCAGTCTGTTGATGGTTGCTTGAAGAACAGAGATAGTGGACTCATAAGCAGTATGAGTCTCATCTATCAATTTCTGAGACTGAGAAGCTTGATCCGCGATGGCCGCTTGAAGATCCGTTTTGATTGCGGTCACCTCAGTGATAAGGCGTTCCGCTGCAGCCATGAAGTCCTTGTGGTCAGCCTTGCGGTTATTGTCAAGGGACCGGATCCCCATCTCTACTTTGAGAGAGATTCGTTCAGCAGCCATGCGTTCCCTTGTTTCCAGACGCTCTATTCTTTCAATCAGTGACTGCGGTCCTGGAGTGTCTTCAGGTTGCGGTTGAGTATGCTGGACCGCAGCCAAGATCTGATCGATTTTGGCTTGAAGGCTCATGAACTCCTTCCGGGTGACAACATTCTTCTTCTTTTTCTTCTTCTCTTTAGGCTTGGAAGTCGAAGGTTGAGAACCGCTGGACTCTTCTTCTTCAAACATCATGAGGTCATCATCAGAAGGGCTTGGCTTGTTTACTTCTTGGATGTCTTCATCATCAAGACCGAAGGTGGGAGCTGAACTGAGTTCGATTGCAGGTTCTTCGTCTTGTGATGGATTGACTGTAGAAGTGGGAGATGGAATGGGAGTTGGAGTAGGAGGAACTTTGGAGGTACCTGCGGCTGCACCTGAAGCTTGAGCTTTTGAAATTGTTTCAGCCATCTGATCCATCCAGTTCTGAGTTTTTTTATTGGTGGCTACGGTACTGGCATTGCTGATGGCATTTGCCCAATATCTAGCCACGGACTGGATCTCCTGTTCTTTCTGTTGTTGCTGCTTGATTTGTTGTTCCTTGCGGGCTTGGAAAGCCCTTTGGAACGCAGCATACTTCTTCCTGTCTGACTCAGTTACCGGATTGTACTGTAACCAAGAGTCATTGGATGCATCATGGTCAAATCCTTCAAAGCGCACCGAAGTGTCCTTCGGGTCCACGGATCCTTGCACATTTGTGCTCACCGTGCCTAAACCACCTGTAAAAGATGAAAGCAGAGTAGGATTTCCTGAGCTTCCTCGGTCTCCTTGACCCGTGGTCAAGTGTGGCCTCTGCTCAGTTCTGGCATGGGCGAAAGAAGTGCCCTGCGGGTGGGAAGGTGTTTGTAGTGTTTGGGTGACAGAAAGAAGAATGGAGCGCAACTCCTCTGGTGAAAAGAAATGCAGTCGGGAAGCCCTGGAGACCTTAGGGCGTGAACCAGTGTCGTCCTCTTGGGAGTGCACTGGGGGGAGTCTCCACGTAGTTGAGAATCAGACTCACTTTCTGAGTCTGACTGGAAAATGATGGTGGTGTCGAATGGGTGTGCGGGCACCCCAAGGACTACTGGAGCCTGTTGAGAGGCTTCAGCATCGGTCCGGTCACGCATATGGATAGTGGTATCGGTTGTTTTCCTTTTCTTGAAGATAGAGATTGGATGCCTATCCTCATCTGAATCACTGCTAGATATGGTTGGGGCAGGTTTTGTTTTGCGTTTCTTGGTGGGTGCGGTTCGTTTAGGAGCATCCTTCTTGGGTGTTCTTTGTTTCTTGGTTGCCAACTGCTTTCTTCTTTGAGAAAGATTGGATAGTGTAGTGGAAGAGGGGACCGCGGTACCCTCAGGGATAATGGTTGCGGATGGAAGAGGCGGGGTAGGAGGGTATGGGTCAATACCCTCCGTAGCCTCAATGTGGTCTGAGACATCAGCAGTCTCAAGACCAAGAGAAGAAAGAATATGAGTAGGGAGTCTGCGGATCGGTCCAAATATCGTTTGATCAGAAGAAGGGTTGTACCTTTTAAGATCCTTAGTGACGAAAAAGTTGATGTCACTACCCATGTCTATTCCAGCATCCGCATGTAAGTCTTAGATGCAAAGTGACCAGAACCGTGCAAATGTGAGCTCGGTTGGGTTCTCCCTTGGGTGCTCTTTGGGAATGTATTGGAGGAAGTCGTCCCAAAGGATTTGTCCATAGTTTACGTCGTGGCCTGTGTAGATGCTCCATACTAATTCCAGTAGCTTCAGTCCCATGTTGTCGATGCCTCTGGTTCTGCCGGATAGGCAACGGATGACAAAATGACACACAAACTGCCATACCGCAGGCAGCTGATTCTTTTTGAACTCACCACTCCCTCGAATTGGTTTCTGATACCCCATCTGGTAAAGTGCGGATGTAACGTCTGCCATTGAAGGTGAGAAAATCTTGATGGAGGGGTGAACCAGAAGATTAATGGCATTTAAGAACTTTTCTTTGGACAAGATGACCAAAGAATCGTTCATGAGATTGAGGTGAACTTCTTGGGGGTTCTCCATTGGGCGATATGCAGAGAATGCACATTTAAATAGAGTAGAAACTGGAACAACGTCTGTAAATGCATCGAATGGACCAAACAGAGGGTGGTTCCTGAGAAACTTGATCATAAGCTTGATGGAGCATTATATGAAGGATGATCTTCAAATATTGCTCTGAAATTACTTGAAGCGATTGTTGGAGAGTCGGAACCTGTTGGATTTACAGAACCTGAAGCCTTGGATTGTTTCTTTGATGCACCTGATTTCACCATTGTTGAAGATTTGAGAGAAGAAAACAGAGTTCTTGAAAGTTTTGAAGGTTTTGAGGAATTTGGGAGAAAGAATCGATATTCAGAAAACGTAAAGTATTGTTTGGGAAGAAGATGGGTTTATAAAGGGGGTAAAAAAAAGTGTTTAACCCTAGGTAAATGGTAAGGATAGGGTAAAACGTCGATTGGGGTTTTGGGGGGAATCGATGAATTTTGGATTAAATCTCAGCCACACATAATTAAAACGGGTTTGAAGAGATTTTGGGAGATTTCCAAAAGGGGTTTTGCATTTAATGTAAAGTCAGACGCATGTCAATACGTCAGGTGATCGAGGGGGTGATGGGAGAGGAAGTTGTAACGGATGGGACGTATTAGGGAGAGGAAAGGACAAATTCAGGATGAGTTTATTGAAAAACGTTCTTTTTGTCATCATCCCTAAAATAGGTCTGATACAAGGATTATTCAGAAAGAGAATGTGACAGTTTCTAAAGAGAATGTTTTTTGTCTTTAATGTTTAATTTAATGAAGGATCATTAAATAGCACACAAAGATTCAAGAGTTGATAAAACAGTTGAGAAATTATCATGATGATCGCGGATGGAAAATTCATTGCAGTTGGAAACGTCATCGCGGATGGAACTTTCATTGCGGTTGAGAAGCGTCATTGCGGATGAAACTTTCATTGCGGTTGAGAAACGTCATTGCGGATGAAACTTTCATTGCGGTTGAGAAACGTCATTGCGGATGAAACTTTCATTGAGGTTGAGAAACGTCATTGCGGATGAACAAGGAAAGACTGTAGTGAGAAACTGAGGAAAACACTTGTACAAAGATTAGTAATAACAGACCATAAAGACCCATGAGAGATACGTATGATATATGGTTGCGGTACCTAGACAGCGGTACCAAAACCATCTATCATATGTAATTCTCAGTTAGAACCGCAACGGAGACCAAGGATGGTCTGCGGTAGCTAACAATTCAAAAAGAATTGCGGGTCTGGATTCATCATTCCTAACATTTGCAGGAAGATGTTAAGCTTTGCTGAATCGAGCGCTTTTGTGAACACATCAGCAATCTCTTCATGAGAAGGGACAAAGATGAGTTCAATATTACCTTTTAAGATGTGGTCTTTGATGAAATGATACCGTAGTTCAATGTGCTTAGTCTTGGAGTACTGAATTGGATTGTGAGAAATAGCAATAGCACTTTCAGAGTCACAATAGATCGGTATCCGCAACATTCTATACCCGTAGTCCATTAGTTGAGTTTTCATCCAAAGGACTTGAGAGCAACAGCTGGCTGCGGCCACATACTCGGCTTCTGCAGTTGATAGAGAGACACAACTTTGTTTTCTTGAGGACCAGCTGACTAGTCTTTCACCCAAGAATTGACATCCTCCTGAAGTGCTTTTTCGATCGAGCTTGCATCCGACATGATCCGCATCTGTGAAAGCTTGCAGGCTGAAGTCATTGCCTGCGGGGTACCATAGACCAAGAGATTTGCTTCCTTTCAGGTACCGTAGTATCTGTTTGGCTGCGGTCATATGTGAGACTTTTGGGTCAGCCTGATACCTTGCACATACACCAGTTGCAAAGACAATGTCTGGCCTGCTTGCAGTGAGGTACATCAAAGAGCCGATGATGCCTCTATAAGTCTTGTGATCCACAGATTCGCCTGAGGGATCAGCAGAGATCTTATAACCGAAGGCCATGGGGACCTTAGCAGATGAACAGTTGTCCATAGAATATTTCTTCAATAGTTCAGTGGTGTATTTTTCTTGATGAATGAATATGCCTTGCGGTACTTGTTTCACTTGAAGACCTAGAAAGAAATTAATCTCTCTATTCATGCTCATTTTGAACTTGTTGGTCATGAGCTTAGCAAATTCATCCACCATGCCTTGATCAGTCGAACCGAAGATGATATCATCCACATATATCTGTACCATCATGAGGTGGTCGCCATTTGCTTTTCTTAATAGTGTGGGATCAATCACTCCTCTCTTGTACCCGGATGAGACAAGGAATTCAGAAAGAGTCTCATACCATGATCTTGGGGCTTGCTTCAGACCGTAGACTGCCTTTTCAAGCTTGTAGCAGTGGTCTGGGAATTCAACATTTTCAAAGCCTGGAGGTTGCTGAAGATAAACCTCTTCTTTTAGTTCCCCATTGAGAAAGGCACTCTTAACGTCCATTTGGTGTACCTTGACGTTTTTGTGGGCTGCGTATGCTAAAAAGATCCGGATTGCTTCCATGCGTGCTACCGGAGCATACGTTTCATCGTAGTCAATGCCTTCAAGTTGACTATACCCCTTTGCAACTAGCCTTGCCTTGTTTCTGACTACCGCACCAGATTCATCCAACTTATTTTTGAACACCCATCTAGTGCCAACAATGGAGTGACCACGTGGCTTCGGAACGAGCTGCCAAACTTTATTTCTTTGAAATTCTTCAAGCTCTTCTTGCATTGCGGCTATCCAGTCAGGTTCAAGCAATGCTTCTTTGATCGTTCTGGGTTCTACCGAGGACATAAATGCTGCATAGTGGTAGTGATCAGATAGGTCCTTGGAAGATCTAGTCTGGATGCCTGCGGATGGGTTCCCAATGATTTGACCTGGCGGGTGGTCTTTCGTCCATACATGAAGACGTGGCAGCAGATGATCAGCAGCTGCGGTAGAGGGAATATCTTGAATGTCAGAGGAATCTGCGGTTGGAGATGACAGTTCCCCCTGGACTTGAGAACATCCTGTTGAGTCATCTTGATCTATTGGAACGGAATTCTCTTGAGCAGTTGGGAGAGGTTCCCCCTGGACTGCGGATGGGAGAGTGACAATCCTTGGATCAGTTCTAGTGTCGATATTTTCTATGAGTTCATCATCCGAATCCGAAGATACGTTTGATGGTAATGCTTCTCTGCGGACAGGAATTTGAACAACATCAAGTACTGGAACCTCGACGGTTGCGGCTAGATCCGGAGTAGATCTTTCCCCCTCAACCGGAGAGGTGGAAGTATTGAGAGAGGCTACTTCAGATAGAGATGGTCCAGAAACATCAGCATGTTGTTGTTGAGCTGCGGGTGACACAAGAACTTCGGATAGTTTCGCCGTTTCAATAGGATCGAAAAGATCCTCATAGTTGACTTCAACTAGATTCAAGGGACCTGAAGAGGCAGGAATGTCACTTTCCATGATTGCGGTGGTTTCAGTGGATGGAGGGGCGTCGCGGATGTGAGAATCATCAAATTTCACATCGAAGCTTTCAATGATCAGCCTTGTACGCCTGATGAGCACTCGATAAGCAACCTTGTTAGTGGAGTAACTGTTGGCTAACGAGAGCAATAGCCTTCTGAAAATTTTCTTCATCATCATATTCAGAATCCGCTTCGTATGACTGCGGTAGAGTGTCATACGAGGAAGGGTAAGGTGACTGCGGTGGAGCTTGTGCTATGAGAGCAAGTGGTCCTCCGAAGTCAACACAGTCTTTGAGTACGGTGGATTCTTGAGCTTGCAGCTCTCCATAGAGCTTGTAAAGTGACAGGGAGTGAATCTTTCTATCACCTTGGAATATCATCTTGGCCGTAGTCCAATGTCTGCCCAAACCATTAAGAAACTGAAGATTGATTTCATGGTTACTGCGGATGGTGCCCGCATTGGATAACTTGGTGACTATCAGGTTGAACCTTTTGAAGGAGTCTTCCAAACTTTCTCCAATATGAGCTTTGAAGTTGTTGAACTCGTTGAGTGCGGTAGTAAGCTTCTTATCTTGTGCTTGTTCTGAGCCTTCGTACAGGTTTTTGAGAACATCCCAGATCTCTTTCGCTGATTTGCAATTTATGATAATATCGAAGTTGTCAGGAGCAACTCCGCAGGAGATTTCATAAAAAGCAACAGCATCATTTTCCATTTTATCGAGATCATCCTTGGTGGGACGGCTCATGGCTGGTTGACCTCCTCCTAGCCTGGTTGCAGCGCCGTCAGTTTGGACTGGTGTAAGGACTGGAACATGTGGTCCTTCTACGGATTGCCATACATCTCTACCCAGTCTTCTTAAGTACATTTCCATTCTTTATGACCAGTGATGATATTCATTTGCGACTAGTATTGGGGCTCGGTTAGAACCACCGACACTGTTGGAAACATTTAGAGATAATGATTGTGCCATTTGAAATTGTTTTTTTTTGTTTTGAAGAAATGAGCTTTAGTGGTATAGAAGGCTCTTTGAAAAATCAGAGTTCCGTTTTCAAAAAGCAACCACTTTGGCTCTGATACCAATTGTTGAGAGAAAAACTTGGAGATACTTGAACAAAAGTTAGAACAAGTATAATGCGGAATAGTTAATCTCAAAGGATCTAAAAGCTCAACAATAATATAGTTAGATAGTTAGAGAGTTAGTTGCGGAAATGTAAAGGAATGGAAATGACAGCAATTGTTATATCAAGAAGACACTTAAGTTGATTCATAACAAGGAATGCATTCACTCCAAGTTAATAAGGAAGATCAAGCTTAGTGATTAAGT